>NW_022146179.1:1147791-1417453 GCF_002938485.1 Sitophilus oryzae | reverse complement strand
TTTGCTACGTATTGCTGGAGTATTTTGTCTGCGCCATTCTGAGGTACCTGGGCCTACCGCCCCTGCAGTAATTCTCCAAGATAATCTCTTTGCTCTCTTCAGTTCCTTGTTATATTCGGTCAAAGAGGTCTTATATTCCCCCAATCGCCGGATCTTTTTGCTCTATTCCAGTTTTTCCTTACCTGCCTTCTCCTTGTCTCTAGCTGGACGGTCCACCAGGGTATTGCCCGTTTGTGGCTTCTGACAGTCTGGGGGCAGTTTTCCTCAAAAGAAGATCTGATAGCGTCAGTCAATTGCTCCGCGACCAGTTCCACCTCAGTCGCATTCTCTACCATTGATTTGATACTCGTCAGTTTGCTAGTTAGGTCTGCCCCAAAGGCTTCCCAATTTACATTCCGAGGATCACGGTAGGTTTCTACGGTCCTTTGTATTCCCGAGATTTCAAACCTTATGTGTTTGTGGTCCGAGCAACTCCCCTCCTCTGACACACTCCAGTTTTTAAGTGAAATTACAATAAAAAGTGGCTAATGTTAGATCTATAACTCCCTGCCTTTGTGTGGTCACAAAAGTAGGCCCTGTTACCTTTATTCATTACGTCTAAATTATTTGCCATAAAGAATTGCAGCAAAGCTTCGCCTCTAGGGTTTGTGTCTGTGCTTCCCCAGAAAGTGTGATGCGCATTTGCGTCCGAGCCAGTGATCAACTGAGATCCATTTCCTCTGCAGCACCTCACTAGCTCTTCCATAGTCTCTGGTGGTGGTGGATCAGGGTCATCGAAAGGAAGATAGCCGATCCGATTATAATGTCCTTCGGCCCTTCTCCGTTCGTTTTTATGTGTACCGCTGTCAGATCCCTGTTGCAGAATTTTGTGTAAGGGCAGTACTTTTTGGCGTGTTTAATTAATATGTAGAATCTAGGTCTGGTTGAGGTTCTACCTGTATATAAGTTCCACTCCGACTCCCTCTAGGCCTTTTATTTGACCATGATTTATCCAGGGTTCTTGTATCAGGGCAATGTCACAGGTCTCCATTACCTTACAGATGACAGCCGAAGCTGCCCTACTGTGGTACAGGTTCGCCTGAACGATACTCATTTCGAGACTCAGCGCCCGTCAGTGCCCGGAAGAAGACACGTCCGAGCTTATAGTAAGCCTTGAACTGGGTCTGCCCAAGGGCACTAAAAGACGCTAAGCCGATGGAGAAGGCGATGGTTTGACCATTCTTCTCCACCTTCCTGCTTAGTGTAAGCCAGTCTCCCACATTCAGGCTAGCATTTTGACGCCCAAGCCAGGTCCTGACTTCACTTTCCTCGACTGTCTCTGGTATCCAGACGAGGACTTTTGGTCTCTTAGGAAGGTCCTTAGAGTTGACCGTAGTCAAGTCCGCCCCTTCCCAGAGATTGTTTAAGCCGGCTACAGTATGCTGCAGCCATTCTTTGGTGAGGTCGTTGGCACATGAGATCCAAAGAATCCCTCCCACGTATCTAGTTCCCTCAAACTGCGGCGGACTCTGGCTCCCTGAAGGAGTTTCAGTCAATGCCGCCAACAGCCTCGCTTGAATCAGGTCCGCTTGCTCCTGACTCAGTGTTGTCTCGGGATGGCGTCTGGAAACCACCGCCATCCTAAGTTCCCTTGAGGCGTCACTGTAAGAAACACCAGTCTGCACTTCCGTGCTCTTGGGTTTCTTCCTCAGACTGGCCACAGGTGGTGTAGAGGAGTCCGAGTGCGGTCTTTTTTTACCCGTACTTTCCTCCTTTTCTTTGCTGGAGTGAGCAGGTTGGACGGTCCGGGTTTGTTCGTTTTCCCTCCTCTCTTTGCCCTATATTTCTTAGCAGGGTTCTTCCTTGTCCAGGTTCCCTCTGCTATTTTTTAGCTTTCAGGATCCTCTTTTTCTGTGCTCCTGAAATTCTCTTGTTCCGCAGGCCTATGTTTCCAAGTCCTGTGGTTATATTTGACACCTCGGCAGGCTGTTTCTCGCGATCCGCAGACGAATCTGCCCTCATTGTACTTGGCCCAGCATCGGTGTCTGGTTCTGCTCCAGAGTCTTCCCTTTCTGGATTCTCCGGAACATTTCTTGAGGAGTCACTCATTTCTGAGTCCTCCGCGTTCGTTTTTTGTTTTTTTATGTTCTCTGTCCATAAAGTTCCCACAAGTAGGGGTGAAAGAAGGTCAACGCCTGCAGAGCACCCAGTGCAGACGCAAGGCATGTTACTATGGAGGATTGCCCGGTATCCCATAGGCTCCGTTTGAGACACCCGTTTGAGGCACGGGTGCCATTCATCCATCGGCACGGATCGCGTGACACCTTGGATTAGCCTGTGTAAAGTGTGTATAGGTGTATGTGTGTAGGTGTGTTTGTGTGAGTGTGTTAGTGAAGTGTGCTTTGTATTCTTCTTTGTCTGGCCTCTCCTCAGAGACCTGTTCGGCATGGGAGACCCTGCCAGTAGTTACCTACCGCCGACATAGCCCTCTGAGTCATTGAAGCACACAAGCCCCACCGGTCCGTCAAACCGAGAATACATTGGTGGGGTGACCTTGACTCGTCCTTACAAAAATTAGAAGACAATTTGAATAATAAAATCAGTGATAAAATATTAATTAATTACAGACTAAAGGATTAATCATTACATTAGAAGATAAGATCATCGAAAATTCTAAAGATATACAGGCCAGCTTTAATAATTAAAATGGTAATTTTGGAAAGAAAGTATTTAACAATAAAATAAACAGAGATTGAGGAAGATGTAAATTAGAAAAATAGAAAAATTTTTAAAACAAGAAATAGCAAAGGCATATTCACCAAAATGTCAAGAACCATCGGAGGCACCGAAACTAGTCGAAAATTAAGTATGATCTCAAAATCATTATTTAAGCCTCCCACAGTTGACGAAAAACCGCTTTTGGGCCAATATTTTTGCCAGTTTAAGGCCGCTGCGAGAGCGAAAGGATGGACAATCGCTGAAAAGGCTACCGCTATGACTGTCGCACTGCGAGAAGATGCGACTGATATTCTTCAGACATTGTCACCATCGGAACAAGGAGATTATCAGCAATTGGTACGACATTTAGAAATGAGTACGGCCAAGCTCATTTGGAAAATGTCTATTCATTCCAGCTAAAAAAAATCGCATTTCAAAAGCAAAATGAATCTCTGCAGGAGTTTGAAGCGGACGTAGCCCGCCTCGTTCGCCTTGCGTACCCTGCTACGCCCGAGAATGTAATGGAGCGGTTGGCAGTACAGGCATCTCCGACGGCTTACGTGACAACGAAACAAGACAAGCACTTCTCTTAGCCCACCCAACGCACTTGGTGGAAGCTTTAGCACGTGCCCTAGAATTCGAGGCCGCGAAACAAAATTCTCGGTCTTAGGAAGAGTACGGGCCATCGACGAATGTTCCGACCAATCCGTGGAAGGGATTGTTCGGAAAGTAATGGACCAGTACATGGGCAAGAAGGGACCGAGTCGTTGCTGGAACTGCGGACAGGAAGGACACGTGCGAAGCCGTTTTAAGGAGAAGAATGAAGAACCGGCTTCGTCGAAGTCGGAAAACTACTAAGGATCGAAATGAAGGGGCACACGTCGACCTTTACCCAACATGCCCCAACGAAAACTGCTTTAAGTCGCCTCGCTACAACCACAAATTCAACAGATTTTTTGGCATGGTTTTGTTATGGAGGAGTTCCGGACTATGCTGTTGGATACAAGTGCGACGAAAACTATCATCAGACCGAACATTCTTAAAACATCGAGTGGGGGGGAAAGGGGTTTAAAACCACAAACACCCCCCCAAAATGGCGACTACGTACAGCTACAGGAAGCTCCGCTCTCATCCATGGAAAGGTAGATCTTAATTTTGTTATCGGAAGCACCTATTTTAATCATCGAGTGTTAGTAGCAGACATCGAAGATGAACTTATTCTCGGAATGGACATCATGACAACTAGAGGTTTTGAGCTAAACCTCAAAACAAGGAATTTTTGAAAATAAATGTAAGAAGAAGTGGTTCTGCATCGAAAATGTGATGAGACGCTTCGCGTGGTGATATCAGAAGATGTTTCGGTCCCTGAGCGTTGTGAGATATTTTTGGATGTTTGCCTAGAAGGTAAAATGAATAATGGAAGTATTATTCTGTTGGAGCCAAGGAACCATGACAGCGAAATAGGACGATGGATCGCTGTTGGAAAAGCCCTGCTACGAGCGAAGAAAGCTGTACCGGTGAGAGTAATGAACACGAATTATTATTCTATATCCTTGAAGAAGGGAACCCTCTTAGGGTACGGTTGTTCGGTCTCCTCAGTCGATCGAAGCGTGGAAGCCTCCAAAGTTTCGATTCAAAAATTACCGGACAAATGGTGAAGGAGTTGGTAAACGTTAAGGGATTAACTCCCGAAAATATTAGAAAATTGAGAAACCTGAGAATCAAGTATCAAGATGTGTTTGATAAAGGAGAAGCATGACAGAGAGGTCGTACCAAATTAGTACAACATAAAAATGATACCGGTGATGCACGACCAATCAAAAAAAATCCGAGAAGACTTCCGCTCGCCAAACGTGAAAAAGCTGACAAAATCCTTCGAGAAATGAAAGAAGAAGGTGTCATCGAACCATCTAACAGCCCGTGGACATTGCCGATAGTACTAGTAAAGAAGAAAGACGGTACCACCAGGTTCTGTGTTGATTATCGCAGCTCAATAATGTTACCAAGAAGAATAGTTATCCCCTGCCGAGGATAGACGATACTCTAGACACGCTGGCGGTGTCAACGATATTCTCTACCTTAGATCTGAAGAGTGGATATTGGCAAGTCGACATGGCGCCAAAAGACAGAGAAAAGACAGCGTTCTCGGTGGGCTCCGACCTGTGGCAATTTACCGTCATGCCTTTTGGATGGTGCAACGCGCCAGCTACGTTTGAAAGACTAATGGAGTCTGTTTTAAAGGGACTATCCTGGACTACCTGTTAGTGTACCTGGATGACATCATAGTAGTTGGGAAATCCTTTGCGATCATCTCAAGAATTTGGAAGAAGTTTTCAAGCGACTAGGAGCTCTGGTTTGAAACTAAGCCCCAAAAAATGTCATCTGTGTCAAAAAAAAGGTACACTACTTGGACCATGTAGTCTCCTCCCAAAGAGTTGCGGTAGATCCACAAAAGACCAAGACAGTGGAAGAGTGGTCAATACCTAAAGATAAACATGAACTACGAAGCTTTTGGGACTATGCACATACTATCGCCGCTATGTACAGGATTTCGCCACCATCGCAAAACCATTGACCAGACTTACGAAGGCGAGAGGCGTTCCTCTTGGGACTCAGATTCTGACGAGGCATTCCGAAAATTGAAGAAGACCCTGACTAGTGCGCCCAAACTTAGCTACCCTCTTGGCAACGGAAACTTATATTGGATACCGACGCTAGCAATGTTGCGTTAGACGCTGTTCTGTCTCAGATCCAGGATGGTTAAGAAAAAGTCATTGGTTAATTTAAGAAGACCTTGCAAAAACCGAAATGGAACTACGTGTAACCAGACAGAGAATTACTAGCGTAGTAAAGCAGGGAACACCATTTTACAAGTATCTCTATGGAAGAAGGTTCTTGTTAAGAACAGACCATGCTGCTTTGAAATGTCTGTTGCAGTTTAAGAATCCTGAAGGGCAGGTAGCTAGATGGAGTGAACGATTACAAGAATTAGACTTCGACACAGAACATCGAGCTGGGCAATCCATCGGAATGCCGACGCACTTTCCAGAAGACCTTGCGCTAAGGACTGTAAGCATTTTTCCCGAGCAGAAGAGAAAGAAGTGAAACTCCTAAGAACAACTGTGGTTAATGTACTGGGCAACCAGAAGATCTTGCAAACGACCAAAAAAAAAAAAAAAAAAAAAAAAAAAAAAAATATTAACTGAAAAACACAGGCCAAAGACCAACGTGGAAAGAAGTTTGCAGATATTCTCCGAACGTAAAGTCGTACTGGGCCCAGGGGAATTCCTTGGTAATAGATAACGGACTACTTCGCCATGTGATCGAGAGACCGGAGGGACAAGAAGAGAGAAGGCAGATCGTCATTCCAAGGAAGAGGGTCCCAGAAGTCTTGGAAGAAGTTCACAATGGAACCAGCGGAGGACAACATCTTGGTGTTACCAAAACACTTGGCAAGCTGCGAGAACGGTTCTACTGGGTGAACTGCAAAAAAGATGTGAGAGGCCTGGTGTAAGAAATGTGACATTTGCGCACCCATTAATGGGCCACAAAAACGTGGTAAAGCCCCTATGAGCCAGTACAATGTTGGCAGTCCCTTCGAACGAATAGCGATCAACGTGGCTGGTCCTTTCCCGGAGACGAACGATGGCAACAAATACATTGTGGTAGGATTACTTCAGCAAATGGGTCGAGGCCTACGCGTTGCCAAATCAATAAGCGTCCACGATTGCTGATGCCCTTGTTAAAGAATGGATCTGCAGGTTTGGTGTTCCCATGGAGCTTCATTCAGATCAGGGAAAAAACCTTTGAGTCCAATCTGTTCCAAGGCATCTGTGAAGTCCTTAACATCCGAAAGACCAGGACGACTGCTCTACAGCCACAATCCGATGGGATGAACAGAACTATCAACCGTTATCTCGCCAAAGTAGTCTCTGACCACCAAAGAGACTGCGACAAATTTCTTCACCTGTTCCGGTTGGCCTACCGTTCATCCGTCCAAGAATATACAGGGCAAACTCCAGCCAGCATCGTTATGGACGGGAAGTGCGCCTACCCTGTGATCTGAAATTTGGTTGCTGACCGGGAGAAGATGTCGTTGGAGAAGATTATGTCCATAAAATGCGTCAAAAGATGGACGACATTCATCAGAGAGGCCGCCTAAATATTCAAAGTGCTAGTGACCGAATGAAGGAATACTACGACATTCAAGCTGAGCATGGAGGATACCAACCCGGGAAGTTGGTGTGGCTATATAACCCGACAGAGACTCGTGGTTATCTCCAAGCTACAGATCTCGTGAAAGGCCAATGAAGTCATGGGATAGGGATTCACACCGTCCTTTATACCTTATCATAAAAATTTTTCCCAAAAGGAAAAACCGGGGGTAGTCCATTTCAACCGTCTGAGCCCCTACCAAGGCGAAAAAGAAGATCGTGCTGGTTCACCGTGAGAACCTGCAGTTTTGATCCCCCTGATTCGGAGTTGTCCTTTGACGATTTCATTGCCCGATACAACAGCAGTGAGAAGGCTCGCTATGGTATAACCAAAGAAGATCAACGAGACCTCTTCCGTGCCTCCTGATTATTCGCTCGCTCATTGTGTGGCTCGAAATTTGCGAATGTCCAGAGGAATCGCTGCGACGTTCAATGAGAAGTTTTGGCGTGTCGGAGAACTACGCCGACATGATCCAGAGGTTGGAAGCGGCTTGAGGCTAACCGACAATGCACATGGTCAAACAAGACACATCTTCTACCTGGTCACCAAGAATGGTCCCCGAGTAAGCCGACTATCTCAATCTATGGAAGACCCTGATTAAACTGAGAGAAGCCCTGCTAAACAACAACATCGCACGATTAGCCATTCCGAAGCTTGCGTGTGGACTCGATGGTGTGAGTTGGCGTACAATCCGGAACATGATGAAGTCTTGTTTAGATTTACGGGAATCGAGATCCTCGTTCGCTGCTACAACCCAAAGCATCGGGAGAGAAAACTGTAAACTTCTATTTCTACCAGACTTCGCAATTTACCAGGGGCCAGCTTTGCAAATACCTTCATTCACCGAATACATCTCGGGACGAGCAGTACTAAATATATTTTTTGGCAGTTGTTGGCGCGGCGCGTATGATAGACTCGACCTAACCTCACAATATGGCCCGCCCTCGGATTACCTTAACATCGCATAGACACCGCAATTATTCATTCGTTCGAGAAGAATCGTGTCCCACTGGAATGGACTAGTACATGCGAGAACATTCGAAAACCGTCTCTACGCACCTAACGATCTATGTACATTTCTTGATTTCTTTTACCTGTCGTTATAAAAGCCGGCGGCGGTGGCTAAAGGGGGCAGTTATAAATAAACAATACAGTATATATATTTTTAAAAAATTCAAAATAAATTCTTAGTTATAAATCGTTTGCAAATAGTTCTATAAGTCTATTATCGTTAATGTTTTGTGTAATAGTTTCAAGAATGTATATATATATATATATCTTCTATCCACACGGAACCGACGAAAAACGTAACAATAATTTAAAACTATTACAGTATTAGTTACAGTATTAGTACACACAAAACAAGGCAACGCCGCGCATCTGTTCGTTCAATTCCGAGCAAAATAGCGAGGCCCCATCGACAGGTCAGATTTTGATGCGAGACGAGACTTCTAGGGTATTAAGATATTCTTTGGTATTAGTATTAGGTTTTAATAAAAAAGCAACATTTTCATTTTCAAACACAGTTTTAACTTTGTCTTTTATATATGTTTCTATATCAATTATATCATAAGTTCCATCTGGAATAACAATCACTTTATCACGTACATAAAGCTTATTATGCCCTTTTTCTATATTGACTATAGCCATAAAAGTTTCAAAATCTGCCAAACCTAAGTAATATTGTTTTTCATCATCCAAATATATAGGTGGATTAAAATCAGCCGATAAAACTAAACTGTTTCCCGATATTACTATTGTTGTAGACATTGTGAGTAAATGCTATTTTATTACATGTTGTTAGCTTATATATTATTTTTCAAGAAATTTAGAGAGAGTTGTCCGCAGTTGTATGATTTTTTTTTGTTCATTTTCGTAAATGTAAAATACTTTCACTTTACAATTTGAATTAAAATATTTAGAGAGTTCAAGAGATGGTTTTAAATTTGCATAACTATCAAAGTATACAACATAATTATCATTTTTAATGTAAGCAGTCCAGTGGGATCCTTCATTTTGCTTCTTGTCTAAATTAACAACGCCACAATCTTTTAAGATATTGTATTTGGAAGTTCATCAAGCATAAATACACCCCTGAAATTGGGTATTTTCATTAGCTTTGCATATTTTATAATGTCAATATTTGTAAGCGGTCTATGTGGAAAACTTATATACTTATATTAATTTTTTGATCCTTTTTTATACCAAGTTTACCCCCCTTATATAGTTTAATAAATAGTCCTTGTCCTTTATAAGGTTTAACAAAAAATCCATTTCCTTTAGAAGTACCCTCCATTGCTAAATTATGTCTATTCATTTCTTCTAACTGTTCTTTAGATGCTTTAGCATCGTTTACTGCTTTGGCAATTCCTGCAGCACCTCCACCAAGTGCACCTAATGCTCCCAATATCGGGAGCAAAAGAGGTAAAAATCCTCCAATTTTTTTAGGTGTTCGAATGATACGCTTTTTCTTCATGTTAAGCTTTCCACCTTTCTTTGTTTTCTTTCTATTTAAGCCCATTCCAAGCTTTTGTTTTCCCTTCATTATGGAAGTAACAGTTAAGTAAGCTACTTTTTTACTGAGAGAAGAATCCTTAGCTTTTACACTATTTCAATCCTGATCTTCTAACAATTTATCAGATGCGTGTCTTTTAGATAAATCTTCAGACTGAGAGTATGCTATATCATGTTCTTTACAAGCAGCATCCAATGAGTTTATACCAACATCGCCTCTGGCTATTCTCTTCTCCGATTTTGTACCAGGTCCAGAGTAGTTATATCCTGGTAAAATATATGAAGTTCGAAAGGAAGCTTGGTAATTAGTTTGTTTACTAAACCAAGACCTTTTTTTCGTCTCCTATTTATAGTTTTATGCACGCTGGAGTGATGCACAATCAATAAAATGTATTTAAGTACATGAAGATAAAATTGTAGAATTTAATGATAATATAAAAACAATTAATAATTTAAAAACAGAAATAGAACAAATTAAAGATTCCATTAACGATACATCACAAATTGAATCAATCAAAAGAAATCTTAAAAATGACATTAAAACAAAATTTGAAAATTTCGCACAAAACGTTTACGAAAGACTTAATCAAGAAGTAGCTTATTTTAAGAATGTTCATGATAAAATTGACAGAACTGAAAGAATTACAGCGATGGCAATAAATATGCACATAGTTAACCATAAAAAAGACATAGAAGAACTACAAGATCTAAGACAACAATTTAATAATACATTAGCTGAAATTACAAAATTCAAATCAGAAAAAATTTTGGCAGGTGAAGATAGAAATAAAAGTAAAGATAAAATTTTTGCAATAAAATCCAGTTTAGAGAAGTTAAATTTTAAATTGGATGAACTTTATGTAAGTCTAGAATCATTGAAAGAGTATGTAAAAGAAGAAAATAAAAATGTTAATGCTGATATTAATGAAATCAATAAGACCATGAACACTCAAATTAGAGAAGTGATAATTAAAAATCAAAAAGAAAGAATTAAACATCTAAGAGATGATATTGATAATATTGATCAAACTAAAAGTAAACTTATAAAATGATACTCTTAATGGTAAACAATTAGCTGATGTGCCTTTAGACAGTAGACGATATATACAAAGTCTTTCACAAAATATATCAAATATCTATAAAAAATTGGAAGAAGAACTAACAAAAATAGAAACGCAAATAGAAAATTCTGCAAATAATTCAACAGGTTTTCTATTAACAACAGTTAAAAAATATCTAGATAACCTAGTCAAAGAAATAGTTTAAAATTAATGAAATTTTTATTGAAACTAATAAGGATGTACAAAAAAATGGAAGAATGAGAAGAGACGTATAAAAGCTTTGTGGACAACTACTTTCAAAAACAAAATACCTTTTGGTAAAATTTCAAAAATATGACAACCATTAAGGAACAAGTAGTTAATGAGTTACATAAACCTGCCAGAAAAAATTATATGAAGAAGGGTAATTGTTAAAGGACTAAATGATCTTTTACAGACAGATATAGTAGAAATGCAACCATATTCCAAATTTAACAGGGGTTATAGATATATTTTAGTTGTTATCAATGTGTTTTCAAAATATGTTTGGGCAGAAACTATAAAACAAATCTGGTAAAGATGTTGCTACAGCAATGAAAACGATATTATTTACTTTAAAAACCACCCACAAAATTTGCAAACGGATAGGGGTACAGAATTTTTCAACCAACATTTTCAAAGACTGATGGAACAATTTAAAATTAATCATTATAGTACTTTTTCCAATTTAAAAGCAAGTGTAGTAGAAAGGGTAAATCGAACATTGAAAACCAGAATGTGGAAAATGTTTAGTTTACAAGGAAATTATAGATGGCTTAATATTTTACAAGATATCATTAAGGATTACAACAACACCAAACATGCAACAATTGGAATGAAACCAAACCAAGTAAATAAACAAAATGAAGAGAAGATTTTAAGATCAATATTTACTCATGCTAAAACAGGAGATTCAAAACTTGCCAAATTTAAAGTTGGAGATCATGTGCGTATAAGAAAGTATTGCGAGGCATTTTCCAAAGCTTACACTCCAAATTGGTCGAATGAAATATTTCGAATTAAAAAAAGTTAAAATGACAAATCCCAGAACATACGTAATTGAAGATGAAAGAAATGAGGAAATTCAGGGTGGATTTTATGAACAGGAGTTACAGAAAGCAAAACACTCTGACGTATACCTCGTTGAAAAGATTCTAAGAAGAAAAGGAAACAAAGTTTATGTAAAATTGTTAGGATTAGATAAAAAGTTTAATACATGGATTAATAAAAATTATGTTTTATAGCTGTTTTATGTAATTTATAATTAAATAAAAGCACTAATCAGTATAATATAGTTTTATTTAATATTTGGTTAAATTCAAGTATTAGCAAATCCTGTTAAATACATTTTAGTTCTGTATTCTTTGCTTAGTATTTGATCAAGTATAAGCTTACAATTATTAATTCGTTTTTCAAAACGTAGTCTATCTAAATAATAAGTTCTAAGTTCACTTTTTCGAGCTTGCTGATAAGGAAAATTCCACTTCACTAATACATAAAGTTTATCTTTCTCTTCCTGAAAAGTCACCGATTTCTTCATAATATTTTCTTTTAAGTCCACATCTCTTTAACCTGGTTTCGAGTTCCTCAGGATAGAGTATTAGAAACTCCAACATTGTTGAAACATTTTCACTATTTGGATTTTGATTTGGTTGTAAAATACGATAAATATTATCAATATGATCATCTTCCTGACTTGAAATGCTGGTTTGGAATACTTTAAATTAAAGTGAAAATTCTTGTTTCTTAATAATAGAAATCCTATAATCCACAACTTCCTTCAAACGCCATAAGGTTTCTATAGACTCATATCCTAAATATACATATCTCGAATATTCTTCTTTAATTTTTACAACAGGGAGGCTGTTAACTTTCTCAAAATATAATTTAAAGCCGTTGTTTATGTTCAACATTGGTTCGTTAATTTGCTGGGGAAAGCAGAAGTAATTTTCAATAGCACCCCGATTACTGTAAACATTTGTAACGATGTTAATAATTTTTGTGATAATTAATTTGTAGTGATTAAATTAATTAGCGTTTAATTATCAAATTATTTATAAAATAATTATTTTGTTAAAGGCAAATAGTAGAGTCTTGCTTCGTATCGATCGATACTCGCGGGGATACGGCGCGCGCCGTTGTCCCCACTCTGTGCTGCTTTCCCCACTCCTGTAGACGAGAGCAGTACCGAAAATCAAAAGTCGTCAGTTGCTTGGTACCTGGTTTGGTGAATAGACGACAGCTCCGCTCTGCTCCTCCGAAGGTAGCAACTCGACAGAAAGCCTCGCTTTCTACAAAGTACTTGCCCGACTACTCCTCGCACTCTCCGTAAAATTCTGCCATCCTGTCTTGTGCAGTGTCTGTTCTAGTGTAGTGCTACGCCACGTTGTTCATCAAGTGAAGCTTGTCGTTTGAAGACTTTCCTTCCAGTTTTCCTCGCTCAATCACGTGAACGTGTGTATTAGCCAACGCCTTCGGAAAAGCGGTGAGCGGCTTTACATTAAATTGTGAAAGGCCGTTCTCTGCCTTTCAAAAGGTGGCTATGAAGAGCAGTAGGTAGCGTCCTCTGGTCAGAATTTTCGCAAGTACTGTCGGGATGCGTTTCCTGTGCCTAATCTATCCGTGATTGATGGGAAAGCGTGAAAAACCTACAAATTTGACCGTGGGGTTCTGTTTTCACGTACGGTTGGATTGTGGGCTAGTGAACAAACGAAAGACAAGTTTCTTCTCGGGGTTAAGATTTAACTAGTAACTTTTTGATTTCGCGATCTTGCCACGCCTGCGCTACGCGACAGCCGTCATGAGGCCGCCTGCTGTCTTCGTCCCGGTGTGCATGCGGTGCCCGATTTTCTTTTAGAAAATAACCAGACACTGCGTAGCTGACTGAAGCGCTGTGTTGGGACCAGACGAATTTCGAAAGTCATCCTAACTTTCGAAAGTTAAAACATGCGCAGTACATTCTCCGACCGCAAACACTACGGTGAACTATCGTCTCACTTTCAGGGCCGCGCATGCGCCCTTGGTTAGAAAATAGAAAGTCTCGCGCTTGCGTAGAATCTTACTCCGCGCCATTTTACGCAAAACCCCTGAGCCAAGACTTTACGGCTGCTTCTCAGCCAATTTGAGTTTAATAAAGATTGTTTGTATTATTTTAATTTAAACTGATTGTTTTATTTTGACTTTACCTGCACCCCTTCATACCTGGAGTCTCCACTGTTTAAAGGCTACCCGTACTGGCAAACATGGACCTCTACCACTTTAAATAACAGAGGTGGCGCCCGAGAGATCTAGATTTACCACTGGGCGTCAATAAGGCTATTTTTCACAGAACCAAAGAAATAGCCTTACACATTGTTCCAATCTTCTTCACACAAAGTTATAGAGAAACCATTTTTTCCACCAATTATAATTTTCGGGGATAAATCTTGATTACTTATACCAACAACAACAAACTTTGACGAAGATTTATTCAAAAAATTAATTTTTGAATTTTAAAGATTTTCAAAAATTTTAGAAGAGATGGTGAATGTACTAAGTAACACCAAGTTCTACACTTGTTTTAATATTCAAACCCCTACCCATTCATGCCCCCACCCACTCATATACTCGACTCATGCGCACTGCTTATTATTCTATTCTCACAGATGTGGTGATATCATATTTCCTAAATAAAATTCTTTCATTAAAATCGTGGGTGTTTGGGAAGGCTTGAAAGGAAACAATGTTTTTGATACGTTTCGCGACTTTATTGTCGCTTCTTCAGGCATTATAGAAAAAGCAATTTTTTAAAAAATATCAAAATAAGATTAACTGACCACTTACCCAAAACATATATTAATCCACATTATGCCTACAAACATTCATGACGACTCCAACCGCCAACACTAAGACACTTGCAGACGAATCGAACAGAAACTTAACAGGTATTCTTTGGCCCGATATACACCGATGCTCGGTTTGTGTCGTACTGGCATCAGTTAAATTAATTTCGGTACCAGAAAAGTCTTCCCAAACACCCACGATTTTTTTTTCTGCATATTAACTACTGGGAACTAACAATAATAATCTTTAATTAAAGTATAATTTTCCTGTTTGAAATTTATAATAAAGAAAAATATTTAAAATGGTAATATGTAAAAATATTGCGACAGTTAAGAATAGATTAACGATATTTAAAATATTATATCCATTACTTCTTTGACTAATAAATTTGGTACAGTTGGATGATTCATTTTGAAAATAAGTATATTTTAATTCGGATCTTTTAATCCAATTAGTATCAAAAAGGTTTGATTAGAATAATGATATAAAACTATAAAAAACCTACTAACATTTTCTACTTTGTTGGTGAGATGCATAAAACTAATTATACTATTATTGATTATACCAACTTTCATAAATTGACAATTGTTATCAAGGATTATATTTGTCTCATTAGAGAAACATATTTCACATCGTGTTATATTAGGAGGGTAATGAACATAAATAATATTTTGAGATATGAAATAAAGGAGGATAAAATAGGATAGAGAAGCCATTAAAATAAAGTAAACACTGTATCAATTTATTTAATATATATATAAAATTTACATCCGTTCGAGAGGACAGTACTTTAATATTAGACTATATTTGATATCATAAACTAATATAAATACATTTTGCTCTAACAAATATATATTGAAAGCAGAGATAAATTATTACTAAAATCGCTAGATTTTTATATTTCCAATTTTTGTTAGTTCTAAATATTGGAAATAGTTGCTTATTAATATTTTTGTTAAGTCTTAAGCACACATTCAAGTTACATGTTGGTGCAAATTTATAATGCTCTTCGACAGGACAATCATCATACAACCAATCATAAATTTCAACTCCACAATAGTAGCATTTGCAAACATCACTAAACAAAATTGAGTAAAATCCTGCTCCAGCTAATATCTCAGGTTTTAATCTACCTTTCCATTTGTTAAAAGTAGAAAGCATTGTATCATATGTTTTATAAGCAACATTATCGATATCTTTATCAAAGCTTTCCAAACACATCTTATGAACGATCAATAGAAAATAAAGTAATTTAAAAAGAATCTACTATAAGTAGACCTACTATTAATTAAAAAAAGAGTTGTCTCCGATAACTGTAATATAAAACCTCATTAATATAATATCAATTTGTTTGTGTAAAACCTACCTTTCTTTCTACAGTGGTTACTAATTCTTTATTTAGACTTATGCTTGTGTTAGGATAATTCTTGGCATATTTCTTCGGAGGATTCTTGAACATAGACTTGATGTGATTATCTTTTGTCTGTTTTCAACGCAACAAGTGGGAATGTTGGGTCTACAATATACATATGAGTTTTATTATCTATTTTTCCTGTGTGTAATCAATTGGTTTTACCTCATTGTAGTTGATTTTTCCCTAAATTTCATCTTGTTTATATTACGATTTACAGACTGACGTTTCAATTGTTTGTCAGCTGATTGACAGATCAATCTTTGTAAATTAGGTTTTCGATCTTTTTAATCGGTTTTTATATGATCGGAAAATGTATTATTAATTTTCTGAAGATACTATGTTCATATATGGATTATAATTTTATTATGATGTAATAAAATGTTTCACTCAATCCGTATGCATTAAATAAAATTTTATGTCAAATTTTATTTTGGGTCTTTTGTTTTACTTGTTGCCTGTGTTAAATTTTATGTTGGTATTTCTGACTTGGAATCGAGCATGTTCTGAGGATTTTGCAAATAACTCGTACTTCTTCTACTTCGAACCGTCGTGGTAAACGCAGCATTTCTGATCCTGACTGACTGATAAAAACTCCATTGAATATTTTTGGCCTTGCCTTGCCGATCCGAATTGGGATTGCTTCTTTTGAGTTGTCTGGAATTCTTTTGTGGGTCGAGAAGACAGGTTGTGCAGTTTTGGCACTAGTTTTGGGCGATTTTGGCCTGTGTGTGGTTCAGAATTCCAGAGAAGCCTTGTAGAGGGATATATTCGTCAGTTAGTAAGAGACATGTACAGTTGTGTAATGTTCTTTTTTACAACTATTTATTTTAGAGGATAGGATTTTACAACACGGACTGTGTGTGATGGTCGTACAAGATGAGTACGAGGACTTTTAAAGAACCCTTTTCCAGGGAGTAACGTGTGGCGACGCCATTTTGATTTGGAACGTCCACATGGTGGAAGGGTATTTTATTATGTCCAAATCAGAACATGTCACTAAAATAGATCATATTTTAGGGTTCTTTCTTTTCCTTGGCTGTACTCCTTTAGAGTTTAAGATGATGTATGTTTAGATTAGGAATTTTTTTGTGCTGGATTTGGGGTACTGCATACTGCAACCAATGCTACTGTGACGTGAATGCCACTATGACGAGGAATGCCACTGTGACACTGAAGACCAGACACCTGGATTTTCTCATGGACTGACTGAAACAACCACTGGATAACAGATAAGACTTTGATCATCTCTTATTTTATTGCGTTTATGATTGGTTAAAATTTATCACTTTTAATATACGATCGTATGTGAACTTGGTTAGTATATATATATATATATATATATATATATATATATATATATATATATATATATATATATATATATATATATATATATATATATATATATATATATATATATATATATATACTAATAAAATATTCTTGTAAAAGTGAACTATCCGTAAAATAAATTAAACCATGAATAGTATCACAAAATATTGTTGTGACTAAACTGTGAACAACCCTGATGCGTATTTGTGATTATGATTAAATGACTGTAAAGAATAAAATGAAATTTAGATGTAAAAAAAATCCCCTGGTATATATATATATCCCCTGGTATATATATATAAAAAATCCCTATATATATATATATATATATATATATATATATATATATATATATATATATATATATATATATATATATATATATATATATATATATATATATATATATATATATATATATATATATATATATATATATATATATATATATATATATATATATATATATATATATATATATATATATATATATATATATATATATTTCATTAATTCTTATTTAAATATTTGCTACATTTTATGATAGATTTTGATAATTTCTTTTAACTTCAGATTTAGTATTTATTAAACGAATCCAGTACATTTTAGACCTTTCAATCAATGCATTTTTTCCATACACCTCCCTTTTGATATCTCTTGTTCTGCGCATATATTTTATTTAATTATTTACTGAGCTAGCCTATTTGTAACGGAACCTTGTGAACCGAAGTTCCCGTTATAGTGTAAAGTTACTTGTTTTAATATCGAAAAGTTGTATATTGATATTTTTAGCCGATCATACCAATAGGTATGGTTAGGGAAAAAAAAAGATTTTTAATTTCACTCAAAATGAGTTATTTGGGTCATAAATGACCTAAATACAAAATATTTTCATGGTGTCTGTCTGTCTGTCTGTCTGTCCGTCTGTTCGTCTGTCCGTCTGTCCGTGTGTAATAGGATAACTAAAAAAACCGCTGAACCGATTTTAACCAAATTTGGCACAAAAATACTGTAGCACCCGAGAATCTGGCCATTATTTTTTGGTGGGGGTGGGGTGTTGGTAAGGGGGTATGGAGGGCGTTAAAATTTAAAAAAATCGTAACTCCAAAATTACAGTAGCTAGCGAAACGCGGTTTTCAAATTAAGATTAGGAATAATATTTGCAACAAAATTTGTAATAACATCAATAATATATAACATATTTTAGTATATAATATATTTTTTTTTATATGGGCGGCTATACGTGCCTCCCGGCGCCAATTTTTTTACGTCCCTATTGAGTGAACGCTCCCTTACGCTACTGGGTCCTTGAGAGACTCTTTCAAATGAGGAGTATGTCCCTATTATCCACTACTAGCAGCATTTCGGTGGCTATTTCAGATCACTAGGAGTTAGCAGATATTATTGAGTTAAAATTTAAAAAAAAACTTTAATGGGAAAAAATGTATTTGCTTTGCCTACTTATAGAGTATTGTTTTCTCTTTCTAATAGTATAAAAAAACGTATTAACGTAAAAAATGGACTTAGCAGGTTATCACCTTTCACTGACGATATACAATTGCGGGATGGTTAAAAACATAAAATGCATTTAAAATTATCTGAAATAAAAACAATACGTCATTCCATGGTATTTGTTTAAAAATTTAAATTTTAAATATTTGTTAAATACTATTTAGAACGTATTGATGTAGATATATGAGTCATTTACTGAAAGAAATCAAGTATGCTGGGCTTTCACTCTTTCAACAAAAAGCGAGATAAAGGTAAAGTATTTGATTTACGGTCAGGGGTACAGAGATAACGGCAGGGTTGGGAGCAGTGTAGCCAGAACTTCTATCATTCTGTATAATAAATTTAAAAATACAATTTATATCATTACGAAAGTTTTATTTTTAAAATTTGCAGTTTGTACAAAAAGGTGGTGGAAAAGTCAATAAATCTCAGCAAAATGTTAACAGAGCTGGTAGAATGAGTGGGGGGTTTATCACTGCGACTTTACGGATCTATTGTGCCCCCACCCTTTCTTGAGTTATAACTCATCATACAGTCCTTGGGCTCTCACAAAAGCCAGTTCTGGGACGGTTTCATCTGAGACGGTTTTCAGTTGCACCTAATTTTATGGCACGAATGGTTGTAACACCTGGTACAATTGTGAGAACCTGACAACACTGGTTGGGAGTACGTAGGTAATATAAAATAAAAGTAGGTACCAATGCCAGAAATACTACATAAGCGAGGACCGCGACACTTAGGAAGTCGGAACCTCGATTACAAAATCGCGGTATTTTGTCGCGGTATTTTTCTGGAACGGTCGCTATTGTAACGCGACTCACGTGGAACCGGTATTCCCATCACTACATCCTAGTACATACTTTAGGTTTGCACTTAAACAAAATTCCCAAGTTTTTATTCTAGGAGCTTCAGATGCACGACGCACCATTGCCGGGCCCTGTAGAGTGATATATATTTTTGAGAAGCTCATAGCAAGGCGGATTGTATTGTATTTGACTAAGAGTGGGTCCCATAGGGGACCCTCCACTGAGGCCGCGAGGGCCTATTGTGGCTCAGTTTCTACAAGCTCTAATTTACAAGAGCGTCAAAGTTCATCCTCAAGACCCAGCCTCTTAATATAGGCCGTTATGTCTGAGGGCGATATGTCTTCTAGGTCTGATGGGTCTAGCATGGGTTTGCCAAACATTCAAACCTGGTCCTGCCCCCAGCGGGGCAGGTACACATAACGTACTTCATTGTTTCTTCATCTTCCATATAGAGTCGGCATTCGGCGTCTTCCACCAGTCCCATCCTCTGTAGGTGAGATCGCAGCCGGCAGTGGCCCGTGTACACTGCAGTGAGCGTACGCGCTCCATTCCTACTGGCCTTTAGGAGTTCTCCTGTTCTATGTTTGGATGGCCCTGTTAGGATTTTCTTGGCATGTTCCATTCCGGGACTGTCATTCTAGTCCAGGAACGCCGCACCCCTAACCCATTCACAGAGCCTGTCTCTTGCGAGATTTTTAGGAACGCTAAGTGTCGGTTCTGGGCTCACGAATGGCGAGCCTGCACCAATTTTGGCGAGGGAATCAGCACGTTTATTTCCCTCTAGGCCGACATGTCCCGGTATCCATATTAGCGACACTTTGTTCCTATCTCCCAATATATTAAGTAGTTTCTTACAATGAAGAATCGTCATAGACGTGTTTTTCGTTGCCTCAAGTAGTTTCAGCGCGGCTTGACTGTCCGAAAATATGCATATTGTTTTCCCGGTGTATTGCTGTTCTACCAGCAGTTGCACACAGGCGAGGGGTGTCTCACTAGGGTAAAAAATGTACACGTATTGCCAAAATGTCATTTTATACAAGACTGCCAGTGACTGCCGACGACTGCCAGTGACTGCCGACGACTGCCAGTGACTGCCGACGACTGCCAGTGACTGCCAAAGACTGCCAGTGACTGCCAAAGACTGCCAGTGACTGCCAAAGACTGCCAGCGACTGCCAACGACTCCCGGCTCAGCGGTATCTTAAGTTCCGGGCCTTTGTCGACCCTTGACATATATTATTTATCAACAAATTTACAGGATGGGCCAAATTGGACGCTTTTAAAGGGAAACACCTTTTTCTGTAGGAGATAGACGAAGACTAATATCGGTGTCTGGAGCTTAATTTTATTAAAAACATGACGGTGAAACCGCACATAGATATCTGTTACCGTTTCAGAATTACGGGATGTTTTTCAAAAAAGTGCATTTTTAACAAACCACTGTAACTTTTTTGCTACAGAAAATGTTGTATTTTTATGAAAACATTTCCAAAGAACCTTTTAGTACACACAAAGTAGAATTTAATGGTTTAAGAATATTTTTTTTTAAATTAACACTTTAGAAATTAAGAATAGAAAATTTGATTTTTTATATGGGACACCCTGTATATTTTTAATTCATTGAAAATAATTTAACTTGATATTTTGCTCGATTCCTCTTCTCTCGAGATATTCAGTTTGTAAAAATTCGCCCACTTTGAATAGGCTTTGAACGGAACAATTTAAATTACATTTATCATCAACACATTTAAACTATATCTAATAACAATAAAAATTAATATCAAACCAAGATTTGAGATTTTGGTTGTTCGATATGTCAACCGTCTTCTGTTATGGACAGACGGGGCAGTTTTTGAACATTTCTCGCGGAATTAATTATGTAATTCAGTGGGGATGAAAGATACCCTCGCATAAGTAGTTCTAACTCTGAAGCGGTGCCTTGTCTTGCTGGAAAAATATGTTTTCGTTTTCGATTTTTTCGAATATACAGGGTGTCCCAGAAATAAGTGCAAGTATTTTATTTTTTATCTCGATAAAAGAAACATATTTTCTCTTTTTCGTTTCTCAAATAAGTCCAAAATAACGGAGTTATTTTACTTTGAAAATTTCGAAAAAACATTACTTTGCTAAAATTTTGAGAACCGCTGTATCTTTTCTGGATTTTTTTTCTTGTAAATTTAATCTAATACCTATGTTGCTATATTATCAAGAGTATGTTTATTAATTAAAAACTAAAAAATCCAAAAATTTTTCGTAGAAAAAACCTAATAGGCGTGTTTCTGGAGGTTGAACCCAGAGTAAGACAATAGAGAAGCGCGAGCCGATCCATTATTTGGCTCCTTCGATGAGTACGGTCTAATGGTCTTGCGGGACAAATGTGCCATATCATGCAGTTTATCGTTATAACAGGGAATATTCATTATACATACTTATCTTTAAGTTATTTAATAAAATATAATTTATTGATGCTACGTTTAAAAATTATTATATGGTATATAATAAGCATTTACTAAGTGATTAAAGCAAGTAAAACAACAGTTCTCTTAAATAAAAATAGAAAAATAAATAATTTAATCTAATCAGCAGAAAATAGTTCAGTCAACGTGGCAACATTGGAATTCTTATCTGGACGTAGTAAACTGGCGGCACGTGTGTTTGCGATTATTTCGTTGTAGGTGTTTTTGTGTTTTCTGACTGAAAAGTAGTAATTTATTATTTTAAATAGTGACATTCGATATAAAAATTATAAATATTGTATAATCATGGTTGATATGTGCCAAGTTT
The DNA here is from genome assembly GCF_002938485.1 of Sitophilus oryzae. Classification (NCBI taxonomy): domain Eukaryota; kingdom Metazoa; phylum Arthropoda; class Insecta; order Coleoptera; family Curculionidae; genus Sitophilus; species Sitophilus oryzae. The sequence goes on along the minus strand of NW_022146179.1, from coordinate 1,395,279 downwards.
GCAAGAAAAATAGTTCGAAAAATCCTGATGTGTCATTTCACAGGCAAGTACTGACCTACCATAAAATACGTGATTCTTTCCAAACAGTAGCGTTACATTTCATTTTAAATCAAGATTGATGAACTAAAGAAATTATTATTTAACCACATTGGAACTTAGTAATTACATACTATATAAAATATAAATAATTTTATAGTTGATGGTTATTTATATGAGAAATTTCATTGGAAGATTGCATCATAATCATAAACCACAACAAAGAAAAATATTTACCTAGACAAAAAAAGGTACTTTAGGTAGGCTCTGTGTAAATCATCTGTAAATTGGAAATACCTACATTTTGTTCTTTGTTATGTTGCCTAATGCAATGCTCCCGTAAAAATCGTACGATCGCAAAAAAAGGCGCCAGTGTTGCCTTCAAAATTTCTGATCAAAAACAATTATTAATGATAAGTGTCATGGATTCCCGTTTTTTTTCGCTCCTACAAAGTAAATACCCATCTTATAGTCGAATATATTAATAATTCCTATATTTTATATTTTATGTATGTGTCTGTTTATGTATTTTTTAAATATATTTTTAATATACACTCAGATGTAATAAAAACCCAACGGATAATTTTTTCGTCAAATTTAATGTGATATTTCTTTTACTTTTAGCCCTATTTTAATGATTTTCTTGGCAAACTTTATATATCAACTTTAATTAATAAATTCAGTTTTTTATAAACTTCAGTATTTGGTTTATTATACAGGGTTAATTGTACGGCTGTTTTTTACGCTAACTTTAAAACATCCTGTGCAATAATTTAGTGAGTGACTTTTCGTAAAACAGTATTTTTCGATCAGAACCATGTTTCCTGAGCATTTTAACTCATGTCAAAACATGCCTTGGTTCATTTTTAAGAGCGAAATGAAATTGCCACCAACAATTTGCATGTGATGTTATATTTTAATATCCCGAGATGGGGCTTCGGGTAGATGAATGAAGAATAACATTAAAAAGTAACGATAATAATCGAAAACATTGCAAAATGTTTGTGGCTAGTTCATTTTGCTCTTAAAAATTAACCAAGGCGTGTGTTAACATGACTGATGATATTCAGGATGGGGGTTCTCACTAAAAAAATTCACAGTCCTTTACAAAGATGCAACCGGGAGGGCATTGAAAATGATGAATAAAAACGTAAAAATATGATTAGTGTTAATATGAGTGTATTAAATACATATGTTTAAATAACGAACTTAACAAAAAACAACAGATTTAAAGATTCACTGAAAGAGTAGTAGTGTTAACATTAAATAAAACATTATCAATAATAATTAAGCGATCGCACCTATCCGTAAAACAAGCAAGCAAAAAAAACTCGAAAAAAACAAAATAACATACAAAACATCAGGTTAACATGATGACAGATCATGATCAATGACAGATAAATAATTCTTACGGAAAGTTACACTTTACGATATAATTTTTTAACTGTTAAAGGCAAACCCCATTTAAACACAAAACTTTTTAATACCTACTACTGTATCTAAGACTTTTTTTTAAATTACTAAATTCTTAGCCACGCTTCTGTTTTTCTTGGCTGTTGTGCGTCACGTCACAGATTAATAGGCCCACGTTTGCACCACAAGGCGATGCTGCAGACCACTAGGTAGACCGGTCGTAGAAATTTATGTTATACAACTTGTAGTCAATCTACACAAATATCAAAAACTTTTTTTCTTTTAAAATGTGTTCAGATTTTGTAAAAAGTATAAGTCAAAATGGCAAAACTTAAATTTGATATGAGTTTCTTAGTTTTTAACTAATATAGTGGCGAATTACAAAAATTCCTTTTCAATGAAAATTAATGAGTTAAATAAAATAATTTAATAAATTACTAGCTTTTTCTCGCGACTACGTTCGCGTTACACCTCGAATCGTTCATGCATTGATTTAAATGATTTTTTACTAATTTATTGAGAGCTAGTTAGCATAGATGTTTTTTATTTTTCATCTCCTTTTTATTTATTAAGAGCACTAATACTCTCTTTATAGTTTATTTTTTATTCTTTGAATGATAATTGAGGAAGATATATTTCGTTATGATGTCACTAAATAAACCCTGGTATAAAATTTTATACTGTCTGGTTTATAATGTTATAGTATTGCATTTTCGTACAGCAAACTTCCATTCCCTTTTCTACTCCCTAAGTGTATAAATTTCATAAATTTGCTTTATCTTTGTGCCAATTTTTATGTGTATAATCCAGAGGTCACCAAGTTTTATATAAATTTTTACTAACTTTACCCATTTGGTTGATGAATTTCAAAAATTTCTTCTAATTATTTTTGTAGGATTTCATTTTTCTAGACCAAATAGTAAGGAATTTTCATACAGCAAACTGTTCCGACATAATTTTACTCTCTAAGAGGATGAATTTCCTAAAATCGCTTTGTGTAGCTAATTCACTAATGGCGTTTAAACGAACCTTTGTGCTAATATTTATGTATCTAAACCTGGCGGTATGAACTCACTCCTAAAATATCTAAAAACTTAAAATATAATCTAACTGACACACCACTGACAATGACAAATAATTTATTTCTGGAGGTATTGTGTGTAGGTGTTTTCAGGTATGTTTTAGTATTTAGTCGTTTTACACAAAGAAATAGCCATTAAGCACTATAAAAATACTTCATAACAAATCTACACATATATACATTTCATTCAAAAAAAGAATCATCAAGATTGGTGAAGCGGTTTCGGCGGGATGGATGCAACAAAAAAAACCTTTGAGGTTTTATATATGTATGGATTAATTATTTTTCCAACATATTTTACTTTGCAAATTTTTATAAATATTCAGACTCGCCAATATCGTAGTCCACAGTGTCCAGCCTGTTTAGCCAAACGTAGGCCGATTCCTCTTCGGAGGCGTGCGGCGTCGCGTCGTGACCCTGGCTGATGGAGGAGTCTGAAGACGCTCATCCGCGCAGAGGAGCAAGTTGACTGCGTAGCGTATTGCGTATTAATCGATTCTGAAACTTTTTATCTCATTTATAACATATTACGCAAGTTTATTATCTTAATCTCGATTTTAATAGATAAATATGTGAAATGCCACCTGAGTATCTTCCGCCATGACATGTTTTTACTTTTTTGTTATGGTAAAATGATTTTTATAAACTTTATTCAATAAAGTATATTTTCCTCCATTTGGTGATTTTTTAATTTTAAGCGAAAATTAAGTATAACATTTTAGGAAAAAGAAACACTGTAATATTTAAAAGAATAAGAAGAAATTAGTCTTATTTTGAAAGGAAAATATAGAAAAAACTCTTTCTATAGAAAAAGTCTTTATACTAACCAGAATCCGGTGACATATACGCGGTCTCACCGGAAACATTACTTATTACTTCGCATAACTTGAAGAATATCTACTTTTAATAATGAACACTTCAGAAATACACCAGTAAAAACATTTATTATTTGAGATTAAAACTCGAATTAAATTATAAATATTAGTTACCTATGTTGTTATAGCTTTTATAGGCCTGTTTAACGACTTAATAAGTTACCTAGCGAAAAAATCTGTGCGCGTACCTACCACTATTGTTACAGGTTAATTCGTTAAAGAAATATGTTACACAAGTTAAAAACGCTAAAATTTTAATGGTATTACTTGTGCATTATTGGCCTTATAATGTAATTTGTTGGAATTATATCTTCTTTAAATATAATTAGACTTTTTAACGACTTTTAAGTTACCTAGGAAAAAATCTGTGCACGTACCTACCAGTATTGTTACAGGTTAATTCGTGAAACAAATGTGTTACATATTATTCGTGGTATTAGTGGTATTATATTGGAATCAGCTTGGCATTAGTGGGGCATTATATGAGAAATTTTGGTATTTAATTTGTATTTTTGGCATTACTTTGGCATTAGTATACAGACATTTGTCAGCGGTTTACTCCTTGTAGATAATCAAAAAGTTTTTTGATAAAATTTGCTTTTTATGATGTCAGATCATTTCTATGAAAAATACACTAGATAGAATACATTAGATTTTTATTAAAGACGCTGATGGGTAACTAAAACATTGACTAATAAACCTTGTCCACTTTAAATACGGGGTCACGAAATATCCTCCTTGGAGTGTTTGGGTTAAGGGGTGTATAATAAATTAATCGTTGTTTTATAATAAAAACCATAAAACATTTATTTGTGAGTAAAATAATGCAATGGTTGGATATCTCTCCTTTATAATTCGGTGACTAAAAATACACTAAAATAATTAGAAAAAAAATCTTGTACTTATTTAGTAATTACGTCAATATTAATTAATTGACTTTCTAGTCTATTTTATTTTATGTACAAATATATTATTAAATTTTAAGCATTAAGTAATAAAACACTTTGTGCCCTCTTATATCGTAAAAGGTTACGAAATATACTCCTGGTTACACCCCTTACAGAAAACAGTGTAAGGGGTGTAAATAAATTGTATAATCACTGTTTTTTATAATAAAAACTATAAAATATTTCTTATTTGTGAGATTAAAAAAACAAAACAATGCATTGGTTAAAATAAGTACATTCAATACTGTTTTCAATTGTTAATTCAATAATGTGTTATAACATAATATAGCCATTACTATTATACTATTATTATTAAAATAATATGTGTGTAACATATTTCTTTAACGAATTAACCTGTAACAGACATTTATATGCCCAGTATATTTTTGTTTAACAAACCAATCAGGAAAAATCCAAAACCTACCGTTATAGGAGGTATAAGACGATTAAACTTATATAATGACAACTACTTATCGGATAACAAATTAATTACTACTGTCAGCTAGTTCAGCTACTGTCTAGGTAGAATTTACCTAGAGTACCTACACCTACCTATGATGATGTAGGTAGATTAAAGCTTATTTTGACGTTACCTCTCACTTCGGTGTCACAAGCTGAATTTTTCAGGGATGGAAGTACAGTACATCACAGTACATGATATGGGGACCCTTATTCCGAAAGTAGTACAAAATTAAACAGGGTAAAAAGGCACTATCATCAAAAATCGATATATTAATACCACCGTATAGAGAAAACAAATACTTATTTTTTGATCAATTACACAATTAAATCAAACTCGTGGGAGTAATTTCAACACAATTATTTAATTATATAGGGTAGGTGCTAACACGGCCATTCCTGCATTTGGGCCGTGCTCGACACAAATTCAAATGATTGATTGTTCCAGGTAATTGATAAGTCAATACACTTATACAATATATTTAATATACTCATTAACATTAGCATACAAACGTGGTTAATGCGAAGGTTATATGATCCAAATATAAAATCCACATATGCGATGCCACATCGAAGCTGCATTGATAGCTTCATACTCCACATACTCTATGGAAGATTCTGTAAATAAAATAACAAACAATGGACAATGTCCGGCCGCTGCCCGCCAACATTTCCAAATAAAACAACAAAACAATGGACAATGTCCGGCCACTGCCGACATTTCCAAATAAAACAACACAAACAATGGACAATGTCCGGCCGCTGCGCGACATTTCCAACAAAACAAAACAAACAATGTAATGTCCGGCCGCCTGCGACATTTCCAAACAAAACAAAACAATCAATGGACAATGTCCGGCCGCTGCCTGCGACATTTCCAACAAAACAAAACAAACAATGGACAATGTCCGGCCGCTGCCTGCGACATTTCCAAACAAAACAAAACAATCAATGGACAATGTCCGGCCGCTGCCTGCGACATTTCCAAACAAAACAAAACAAACAATGGACAATGTCGGCCGCTGCCAGCATTTCCAACAAAACAAAACAAACAATGGACAATGTCGGCCGCTGCCTGCGACATTTCCAAACAAAACAAAACAAACAATGGACAATGTCCGGCCGCTGCCTGCGACATTTCCAAACAAAAACAAAACAAACAATGGACAATGTCGGCCGCTGCCGACATTTCAAACAAAACAAAACAATGGACAATGTCCGGCCGCTGCCTGCGACATTTCAAACAAAACAAAACAATGGACAATCGCCGCTGCCTGCGACTTGTTTCCAAACAAAACAAAACAAACAATGGACAATGTCCGGCCGCTGTCTGACATTTCCAAACAAAACAAAACAAACAATGGACAATGTCGGCCGCTGCCTGCGACATTTCAAACAAAAGCTCGCTAAAACAAACAATGGACAATCGGCCGCTGCCTGTGACATTTTAAAACAAAACAAAACAATCAATGGACAATGTCCGGCCGCTGCCTGCGACATTTCAAACAAAACAAAACAAACAATGGACAATGTCCGGCGCTGCCTGCGACATTTCCAAACAAAACAAAACAAACAATGGACAATGTCCGGCCGCTGCCTGCGACATTTCCAACCAAAACAAAACAAACAATGGACAATCGGCCGCTGCCTGCGACATTTCCAACAAAAACAAAACAAACAATGGACAATGTCGGCCGCTGCCTGCGACATTTCAAACAAAACAAAACAAACAATGGACAATGTCGGCCGCTGCCTGCGACATTTCCAAAACAAAACAAAACAAACAATGGACAATGTCCGGCCGCTGCCTGCGACATTTCCAAATAAAAAACAAAACAAACAATGGACAATAAATAAATGCTGCATTTCCAAACAAAACAAAACAAACAATGGACAATGTCCGGCCGCTGCCTGCGACATTTCCAAACAAAACTCCAAAACAAACAATGGACAATGTCCGGCCACGCGACATTTCCAAACAAAACAAAACAAACAATGGACAATGTCGGCGCTGCCTGCGACATTTTAAACAAAACAAAACAAACAATGGACAATGTCCGGCCGCTGCCTGCGACATTTCAAACAAAACAAAACAAACAATGGACAATGTCCGGCCGCTGCCTGTGACATTTCCGACAAGACAAAACAAACAATGGACAATGTCCGGCCGCTGCCTGCGACATTTCCAAACAAAACAAAACAATCAATGGACAATGTCCCGTGCTGCCTGCGACATTTCCAACAAAAACCATAAACGATGGACAATGTCCGGCCGCTGCCTGCGACATTTCCAACAAAACAAAACAAACAATGGACAATGTCCGGCCGCTGCCTGCGACATTTCCAAACAAAACAAAACAATCAATGGACAATGTCCATGCCTGCGACATTTCCAACAAAACAAAACAAACGATGGACAATGTCCGGCCGCTGCCTGCGACATTTCCAACAAAACAAAACAAACAATGGACAATGTCCGGCCGCTGCGACATTTCCAAACAAAACAAAACAAACAATGGACAATGTCCGGCCGCTGCCTGCGACATTTCAAATAAAACCTCAAAACAAACAATGGACAATGTCCGGCCGCTGCCTGCGACATTTCAACAAAAGCCAACAAACAATGGACAATGTCCGGCCGCTGCCTGCGTATTTCAAACAAAACAAAACAAACAATGGGCCAATATGGCGCTGCCTGCGACATTTCCAAACAAAACAAAACAAACAATGGACAATGTCGGCCGCTGCCTGCGACATTTCCAAACAAAATGACAAACAATGGACAATGTCCGGCCGCTGCCTGCAGCATTTTCAAGCAAATAAAACAAACAATGGACAATGTCCAGCCGCTGCCTGCGACATTTCCAAACAAAACAAAACAAACAATGGTTAATGTCCGGCGCTGCCTGTGACATTTCCAAACAAAACAAAACAATCAATGGACAATGTCCGGCCGCTGCCTGCGACATTTCCAACAAAACAAAACAAACAATGGACAATGTCCGGCCGCTGCCTGTGACATTTCCAAACAAGACAAAACAAACAATGGACAATGTCCGGCCGCTGCCTGCGACATTTCCAAACAAAACAAAACAATCAATGGACAATGTCCGGCCGCTGCCTGCGACATTTCCAACAAAACAAAACAAACAATGGACAATGGCCGGCCGCTGCGGCAACAAACAAAACAAACGTATGGACAATGTCCGGCCGCTGCCTGCGACATTTCCAAACAAACAAAACAAACAATGGATGTCGGCCGCTGCCTGCGACATTCCAACAACAAAACAAACAATGGACAATGTCCGGCCGCTGCCTGCGACATTTCCAAACAAAACAAAACAATGGACAATGTCCGGCCGCTGCCGCGACATTTCAAACAAAAACAAAACAAACAATGGACAATGTCCGGCCGCTGCCTGCGACATTTCCAAACAAAACAAAACAAACAATGAACCCAATGTCGGCCGCTGCCTGCGACATTTCCAAACAAAACAAAACAAACAATGGACAATGTCCGCTGCCTGCGACATTTCAAACAAAACAAAACAAACAATAGGCCAATGTCCGGCCTTTGCCTGCGGCATTTCCAAACAAAACAAACAAACAATATTCCGGCCGCTGCTGGTGGCCTTCCAAACAAAACAAAACAATCAATGGACAATGTCCGGCACTGCCTGCGACATTTCCAACAAAACAAAACAAACAATGGACAATGTCCGGCCGCTGCCTGTGACATTTCCAAACAAGACAAAACAAACAATGGACAATGTCGGCCGCTGCCTGCGACATTTCCAAACAAACATAAAACAATCAATGGACAATGTCCGGCCGCTGCCTGCGACATTTCCAACAAAACAAAACAAACGATGGACGTCCGGCCGCTGCCTGCGACATTTCCAACAAAACAAACAATGGACAATGTCCGGCCGCTGCCTGCGACATTTCAAATGGCTCTAAAAACAATCAATGGACAATGTCCGGCCGCTGCCTGCGACATTTCCAACAAAAACAAAACAAACGATGGACAATATCGGCCGCTGCCTGCGACATTTCCAACAAAACAAAACAAACTTAATGGACAATGTCCGGCCGCTGCCTGCGACATTTCAAATAAAAACAAAACAAACAATGGACAATGTCCGGCCGCTGCCTGCGACATTTCAAACAAAACCAACAAACAATGGACAATGTCCGGCCGCTGCCTGTGACATTTCCAAACAAAACAAAACAATCAATGGACAATGTCCGGCCGCACCTGCGACATTTCCAACAAAACAAACGATGGACAATGTCCGGCCGCTGCCTGCATTTTGTTTCCAACAAAAACAAAACAAACGATGGACAATGTCCGGCCGCTGCCTGCGACATTTCCAACAAAACAAAACAAACAATGGACAATGTCCGGCCGCTGCCTGCGACATTTCCAAACAAAACAAAACAAACAATGGATATCCGGCCGCTGCAAACATTTCCAAACAAAACAAAACAAACAATGGACAATGTCCGGCCGCTGCCTGCGACATTTCCAAACAAAACAAAACAAACAATGGACAATGTCCGGCCGCTGCCTGCGACATTTCCAAACAAAACAAACAAGCAATGGACAATGTCCGTACCTGCGACATTTCCAAACAAAACAAAACAAACAATGTCCGGCCGCTGCTGCGACATTTCCAAACAAAACAAAACAAACAATGGACAATGTCCGGCCGCTGCCTGCGACATTTCCAAAACAAAACAAAACAAACAATGGACAATGTCCGGCCGCTGCCTGCGACATTTCCAACAAAACAAAACAAACAATGGACAATGTCGGCCGCTGCCTGCGACATTTTCAAACAAAACAAAACAAACAATGGACAATGTCCGGCCGCTGCCTGCGACATTTCCAAACAAAACAAACAATGGACGCTGCGGCATTTCCAAACAAAACAAAACAATCAATGGACAATGTCCGGCCGCTGCCTGCGACATTTCCAACAAAAACAAAACAAACGATGGACAATGTCCGTACCTGCGACATTTCCAACAAAACAACACAAACAATGGACAATGTCCGGCCGCTGCCTGCGACATTTCCAACAAAACAAAACAAACAATGGACAGTGTCCGGCCGCTGCCTGCGGCATTTCCAAACAAAACAAAACAGTCAATGGACAATGTCCGGCCGCTGCCTGCGACATTTCCAACAAAACAAAACAAACAATGGACAATGTCCGGCCGCTGCCTGCGACATTTCCAAACAAAACAAAACAATCAATGGACAATGTCCGGCCGCTGCCTGCGACATTTCTAAACAAAACAAAACAATCAATGGAAAATGTCCGGTCGCTGCCTGCGACATTTCCAAACAAAACAAAACAAACAATGGACAATGTCCGGCCGCTGCCTGCGACATTTCCAAACAAAACAAAACAAACAATGGACAATGTCCGGCCGCTGCCTGCGACATTTCCAAACAAAACAAAACAATCAATGAACAATGTCCGGCCGCTGCCTGCGACATTTCCAAACAAAACAAAACAACCAATGGACAATGTCCGGCCGCTGCCTGCGACATTTCCAAATAAAACAAAACAAACAATGGACAATGTCCGGCCGCTGCCTGCGACATTTCCAAACAAAACAAAACAAACAATGGACAATGTCCGGCCGCTGCCTACGACATTTCCAAACAAAAACAAAACAAACAATGGACAATGTCCGGCTTTGCCGACATTTCCAAACAAAACAATCAATGGACAATGTCCGGCGCTGCCTGCGACATTTCCAACAAAACAAAACAAACAATGGACAATGTCCGGCCGCTGCCTGCGACATTTCCAACAAAACAAAACAAACGATGGACAATGTCCGGCCGCTGCCTGCGACATTTCCAACAAAACAAAACAAACAATGGACAATGTCGGCGCTGCCTGCGACATTTCCAAACAAACAAAACAAACAATGGACAATGTCCGGCCGCTGCGACATTTCAAACAAAACAAAACAAACAATGGATAATCCGGCCGCTGCCTGCGACATTTCCAACAAAACAAAACAAACAATGGACAATGTCCGGCCGCTGCCTGCGACATTTCCAAATAAAACAAAACAATCAATGGACAATGTCCGGCCACTGCCTGCGACATTTCCAACCATAAAACAAACGATGGACAATGTCCGGCCGCTGCCTGCGACATTTCCAACAAAACAAATAATGGACAATGTCCGGCCGCTGCCTGCGACATTTCCAAACAAAACTCGCTAATCAATGGACAATGTCCGGCCGCTGCCTGCGACATTTCCAACAAAACAAAGCAACAATGGACAATGTCCGGCCGCTGCCTGTGACATTTCCAAACAAGACAAAACAAACAATGGACAATGTCCGGCCGCTGCCTGCGACATTTCCAAACAAAACAAAACAATCAATGGACAATGTCCCGGCCGCTGCCTGCGACATTTCCAACAAAACAAAACAAACGATGGACAATGTCCGTACACCGACATTTCCAACAAAACAAAACAAACAATGGACAATGGCCGCTGCCGACATTTCCAAACAAAAACAAAACAATCAATGGACAATGTCCGGCCGCTGCCTGCGACATTTCCAACAAAACAAAACAAACGATGGACAATGTCCGGCCGCTGCCTGCGACATTTCCAACAAAACAAAACAAACAATGGACAATGTCCGGCCGCTGCCTGCGACATTTCCAAACAAAACAAAACAAACAATGGACAATGTCCGGCCGCTGCCTGCGACATTTCCAAACAAAACAAAACAATCAATGGACAATATCCGGCCGCCGCCTGCGACATTTTTCCAACAAAACCACAACAAACAATGGACAATGTCGGCCGCTGCCTGCGACATTTCCAAACAAAAAAAAACAATCAATGGACGTGTCGGCCGCTGCCTGCGACATTTCCAACAAAACAAAACAAACGGACAATGTCGGCCGCTGCCTTGACATTTCCAAACAAGACAAAACAAACAATGGACAATGTCGGCCGCTGCCGCGACATTTCCAAACAAAACAAAACAATGGACAATGTCCGGCCGCTGCCTGCATTTTGTTTCCAACAAAACAAAACAAACGATGGACAATGTCGGCCGCTGCCTCGACATTTCCAACAAAATGAAACAAACAATATGGACAATGTCCAGAAACGCTGCCTGCGACATTTCCAAACAAAACAAAACAATCAATGGACAATATCCGGCCGCCGCCTGCGACATTCCAAATAAAACAAAGTAAAAAAAAACAAATGTTAGCAAAACTTTATTAAAAGGCTCACCCATAAAATAAGAGCTGTAGGCAGGTGATAAAATGGACGCTAACACGCCATCTCATCCTCGCAGTCGCTCTCTATGTCAAGCAAATCGGATCAGTCTTCCGGACACCATACCTTCGAACAACAATTGCATGGGTGATCTTTGGATAGTTGTGTCAACATTGGAGTTTATGACAAGTTGTATTTTATCCAACTCGCTCGCCCATTCTGACAAAATTACACTTGCGTCCTGATCTATGTAAGTATACAAATCTATATAACTCTACAAAAGTAATTACAGGAAAAGAACTTAAAAAAAACACTTGTGCTGAAAAACACCTTCATTTTTATTTTAACGTTCGATTTGCCACACCAGTGTACACCATTTTAAATTAACCTTAGCTTGTAAATATTACAACAGGTTAACAACAATAACATACCTATTAATCAGGCTAAAAATGTTAAAGTAGACACCAAACTATGTTTTTTCACCCTACACGTTACTCACCACTCAACAAAACAGTAACTTCAATCTAATGCGTGGAGTCTGGCTAAATCTTGACAAAAGTTCAATTTTAAACCCAATTTTCGCCTCTTGCAGCAATCTGAATTTCATCTACAATACCTTGATTATGATTATGTTAGTGTTGGTGCACATGAAATCGAAAATTTTTGATAATGTATTATATGACATCTGGAGTAATTGAGAGAAACCAGATGCTCCCGAAAACTCCTTCACCGCATTTCCTTCACCGTAACTTCAATCTAATGCGTGGAGTCTGGCTAAATCTTGACAAAAGTTCAATTTTAAACCCAATTTTCGCCTCTTGCAGCAATCTGAATTTCATCTACAATGCCTTGATTATGATTATGTTAGTGTTTTAAGAGTAATTTTGATAATGTATTATATGACATCTGGGTAGTGGAAGAGAAACCAGATGCTCCCAGCTCCTTCACCGCATTGTCGATAAAAGCAAAAAATGTGTGTCCCTTCGCTGCTCTTACCATTGGGTACAAAAAATGTCACCTTCACAGCTTTAACACAAGCACCCGCGTACAAAATACATTCCTGATGCACGACTCAATGTACTATCTGTGGTACAATTTCATCGGTCTTACACAACCATTACAAACTCCCAAATACCGAATGTCTCAGCTTTCAGTCGGAAAAACAAAACAATTCTCGAGACGAAAAGAAAATGCTAGGTGGCAAAAGGCTTGTTTACATTAACAAACCGATAAGGCTCAGACTGAACGCCCTGGATTTGCCACCAAAATGATTTTCATTATACAGGGTGCATCAAAATAAGTCGAATGAAAAAATGTAAATTAATAAAGTAATTCTGGTAACATGGTTCTAACAATATCATACTAGACCATTATATTTTTATCAAAGCATAAACACCTTTATTTTACAGGATAATCAGGATTCACACTGAATTTATTTCAGACAAATAATATATTATACCTAACGAGTATAAAAACTATATTTTTATTTAATTCCCTTGTTTATTTATCCATTTTTTTAAGTAGTTGCTGAACATTTAACCGTTCACTGCACATTAAGTTACAAGATCCAGTTTCATTTTTTTTTCTTTTCTTAACTAATTTTTAAATGACATCACAGTATCTCATTATGTACAGAACTCATTTTATTTGAAGAAATATGCTTATCTAAAATAATTGATAGTGTATAATGTAAAAATAACATTTTCCGAAATTTTTACCAAATCTACAAATTCAATAAACAACCAAAGCTGTGACCAAAGTAGACATAAAATAACTATCAACTTAAAATATTTTTCATTGTTCTTTTGCCGGACCTATTTATTGCAATTGATATTTCGATTACATCACCACTATCCAAAAGTTTCAACAAGGAAAATTAATAATATGTGTTATAAATAGGTTACCATTAATCATTAAATATAAATTCTTCAACATAACAAAATTGATTGCAATATTAATTATTAAATTAATTTTACAATTTATATTATTAATAATACCTAAATTATTACAAATCACAAGAACAAGTGTCTGGTTGAAAACCAGGAACATCATACCTCGCACCCTGTAGATATCCTGTCTGTCGGTTCAGATACCTTTTTTTTTCATCAGTTTGGTTACATTAGGAGTAATCGAAATATAAAATATTTTGAATCAGCAAAGGCGCGTAAATTAGGGATGTCCCAGAAATAAAATAAATCGACATTTTTAATCGATTCCACATCGGACACAAGATCAATCCAGAAAAATCGGCAACAAAAGATCGATCCTACCAAATATCGACATTCGACTCTGAATTTACTGGTGTATCTACTGTCTAGTGTAATAAAAATACGATAATATCATCATATAAAAAATTATTAGATACATAAAAATCGTAAAACCGTTTATTAACACATTTAAAATTTAAACCGATTCAGAGGCTAAAATTATTATAAATATACGAATTATACGATATAAAATAAAAAGGCCAAAATATAAAAATATGGGAATCACCGACAATAATCTTACACCTGACATAAATCATAAACAAACATGGCGAACTTACACTTAATTCTATTCATTGCTAGATGCCGTTTTACTAGAAAACAATTATTCAAGCAAAACTAAAATGTTTCTTATTCTAACAAAAATAAACATGTAAAACTGTATAAAATCGATCTTCGATTTTGAAATAAAAAGTCGATTATATTAAAAGACAATTTGACAAAAATCGATCGATTTCTCTTTGCAAAAGATCGATCTTTGATTAAAAATCGATTCAGATCTGTTGTCGTATATCGATATAGCACTAAATATGCCCCTCCTACTTATAATTTAAATTTGGCGCCTTGCCTTGACGGGAAGCGGAAAGGAAGTAGGAGGCTTAACGACTCGCTTCTGAACGACGACGCACGCGCCAAGCATCAGGATTTTTCGAGCAATGTTTAATGTTTCAAGGCTGGTCGAGGTGAAAATAATAATGTGGGAACAGTGACAAATAAATAATTTTTCTTGAAACTGTTGTGTCTCTCTCAGTAAAATCAAAACCCACGAAAAACGCTAGCATTCAGATCATTACATCCCTAACGTTAATTATCAAAAAAGACTTCGCCTTCATTATAAATCGGCACTTCTTTTAATCTTTCCTATAAAATCTCATTTCAAACTTACCCATAATCTAAATACCTACATTTTCTTACATGACCTATCCCCCAATGAAACAATTTGAGAAAATAATACCATTCTTTCACCACTAAAAAACTAATTTTATCACCAAAAATATAACGCACAACAAACCTAAACCAATCAAAGGGCACTTTTTATGGCGTAAACAGGTACACCCCACTTCTGATATTAGAGACAGTGTGGTCTCTTTATAGATATACATTAATAAACTAATTTATTAATTAAAAATGAGATCCGTTATCAAGCAGGGCGCGCAGAGTGAAGTCTTGACATCTCAAGACAGCATTCATCGGACCTGCGCAGATCTTGACTACTGTTGGCGCGTTAAGCGAATTTATGAATTATATAGGGTGAGTGCTAACACCAAAAAAACTTTATAGTTAATCATTTCAATCATTCGAAAATTTGGTTTTAAAAATAGATTTTTTAATATAACTGGCAAAAGCAGGCCCTAAATGAAAAAAAAGACACAATTTAAAAGTTTTACAAAGCATGTCTTGACAAGATTATCAAAGCAAACCCCATATTTTTTGCTTTTAAACTAATAAAGATATATCAATAAACAATTAGCGATGTAATGGTTTTTGCGCGCGCTGGCCGACTGCCGCCGCTGCGCCGAGATTTCCTATACCCTTGTATATATGACGTCATGGTGTGGCAAATGTAGCATTTTAATTCGATTTGGGCTCCCTTATATAGGATAACAGAAACATTTTCAATGTTAATAATGTTTTAGGAAAATTTGCTCTCGAAATTATTGCACAGGGTGTTTTAAAGTTAGGGTAAAAAACAACCCTTCAATTAATTTTTAAAAACTTATTGTAAAATTACTGTCGATTGTCATTAATTGTCAAAGTTAAACCTGCTTGTTTATATTGTAGTTGTTTTTTATTGGTATTTTTTAAATTTCACTCTAGAATGCTATGGTCATGATGTAATTTTTTATCAAATAAAGTGAAAAAAATTTCCTAGGGCACCATTTAAAATTCAAAAGTTTAAATCATTTCCGGTGAAACAAGTAATTGAAAACAATCAATCCCGATTTATGTCATTTAGTAACATACAAAATTTCATTTTTTTATTTGGAAAAAATCAAAAAGTTATAGGAGCGAACCACTTCTGAAAAACACAAGGTATGTGCTAATCAAGATTCACTGAACATGATTTAAATCATGCATAAAAGATATTTAAATTTATTTTTAATTTGGTTTCAAAGTTTTAGGATTATAAAATAATGAAAAAATATTTTATAAAGCATTAAATAAAAAATGCACCTGTTAGTAAATATACATAAAATTAAATTGATATATAAATCGGAGTTTTATACATAGCTTGAAAATTATAACTAATATGGTAGTAATTTGAAAAAAAATGTTATGTTAAATCGGTAATTAATAAAATAAAGACATTTTAAAATGCTATACTATTAAATTTAAGGCGTCTTGTATAAATGTAAATCAAAATAAAAATAAGATTTTGAGATTTATACTAGCTAACACAATTTTTTAAAGATCGATTTTAATTTTATATTAATTTAATTAAATTCATATTTCGGAAATTGTGAAAACTAGTACGCCATTGGATTAGTCCGGCCAGTATCACCCCGACAAATTTGCTGTCCCAAGTTCTTATCCCCACTCAAAGCTTTTCATTGATATTTTAACCTCCGTGATTCCATTCTAAGCAGGCTAAGTGGAACATGGTTGTAGTAGATTTATGAATGACTTGCTCCGTCTAGAAGTTTTAGTCTAAGGGTTGAACTATACTACCAGTTAAAATGCTTGCACTTATTTATGGGATTTATGTTATCAAAAAGCATGTGCCATCTTTCGTTGGCAGATTCCTCACGTAAAAATAAGATTTATTTTTCATATCAACTTAGGTCCGATTCTGCTTTGTTTTGTAGCTACAGGGTGTTAAAGTCTTAATATTTTTTCGATTTATTGTAATTTTCTTCCAAGTGCTTTTAGCGAAAAAAATGGCTATGGAAATGCATAGTTTCATAATTACAGGGTGTTAAAACTTTTTAAATTATTTTTTTTGTAATAATTATCTTAAATATCATTATTTTTTTATTTGAAATTGCTATATGTTGGACTAATAGTAATGATAACTAACAGTAATAATATTTAATAATAAATTAGGTAAAATATATAATTTATTAATTTTATTTATATTTTAATTTTATCAATTGTGATTAATAAAATTGCGTTTATCTCATTCAGGAGGCCGAAGTGGCATTAAACGGTCTACACAATTTTGATATCAAATGAAAAAAGTCAGTGGCGCACATGTTTTTTTTGAAAATATCCCAGTGATAATAACCCATATGCACGTCCCTGATGCATTTATTAACACTTTTTTAGCATTAAAATATGTAACATAGTAACACCCTCAAAATTCCATTCAAATCACTAAAAGTACTCGGAAGGAAATTATAAATAGAAAGATTACTAAGACTTTAACATCCTGTAGCTACGAAACAAAGAAGAATCGGAACTATGTTGGTATGAAAAATAAGTCTTATTTTTACGTGAGGAATCTACCCACGAGAGATGGCACATATTTTTTAAAACACCCTGTATAATTTTTGTTTTTCGATTAGGGGCAGATCATCAATAAGAGGTCCACAGCCTACTAGATAAAAGTGACGAACTTTTAAAAATTCTGTATTTCAACGGGGACTATTACAAAATATTAAGTGCGCTATATTTTTGGACAGGTAATTTTAAGTTCTTTTCATTTGATTAAAAATATTCCCAGAGTGTCCCAAATAAAGAATCAATTTTTCTAGTGATGACTCGAAACTTATTAATTTTAAAAAAATTATACTTAAACCATTAAATTCTACGTAAAAAGGTGTTTTGGAAATGTTTTCATAATACATACAGAATAATACAACAACATGAAAAAGTAATGTTTTTATTTTTACTTACTTACTGACGGCTACGACTATCGACTGCTTCAACGTATCTGTACCCCAGAAGCAAACTATAGGGAACTTCTAGGGTACAGGATCGGGTACAGGTATGGGAGAACCACAAATGGTACAATGTGTATCCGACACACAAGCCGAAGCTACATCGGAAATCTTCGAGCCACACACGGTACACAGTTCTAGGCTCGTGCGCAGTATAATTCTGTTTAGTGATGGGTCATTTAATAATTGTTACAGACCGAATCGATCGATTTATAATTTGTAATACGATAGAATAAGAACTTTTTTGCGAGTTTTAATTTTCGAAAGTTTTGCAACACTAAATAATATCAAATATTTTTTTTTACTTTTTAGTATATATGTTTTAAAGTGGGATAATAATTATATTCAATTATTTTTAAATGAAAAATTGAAACTTGAAAAAAATAAGGTAAAACGTAAAATGAATAGGTTCATATATTTCAACATTTTTCAAAATTTGAGCTACTTGAGAAAAAAAAGTGCAAAACTATGGGCTGTCCAACGGGGGGATCCCTGACTGTTTGATTTGATTTGGAGTTTGTCATTTTAATTCATAAACAAATTTCATTGTTTGTCATTTTTTGGATTTCCTATGTCGAAATCTTCCCTTAGTCGCTGAAGGGACTATATTAGGCATCCTTTATGAATGGATTTTACAAAGTTTTATTCTCAATCCTTCGTAAATAGGCTACGAAAATGAACAGGGGTGATAAAGTTTTTGTGGATATTGTTTTGTAGAATATGATGCGTAAAACTTGGTATTAATGTAGATAGTTTTCGATATGATTTAATCAAACACGTTTTTGTTGTTTTTCAAAATTACGCCATTTATGGGGTAAAATGTAAAATGATGAGGCAAAATGTATAAGTAAATTAACGTATATTATAAATAAAGTATATTAGATATACCTATAATATATATGAAAAAATTCACTCAAAACTTGGATTAAATGTTCTTTGTTATAATTATTCAACCATGTATATCTTCTGTTTTTTTTTTCAAAATTCAACTCTTTGGCATTTAGTAAAAGAATAAGATACTATATAGATTTTGAATTTTCCTTAACGATCTTCTGTAAAATTTTTAACTGTTGTGAATGTAAAATGTAATGTCTTGTGGCAAGATAGTGAATGGATAAATCAATGGATTAATCATTGGATATTTATATGAAAACTGGTAATAGTCATATGAATAATCATTTTAAAGATGCAGGCTAAAAAAAGGTCACAATATGCTCTGTTTACACTATGACTATTTCTTTATGGAGAATTATTTATATATTCCGTCACCATTTTGTCAATTTGCATGCGGCATGGCAAGTCGTTTATAAATTAATATTTGAAATATTAAAAACAAACTTAGGATATATTGAATGCTAATAATTAATATTCTTATTCTTGTAGGTATATACAGGGTGGCGCCTCTCATACTTAAATAACTTATGGTCATGTTTTATTTTGATTTAAAGTAGATTGATTATTTTAACTACAGATTGCTATTCCGGGTAAATTCTAATTTAGTTGGATTTAAAAATTTTTGTTCATTTTTAGGAAATGTTGAATATGTCATAAACCTTTTTTAACCTCAGTTTTAGTTATATGCTTATCTCATAAAATTCACATTTATTTTTTTTCATAGAATCCGAAAATCAATTAATATATTATAGAATATAAAAATCTATATATTTTTCAAAATGGGATTAATTAATATGGGATTTTTTCCCAACTTTTAACTCAACTCTAGGAGTTTTCATACTGGGTCGAAACATATTCTTGTAGAGAATTCAACGCTCTATAAAATCGTGGGAAATTTTCATAAGGCATTTTTTGTGGACCTTTTCATTCTCTAAAATTTTTGATATTTGGTACATATTTTACAAAAAACTTTTCTTGTCTTAGTGGATAATAGTGGTTTTTCGTATTCTTCTTATAGGTTGTATTCATTATTATTATAAGCGAATATTATAGCGATGGCCAAATATTACGAAACATTCTATTTTAAATTATATTTCGTTAATAGTTCATTTAAAATAACTAAGTTAAAATTAATTATGTGATTCAGTGAATAATATTTTCGAGTTATTTTGTTTGATTTATAAGAAATAAATTTTAAAGTCTTTGTGTGAGACCTAATTGATTTGTAGCGCTGGATGTTTACGTTGTGTAATCCGATCCGGTAGATGAAAAATATATTGATGGATATTCATTTCTCCCGAGATAACACTTTTTTAAACCGTTACTTTTTCGAATTAGAAATTAACATACTTATTATGCGCTATTCCTTAATCTTTAAGAAGAAATATTTTATCTAATATTAAGCGGTTATTATCAGCAATTTGCTTTACTAATTTTATTATTTTATTATCAGGATTTGCAACTAAATTTCCGTTCCAAAAATATCATAATGTCGTATACTATACCAGTGGTTTTGAAATATCCCTCTTAAAAATCTAAATACCAAGAATTTTATTTTTTTTTTTAATAGAAAGTACTATAATGTCCTCTTCAAAATTCGGTCTACCATCAATTACAATCTTATTTGATATATACAGGGCGAGTCCAAACTAAATGTTGTATTTTTCACCACTATTTTAAATGCAACACCCTGTATTTTTGTATCATAATCGAACAAGGTTTTCTTTTTTAATTATTTTTTGTTTATTATAAGCACTTCCTATACCTAAAATCGATATTTAATGAAAAAATTGTATTAATAAAATATTTAACTAAAATCTTATTTTCCGATGAAGCTACCGTTAAAAGTAATGGATTAGTAAATAGACATAATAGTCAATATTATGTGACAGATAGCCCACATTGATTTATATAGCAACACAATTTTCTCATTAACTATCAATTTTAGATATAGGAAGTGCTTAATAAAACAAAAATATTAAACAAAACCTTGTTCAATTATGATACAAAATACGCGGTGTTCCATTTAAAATAGTGGAGATACAAAATATTTAGTTTTAACTCGCCCTGTACAGATCAAACAAGATTGCAAGCTTTGGTCAACTGAATTTTGAAAAAGACACTATTATACGGTACTTACTGTTAAAAAAAATAAAATTCTTTGAATTTGGAATTTTAAGAGATCTTTAAATAAGCAGAGTAAATTTATGAAAACGGTTATAAACGGATAAACCACTCGGTACAGAATATTACATTTGATATTTTTGGAACAGAAATTTAGTGGTAAATCTACTGAGCTAAAAAATATAGGGTCAACTTTCGTTTAGCTAAAATCAGTTATTAGAAGAAAAAAAATAAATTTTTGACTTTAAAAAGCTACCATCACGGAAAACACAAATTTTCCTACGGAAATTCGTAATTTCCAAATTTCGCACTTTAGAATAACTGAAATCTGCTATAAAAAATACATTTTGCGTTTAATTTTTAATATTTTTCTGAACATATAAACACAAAAAATTTCCTGCGGCAAAAAGCTGTTTTCATTTACTAAGGAAATTTATTAGACTTCAGAATAGCTGAAATCAATTATATAAAAAATAAATATATTTTTGCCTTTTAAAGCATTCACGAATTGAGGAAAATAAAAATTTTCCTGCGGAAATAAACTGTATCCATTTTCTGAGGAAATTTAATATACTTTAGAATAGCTGAAATCAGTTATATAAAAAATAAATATATTTTTGCCTTTTAGAAGCGTTTACAAACTCCGGAAAATAAAAAATTTCCTGCGGAAATGCTTGATTTTCATTTTCCATTTGTTCCTTATTATATTATCGGCTCTTGTAAAGTATAAGTACCCACGAATTTAACAAATTTTTGACAGAAAGTTCTACGCTTATAGAACAGTTTAAAAAAAATCCTTGGATGAAGCACTTTTGATCGAAAAAAAAACATTTAAAAGTGTCTAAAATGCTAACCAATCTAATAATAAATCTAATAATATTTTTACAAAATCACAGTTAATTATTATTATATAAAAACCACAGAGCTTAACACCCTCCACAAAGAAAAGCTAACCAAAGTAACCCAAATCCTAACCAATCTAATAATATTTTTGCAAAATCACAGTTAATTATTAAAATATAAAAACCACAGCTTAACACCCTCCAAAAATTTTAAAAAAACCGTAACTCCTAAATTACAGTAGCTAGCGAAACGCGGTTTTCAAATTAAGATTAGGAATAATATTTGCAACAAAATTTGTAATAACATCAAAATGAGTCAAAGTCGCAGTTTTCGAGATATTAACATATTTTAGTATGGGCGGCTATACGTGCCTCCCGGTGTCAATTTTTTTATGTAAAATAAAAATAAAAAAATTCCGCAGACACTTTTTTGTGTTTTTATATTTAGAAAAATATCTAAAACACACCCCGAAGACTAGTTTTGATGTAAGAGATTTCGGCTATACTAAAGTCCGAAAAATGAAAGTGACGCATTTCCGTAGGAAAATTTTGTATATTTGTACTCCTAACGCCTTCTAGAACGCATATATAAAGTCAGTTTTTATATAACAGATTTCAGCTAAACGAAAGTTGAGCTAAAATATATAGTATTCCATTTAAAAATATAAAACTTTGGTTTGAAAATATGTTGAATCACCCTGTATGTTGACAAAATTATTTTCAAAATGTGCGTTGATTGAAAAAAACGGCATGCAGTTGGCTTGGAAATGACGATCGATAACATTCCCCATATAATTTTACAAAATAACAGCGATTTTCATTTCCATTACTGACGTCGTTTTTTTTTCGACCGTATGGTATCTAGGATTGTATATGACTTGGCCTATCTTAATTTTGGTTCGGTTTGGTTGTTGAACTTTTATATTTAATTTCTGCCGGGTGCGAAGTGCGAAAGTTTACGCAGATTGTTTGGGCTCAAGCTTCTAAATGCTGCGATTGCTCAAGTTTCTAAATGGTGCAATTGCTCCACCTAAATGCTGCCCCGCTCCATCTAAATGCTACACAGCTACAACCGCTCCTGACCTTTTATCTCTGCGCCTGACGTTGTCCGGCTTTTGTCCGACCATCCGACGCGACGGAGGGGGAACCCGTCTCTGTCATTGTCACTTGCCACCCTTGCCACCTTCTTGTCAGCCCAGCAAGCCGCAGGAATTTTCATTTCTTTGATTTATTAAAACAATTGTTATTTCTTATATAAACGTTATAAAACTATTAAAAAATACAGTCCACTATATAACCAGCCCAACACAGATATTTAGTCATAAATATTTTAAATAGTTTTTCTTTATTCTTTGTATGTTTTTTGCTTCCGACGACGGAAAGAGATAAACTTTCCGAAACGTTAAGCATTTTTTTGTTTGTTAGGCAAATTTGTATAACTGTAAACTTCTGACAAGTTGCAACAAAACTCCCTGTAAACAGCTCTATATTGTAACTTCTGACAACTGTAACTTCTGACAAGTAGTTTCCGTTTGGGTTTAACGTAGAAGTGTTTACAAAAAGTAACTATTTTATTTTGTAGATTTTCTTGCAGTGGAGAAATACCCATATAGGATTTTTTGGAGATATTTAGTCAAGTTGCAACAAAACTCCCTGTAAACAGCTCTATATTTGTTTATGTTCTATATAGAAAA
This sequence comes from Sitophilus oryzae, assembly GCF_002938485.1. Taxonomy (NCBI): domain Eukaryota; kingdom Metazoa; phylum Arthropoda; class Insecta; order Coleoptera; family Curculionidae; genus Sitophilus; species Sitophilus oryzae. The sequence goes on along the minus strand of NW_022146179.1, from coordinate 1,371,494 downwards.
AAAATTCATAGTTATATATTTTTTTTACTTGATCTTTTTTCATTTATTTGTTTCTCGGTTGTAAAAAAATAACAAAAATACTTATATACCGGGTGAGTCTTAAATAACTGCAACTATTTTTAGAGGTAGTCTATTTCGACCCCAGAAACACATCTATAAAGGATTTTTCGAGAAAAAATTATTTGAAAAGTTGAAATTTTTTTTTCAATAAAAAAAAATTGTCGAATGTCCGAAAAAATGCCCGAATACTCTTAAATAATGTAAGATATTTATTTAATTAAAATTGGTGATTTATTTTATCTTTTATATAAAATAAAATTGAAAAACTGATCAGGCACATTAGTTAAAAAATGGCCAAAATACATTTCATTCTGCATTCTGCTTTTATTAGTCAAATTTTTATCGATATAAACGCCCATTCCTAATACACCGTGGATTGGAGATCGGTCTGAGTCGGATAGGATCGTTTTTCGCTCGGGTGAATGTCGCTTGCACTGTGTGTCAACTTGACTGTGTGCCAAAAAAAGCCATCTCGTTTGTATACTAATACTAAATCGCTGGTGCATCCGGACTGAATTCGTCTGTGATCGAGTCGCATCGGCTACGTCTCGACTGCTAGAGCGACTAGTTAAATCGCAGTCGCTGCGTAATTATGGCGCGTTTTTTACCAACTACGAAATTTTAATAGAAGAAATTAACAATAGCTTTCCAATTACGAAGATGAAAATTATAAGAATTTCATTTTTTTTCTGATTAGGCAACTTTCTTGGACCCATTTACTTCGAGACTTACTCCTACGCCAAATTTTTATAATTGTTATCTTCGAATCGTATATAGATGGGTATATTTGTATTTCTTTGGTTGAAATTTTAAAAATTATTTTTTATATCAATGAGAAATTTAAAAATTATTCAGGGTTTCTATTTTGCAGAAAAATAGTTATTTGTACTTATTCAGGCCTATGTTATATATGAAACATATAAACTATAATTAATCTATTTCACTGTCTATTTCTTTAATTGGTGCGTCTCGATTCTAGATCGAGACGCACCGGGCTCGAGGTGGCGCCGAAAGCACACCCCAACTGCGATAGCGAAAAATCGTAGTCGACAGTGGCAGTTGTTTTAGCCCGGCGGTACACTGTGCGTTTTTGCGACTGTCGCAGGCGCTCTGTGTAGTATATTTAGGGTCGATGCCGGTGCCGCGCGTTTCTGCGGCAACCACAAAAATGCGCTGTAAAAAAGGATGTATTATAATTTTTTCTGATAGAATCTACAAATTTTGCGTTAGTGATAATTTTTACCATATCGAAATCTACTATTTCTCTAAACAAATTTAATTATTACAAAATCTATTAATTTTAATATACAGGGTGGTCCGAACTGTATTCCGGAAACTTCCGCAGCATATTCTGCAGATAAAAAATAAGTAAAAAAAGTTCTTTTAAATGTATGTTCTAAATGCTTAGTTTCAGGGAATGCAGGTGTAGAAGTTTCATTTTTATTTCGATTTTTTCCAAATAATTTCTGAAGTAACGTCAATATTTGGATGAAATTTGGTGTCTGGAAGTTTTTTGATATGAGAAATTCGATTTTGATGTCAATATGACTCCTGCTTGTAGAGGGCGCCACCTACATATTTTGAACTGGTTTAAAGAGTAAAAAAACTAAGGAACTTTTCCTCCGTACCTGTATAAAACTACTAAGTAAAAAATAGACATTTACAACGTTTTTAACGTAAAAAAGATCTCTTAATAAAAATCGCTACGAGTAATAGTGCCCGAGATATTTGAAATGGAAGTTATCAATACCTGTCATCATTAACATAAATTAAACATATTGACTAAATAGTTAATAGACGGAAATCATAAATTTTAAATGTTTTTGTGCCAAATCATCATCAATCATTATTTTTTCGAAGAAAACTTTATGATTAATTTAAAAAAATAAAAATTTCCCAAATTTATCATTTTAGTCATAACTATCTAGTCAACTTATGTTTATTTTTTGTCAATAATGACATGTATTGATTATTCCCATTGTAAATATCTCGAGAAGGGTTGCTCGTAACCATTTCTACCAAGAGACATTTTTGACGTAAAAAATACGAAAATATATATTTTTTTACTCGGCAGTTCTATACAGGTACGGACAAAATGTTATTACTCTTCAAAACAGTTAAAACACATGTAGGTGGCGCCCTCTACAAATAGGAGTCATAGTGACATCAAAATCAAATTTCTCATGTCAAAAAACTATCAGATACCAATTTTCATCTAAATATTGACGTTATTTCAGAAATTATTTGGAAAAAACCGGAATAAAAATGAAACTTCTACACCCTGTATCTCCGAAACTAAGCATTTTAGTACATACATTTTTAAGAAGTTTTTTACTTCTTTTTATCTGCAGAATACGCTTCCGGAGTTTCCGGAGTACAGTTCGGACCACCCTGTATAATATCATATCGAGGGTTACAAGCTCGGTCACAAGACATGGATCTCGTAAGATTTTTTAATAAAATTATATTATTTTTAAAAACAATTTTTGCGATATTTTCACAAAAATAATTCAAAATATTTCATTTAATAATGAAGTATTGATATCTCGGCTCTATAGGATAATTCGTTTAAAAAATTATAATAATTTAATATAAAATTGGGTATGTTTAAAAAGTGATACGAGTTACTCCACTGTGACCTTCGATATGCAAAAAAGTTACCGAATTGTACGTAGAATCTAATTCTAAAATAAAAATAGCGTATTCTCATTAAAAATATATGTTATATCCGAACGACAATCAACAATCACAAATCCAAACATTTTTTGAAGTACCCTGTATACACTACAGTAATTTTAAAATATACTTCTTAACCTTCCCTATAACTTTTCTGTTTAACATTTTGTGCCAAAAAGCGTTAAAAAAACAAAACCAAAACATTTTTGATATACCTTGAAGTCGTTAGCTTTTCATTATCTATTATACTGCAGTTATTATGAATTAATTTAACATAATTAACCATAAAACAAAAATCTATCTGAATGTATGTGAAATTTTCGAGAAAATTTTCTTTTACCCGATCGTCACAGTCGTTTTATATATATTTTGTTAAACAAGAATTATGCTGAAAGTTATTTTTACATTAAATTGAAAAAAATATATATATATATTTGCTTCAAAATTGACAAGTTTTTATACAAAACATCCCGAAATTTGTCGATTGACTTCTGAATTCCAAGAGACTGCCAGTGACTGCCGCGACTGCCATGTAATTATAGGCGACTGCCGTAAGACTGCCAAAGACTGCCAAGAAAATGTACATGTAATTCCAACAGTGAGACACCCCTCGCACACAGGTTTCAATAGCATATAGCTCAGCTTGGAAGATCGTGGTGTGTTTTCCAAGACGTGTGGTAGATCTCAGTCTTTGGACTGCTGCAGTAAATTCCTGCGCCAGATCCTTTTTAGTTTTTGGATCCGTCCGTGTACCAACACATTTCCGCATGTAATAAGCCGTTTCCCGGCTTATCCCACTTGTCCCTATTCGGAAACAGGACGTTGTAAGTGCGCGTCAAGAGTTGGACTGGTGGTGTAATATCCGAGATCATTCCCATAATCTCATCCGACTGTAGTTCTTCTACTAGCCGGTTTTGTATGAACATAATTGTTCCTTGGCTTCCTCGTACTATATTTAGAAACATATATGTAGCCCATCTCGCCTCTCTTTCCAAAAGAATTTGAAGAGGAGCTAGATCGAGTAGGGTTTCCATAGCTTTTGACGGCGTGGAATGGAAGGCACCAGTCACCGCTAAGCATGCTTGTCGTTGTAGTTTCGACAATTTATTCTTTGCCGTTATTTGGTTGGCTTTCTGCCACCAGGCAACTGCACCATACGTGATAATAGGTCTGATGGCCGTCACGTATAGCCAGTACATATTTTTGGGGTTTAATCCCCAGTTTCTACCACAAATTCGGCGGCATGCCCATAGAGCATAGCCTTTTTGATGTTTTTTCCAGATGAGAGGTCCAGCTAAGTTTTTTGTCCAGGTTTAATCCCAGATACTTAACTTCCTCCGCAAACGGAATTGTCTCACCAAGAAGAATGGGCGGTTTCAGTTTGTCTGTTTTCCTTCTTCTTTGTCTGTAGCTCTTCATCACCTAGTATCAAGCAGCCTGGGAAGTGTTTTTGGGCCAAAAACTGTAGCGTTTCTTTCCTGGACTCTGTGAAATTACCGTCGGGGCGCTGTATCGTCCCTAGCTCATTCACTGGTTCTTTTGAGAGAATCTTGTGAATTCTGGTGCTTTGAGGTAGATCGACCAGACTCCCACAGAACCTTCTCCAAGACTCTCTCTTCGCCCTTCTTATTTCCTTATTGTACTCCGCCAACGTCGCACGATAAGTTTCCCAGTTACCTGACACTTTAGCGCCGTTAAAAAGCTGCCGCACTTCTTTTCTTCTTTTGTCCAGTTTGTTGTTCCACCAAGAGGACTTCCTATTATCCTTCTTTGTTTTAATAGCAAGGCGGATCATATGATTTATAAATATACAGGGTATTCCATTTGAAGAAAACATAACTTCAGTTCATATTTTCAAAAATATTTTTTTTCATAGAGAAACATACTACGCCACTGTATCATATGTAAAAAGTTCTACAAGAATCAGTTTTCACCTTCTCGATATTATCCATAATAAGGGAGATAGGGGCTGTCCCAAATTGAAAATTTTCAAAAAGACCCTGAAGTTCAGAAACGAAGAGGGCTATAAAAATTTTGTTGACTGCATCTTTCGTTTAACAAAAAAGTGGCATAGGTTTGGGTAAACCGCATCATTTACTAATACCCCTGCCTCCCGTGTACAAAATGGGATACGATTTCCTTAAGCTCCGATTCATGAATAACCGATTGTATCAACGAAGCTGAGTTGCCCAAGGGGCGTCTGCTGGCTAGGTAGCGGTGGAGAGGGTTTCCAGGAGGTTCCAAAGTCCGTAAAAAAATAGAAATCCGGAACGATTTCCTTAAGCACGAAACTCTCACGAGAAGAACATTATGTTCCATAAAGTATCCTAGATATGGTCCGCTGGCTGGGCGGTGGTGGAATCCACGTCCGCTGATGGATCCAAAGAGGCTAAAAAACGTAAATTTGAAAACCATTTCCTCAAGCTCGAAATTTTGATGGAAGCTTACATTTGTACTGACATTTGTGAAAATAATCGTCCGCTGGCTGTATGTGGGTGGAAAAGTCGTCCGCTGGTGGGGCAAAGGAAGATAAAGGGTACCGATCATAAACGCGTATGATGTACAAACGGACTATATTTCCACACACATACAGGCAGCGGATGACTGTTTTCGTAAATCTCAATAAAAATATTACCTTTCATCAAAATTTCAAGCTTAAGGAAATGATTCTCGACAATCTATTCACAAAAAAACACACATGGAAAACACGAGAGGACGAGAGGTTGAATCATAATTTAATCAGTCGACTAAAATTTTAATAATTGTAAAATATTATATTATTGAGTAACTATGTAGCATCGTATATATTTATTCAAGTGCGATTCACCAGAAATTATATGATTTTTTTTTCAAAAATATTATAATAATAATATATAATAATAGCTCCCGTATATAGCGTTTAACGCCTTGGGAGTAGCAAAGTAGGTACAGCTTGCCATACTAGAGCCTTTCGGTATACAAGGAAGGTAATGTGGCTAGCATTACGCTTCAACCGCCTATTATTACCTCAGGATTGTGAATCCCAAGTACTCATTTTAAGGCTGAGCCGACCTAGCTACCCAAACTATTTTTATTTTAATAAAAATAGTCGGCTGATGAAATGCCGGGTGTAGGGTTCGAACCCAATACCTTGAGATTGGTAGACGAGAGCCTGTACCTCTACGCCACCGGACACCTTTCAAAAAAAAATATATTAAACAAACAATTCCAAAAAGTTGAATCATCATCTTCCTCATCACTGTCATCTGATTCATTTGGTATCGACAGTCTATATTCGATATTCAGTTGTTCTAGAATTGAAATATTTGTACGGTGAGCTGTGTTCGGTATTCGCAGCATCCGTCTATAGCACCACATTTCAAAAGCATCGATTTTACGTTTCATTGCCAACTTCAATTTCCAGGTCTCTGAGGCATAAGTGGCAATGGGGAAAAGTCTGAGTTTGTTGCTAATTGAAATGGCTGAATCTTTCCATGTTGTATTGAGTTTGGTCATGGAATTACGTGCTATACACAGTCTTCTTTTGATTTCTGCATTACATCCTCCTTTGTTTGATATCAAGGAGCCGAGATATATATATATATATATATATATATATATATATATATATATATATATATATATATATATATATATATATATATATATATATATATATATATATATATATATATATATATATATATTGATCTACAACTTCGAAACCTGCCATTTCTGTTGTATTCGTGGGTTCTCGTGGATCGATAATCATTAATTTTGTTTTTCTTTTATTTAGTTTTAACCCATATCTCTTCAAACCCATATACTTCAAACAGCTAAATTAAGAAAAATATATGCCACGGCACAGTTTGGCGACATGGTTGTCGAGAATCATTTCCTTAAGCTTGAAATTTTGATGAAAGGTAATATTTTTATTGAGATTTACGAAAACAATCATTCTCTGCCTGTATGTCGGTGGAAATGTCGTTCGCTTGTGCATCACAACGCGTTTATGTTCGGTACCATTCTTCTTAATCTTCCTTTGCCCCATCAGCGGACGACTTTTCCACCAACATACAGGCAGCGGACAATTATTTTCGCAAATGTCAATAAAAATGTAAGCTTCCATCAAAATTTCAAGTTTAGGGAAGTGGTTTTCAAATTTACGGTTTTTTGGCTTCTTTGAGTCCATCAGCGGACGTGGATTCCACCACCGCCCAGCCAGCGGACCATATCTAGGATACTTTATGGAACATACTGTTCTTCTCGTGAGAGTTTCGTGCTTAAGGAAATCGTTCCAGATTTCGTTTTTTTACGAACTTAGGAACCCCCTGGGAACCCTCTCCACCGCTACCTAGCCAGCGGACGCCCCTTGGGCAACTCAGCTTCGTTGATACAATCGGTCATTCATGAATCGGAGCTTAAGGAAATCGTATCCCATTTTGTACGCGGGAGGCAGGGGTATAATAACGGAGATACCGTATGATTTTAACTAAAATGGGACAACCTATACGAGTACAAAATGTACTTTAGGTTTATACTTACAAAATTCCCAAGTTTTTAATGTAGGATTTAGCATACATTGTATTTGTTTTATTTTTACTTTATTATTTGCCATAGCTTTGTAAACAAGAAGAATCTTATAAATAAAGCAATTATTGATTGATTGATTCTATACAGGCTGAGTTTCCTACGATGTTCTCTATGGGTATCGCGGAAACTACTGGAGATAGAGAGTCGGTTAAATGGGGAAATAATTCGTTCGAAGTTTTGTGGGGTCATAAATATGCGCCTTTCAGTTTTTTGAAAAAGTTCATGGCTTACTAGATATTTGGAAAAAAAAATTTTGGCTATATATAATTGTCACTAATTCCATAATAATCTATTTTAGAATAAAACGTTTTCAGATAAAAGTTGTAGATAATCACATCCCTAATGAGTCTGTGTTCTCCGATTTTTTCTAAAGCTTGTCATTTTTGACATATGACACAAACATATGTTTTTTTTAAATGGAAACCATAGTTGGCCATGACTTCGTAAAAAGTGCCAATTTTTAAGCTTTTCGGCGATATAAGCTATAATATGTTTTTTTTTCGAAAAATTACTGAGTTATAACAAAGAATATTATAGTTTTAAGAACTCTCGTGTGGAAGCTTTAGTGATTTGTCACACGGTGGCGCTTTTGAACATAATCGAAGCCTGAAAATGCTAATATTTTAAATTTTGAGGACTACGCGCGGCGATATTTCGTACGGTGTTGCCAAAACATATTTTATTTCTTGACATTTAAAGAAATATGTATTGATTATATATTTCATATTCGTTAGTACATGAGGCATCCTAAGGCTATAAAAACGTAGCTATGAAAATAAAATTTTGGATTTTTAATTTTTTTGTACCTTCTAATAAAAATTACTTCTATTCCAATAAAAAATTAACTAGTATGATTATGTGTAATCTGTGCTAGTATTAGGAAACTGGAGTAAATACGGAGAATATTAATTCGTTCTCTAAGATGAGTCTAAGTTCTCTAAGTAATTTTTTAAAATTCGACCCATAAGGGGGTGTAATTAGATAAAGAGGTGTAATTATACAAAAAAAAACTGTATCTACTAGGAGTATGAACTTTTGCACAGATGTGGCACATTTGAACATTGATAAGCGATTTTTGGAAATGTATAGCCTAAGGGTAGTGAAAATGGGGGGTGAAATTTTGTACAAAAAATGTTAGTTCTAGGAGTATGAAATTTGGTACAGAGTTTCCTTAAGTGAAGAAAGTGAGTACCCGGAAGCTAATTTTTGACATTCATCCCCTAGAAATAAGGGATGAAAATTTGTACAAAAGTTTGTTACAATCGGTTTTAGAAGTATGAAATTCTGCACAGACGTTCCTTATGTAACGTAATTTAGCACTAAGTAGCACTTTTTGGAAATTCGCCCTCTAAGGGTGTGAAATGAGGGGTGAACGTTCTGAAACAATTCTGTTGAAGGAATATGAAAATTTGCACAGAGGTTCCTTATGTAGCGTAATTGAATAATTAGAGTGATTTTTGGAATTCATTCCTTAAGGGGGTAAAACTAGGGGGAAAATTTGTATAATTTTTTATGTAAAATCCGTTCTAGGACTAGGAGTATGAAATACTGTTCAGAGGTCCCTTAAATGATGAAAGTGAGTACCTAGAAGCGAATTTTAGGCATGCATCCACCAAAAAATAAGGGATGAAAATTTGTACAAAAATTTGTTAAAATCGGTTTTAGAAGTATGAATTTTGCAGACGTTCCTTATGTAACGTAATTTAGCACTAAGAAGAAATTTTTGGAAATTCGCCCTCTAAGGGTGTGAAATGAGGGGTTGAACGTTCTGGATAATGGTAGAACGGTGAAAATTTAGGGTTGTTTGTATTTTATATTGCTAAATAAAAAAAATTAAAATATTTTTTTTCCAAAAAATAAAAAAAAATGGGGGTGGGCTACCCTTATCACTTAAGGGTATAAAAAATAGATAACAAACTATTTTCAGACCTACTCAATATACATAATAAAACGTCATCAAAATCGGCTAAGCCGTTTTGGAGATGGTAACAAAAAAACAACCCCTATTAGAAAATAGGGGATGATGGTCGAACGGTGAAAAATTTAGAGTTGTTTGTATTTTTTAAGGCCAAATAAAAAAATATTTTTTTTTCCAAAAATAAAAAAATGAGGGTGGGCTACCCTCTCGGCTACCCTTATCACTTAAGGGTATAAGAATATATAACAACCTATTCTTAGACGTACTGAATATACATATAAAATTTTATCAAAATCGGTTAAGCCGTTTCGGAGATGGTAACAAAAAACTTAAAAAAACAACCACTATTAAAAAATAGGGGATGATGGTAGAACGGTGAAAATTTAGGGTTGTTTGTATTTTTTAATGCCAAATAAAAAAATAAACATATTTTTTTTTTCAAAAAATAAAAAAATGGTGGTGGGCTACAAAATCGGAGATGGCAACAAAAAAAAATATAAAAACAACCCCTATTAAAAATAGGGGATGATAGCAGAACGGTGAAAATTTAGGGTTGTTTGTATTTTTTAATGCCAAATAAAAAAATAAAAACATTTTTTTCTTTTCAAAAACTAAAAAAAAATGAGCGTGGGCTACCCTCTCGGCTACCCTTATCAGTTAAGGGTATAAAAAATAGATAGATTTCGGAGATGGCAACAAAAAAAATATAAAAACAACCCCTATTAAAAATAGGGGATGATAGCAGAACGGTGAAAATTTAGGGTTGTTTGTATTTTTTAATGCCAAATAAAAAAATAAAAACATTTTTTTCTTTTCAAAAACTAAAAAAAAAATGAGCGTGGGCTACCCTCTCGGCTACCCTTATCAGTTAAGGGTATAAAAAATAGATAACAACCTATTCGTAGACGTACTGAATATACATATAAAATTTTATCAAAATTGGTTAAGCCGTTTCGGAGATGGTAACAAAAAATTAAAAAAACAACCCCTATTAAAAAATAGGGGATGAAGGTAGAACGGTGAAAATTTAGTGTTGTTTGTATTTTTTAATGCCAAATAAAAAAAATATTTTTTTTTCACAAAATAAAAAAATTGGGGTGGACTACCCTTATCACTTAAGGGTATAAAAAATATATAACTACCTATTCTCAGACCTACTGAATATACATATAAAATTTCATCAAAATCGGTTAAGCCGTTTCGGAGGAGTACGGTAACCAAAACCACCCAAAACTGTAACACGGGAATTATATAGATAATATTATATGAAAACTGCGGTGTGCGGAGAGCGGAAAGACTGATTATAGCAATAGATGAAATTTAAAACTATAATTTAAAACTATTCAAGAAAGTACACACAAAACAAGGCAACGCCGCGCATCTGTTCGTTCAATTCCGAGCAAAATAGCGAGGCCCCACGAAGTTGGGGCCTCGCTCGCCAAAGCGAGGCCCCATCGACAGGTCAGATTTTGATGCGAGACGAGACTTCTAGGGTATTAAGATATTCTTTGGTTATAGCCAATTCTTATTATTTTTAAGTAATTTCACTTAGTTTTCAAGACATTTTAGAAAAGTTAAATTTAGACCAATTGCATGGACCTCCTCGGTCATCTGACCTATCCATTTAATTTTTTATGCGTTATGGTTAACAAGGTTTACAAGAGGTTTTAACAAGAGGCGGTATGGGAGAAGTTTAAATTAAGTCGACCGGTTTTTCAAAAAATTACTGAGTTATAGCTAGTTCTTTTGTTTCCTGACTAATTTCACTTAGTTGACATGGTGTTCTTATTTTGTTATGAGTTATAATTTATAAAAAGACAAAATATATTATAAAACGGCTCTTTGAAATTTACATTACATAAATTAAAACTTAAGGAAATAAAATCACTACATACACTTTAAATTATTTTAGAAAATGTTCAAAAATTCCGCCGTTATTTTGAGTACATAAATGCATCTCTTTAAAAGTGAATTTCTAACTATTCTCACAGAACGACCGGTGGACTTAATTTAACTTCTCCTGTACAGCCTTTTCGAGTGCCTCTCTTAATTCATAAGTTCTTTTGTAAACCTTGTTGTTAACCATACCGCATAAAAAAAATCTAAAATGGATAGATCAGGTGATCGAGGAGGCCCATGCAATTGGTCCACCTGAGTCCAAATAATTATGATATAACTAATTTTTAACATTTCTTTCATTTTGTGGGGGGGGGTGGTGTGTCATAATGAAAGTCATGTTGGAACCACTCTCTCTATTAATGCGCGAGTATCTAAAATTAACTTTTCTAACATGTCTTGAAAACCGTTCTGTAAAAAACGTAAGTATCTAACGTTCACCGGTCAACGTAACTATAAACTGTATGGCCAAGAAAAGTTGAACCAATAATACTACACGCTGTTCTTCATTTGAAAAATTCATATTTACAATTTTTGTTTATTCTTTGATTTACAAAGTTTGCATGTGACAGTTTCACGTTTCTGAAAGCAACGACGACTGAACCATGGCTAACAAAGTGAAATTTGTTTCCATGGTTAACGAAGTGAAATTAGTTAAGAAAGATAAGAATTGGTTAAACTCAGTAATTTTGTGAAAAAAACATCTATAATATGTTTTTTTCACAAAATTACTTATATCCTTAAAAAGCTTAAAAAATGGCGCTTCTTATGAAGTCATGGCCAACTATGGTTTCCTTTTAAAAAACATATGTTTGTGTTATATCTCAAAAATGACAGACTTTAAACAAAATCGAAGAACACAAACTCATTAGGGATGTGATTATCTACAACTTTTATCTGAAAACTTTTTCTCTAAAATAGATTATAATGAAATTAAGGACAATTTTTAAAATAGCCGAAATATGTTTTTCGCATTATCTAGTAAGCCATGAACTTTTTCAAAAATCTGAAAGGCGCATATTTATGACCCCACCAAACTGCATTCTTTCCCCATTTAACCGACTCTCTATCTCCAGTAGTTTCCGCTATACCCATAGAGAACATCGTAGGAAACTCACCCTGTATAATGGCTTTTTTGTTTCGTTTCTTATAAGTTATTTTTAATTTGTTCGTATGGTAAAATAATAATGGTAATAAATATTATCCTTTATTATCTTTTATAGATGCCATTGGCCTTAGAGGCAGCTCTGCAGCCTGGCTTGTTAGAGACTCTTCATAAAAATAATTCTCTACTGGAACAAATAATGAAATGTTTAGAGTTTTACCTAGAAACTAAACGAGTAGCATTTCCCAGGTTTTATTTTTTATCTAACGATGAACTCTTGGATATTTTGGCCCAAACCAGGTAATATTTTATTGTATAGTATATAGTGTCACAGGGCAAGGTCACGCTGGTTGTGAAACGTTTGATTGATTTTTCATCTCCAAAATTATTCGATTTTTCGGAGATTGTAATGAAAAACAATTGAATCGAGTCCTCAGAGTGATACAGCAGTGATAATATGGTGAATACAAAGAAATTAACTGAAATTAACATTTAAAGGCGGAAAACACTACTTATTCACGTGTAAACTCGCTTATTTTTGGGGCTTATTCAACCAGGTCTCACAATGCGCATTCACCTCAAATATCCATATAGTTGGTCATTGGCAAGCACACCCTCATTGTACATGAAAATAACAAAACAAACATTTACTGATCTGGATAAAATTGATAGTTAAATAGTAAAACTCACCCGGTGGTACTCCGCCCCCTAGCCACTGACATTCTATTCAATATATCCCATTCCATATCTTCCATCTAATTCAAATATTATTCGGTTCTGTTCGTTAATCATCTTCAACAACTAGCTAGTGTCACCTGAAATAAGTATAGGGGCTTCCCACGGACGCAAATCTGCCGCTAAACAGATTCGCATCCCAATCGATGAGGGTAATTAGAGTACCTCACTACCCCAATACCCCAGCCAGCGTGTCAATCGAGAAGCAAGGGAACATCTCAAACTCTCAAGACCATCCTCGAAAGAACGACGTCACAAGAGGTTTTCTACTTCCATAGTCAAAAGACTCGCTACTTCCAAATGTCAACACTACAGCCAAATGTCAACAAACACAACACTACAGCTGGCCGGCCCGTCTATTACTGACCTGCCGCAGGCAAGCTAAGTCTGTCCTCTTACATCACAATTTTACCTAATCGCAAATATTTACATCGCTTGCCTATGAATCATATTATTTTCTCTAATCGACTTTCAACTAGAGTGTTTTAGCATTACTAGATAAATAAATAGAGAATTTCCGAAGGAATGCATATTCTTTATTACAATAGTTCATAAATAAAAGTATTATTATAACGAACTTATTTTCTAAGTTTTACATTCGGTTTTACCAAGTTTTACATTCGGCCAACCTGAACGTGGTTGCGTCCACGTAAACCTAATCTGACAATGTATCTGTCTTCTATCTCTAGCAACCCAAATCTTGTCTCTGACAACTCTAGTCCGTAAAATGATATAAAACAAACAATTGACAACTGGGTTAATTAAAGAAACAATCATAGCTTGATTACTGAATGTTTAATATATCAGAAGATAGTACATTAGTAATTACCCAGCATTACACACACACTACTGTCAACTGTCTAATATTCCGTTTGTCATCTAGCGACTACGACATTTACTACAATCCTGGCGTATTCGCCAACTTATATTACATCTCCCCATTTTAGTGATACAAATCCATTTTTTTGGGTTTGTTCACAACACGACCAGATCTAGTCTTAATAATCTTTGGAGTACCTTCGGAATTTACTAGCTCATCTTGCAAGCTATTGCCCAGATCATTACTAGTACTAGCCGAGTCATGCAAAACACCAGAATCAGAGCTGTCGCCACTCTGAACAAAATTATTATGAGACTGCTTAATGTCTAACCTATTACGTCTTACAATATTACCATTATTTTCTAAAACTTTATATGATCTTGGATGTTTATCTAATTCTACAATTTTAGCTGGTATTTAGGTAAATTAAAAGTTAATTGAAATTAAAGTAACTAAAAGAATTATTGCGGATGTTCGCCTACCTTATTTCCAAGTCAGCTCCTTGAACGTTCTTGCACTTTCTCGTGGATAAAAAGTCTTTTAATTTCTTCGGATATCGCGATACAGGAAAAATGACCAGTTGAGTCTGCAGCGAACTATATCGAAGTCACACTCGGAGTCGTAGTTTCCTGCCCGAGGCGCAATGGCGTAGCGGGCGAACATTTATTATGAACAAAAAAAAATTATGCGCGAAATTAAATTTATAAAATGAATATTAATAAAATACCGAACAACCAACTCCTTTCTCAGTCAATCCATTAGCTCGCGGATAATTTGGACTTCTAGTAGTTATATTAAAATTCCACTCTCTAGCAAATTCTTTAAAAGAGAAACTACCGAATGGAACATTGTCACAAACCAGAGTGTCTGGACTTCCATATTTTGCAAAAATAGATTTAAGTTTTAAAACGACTTCTGAAATCATCCGCTGCCTGTATGTCGGTAGAAATGTCGTCCGCTTGTGCATCATAACGCGTTTATGTTCGGTACCCTTTATCTTCCTTTATCCCACCAGCGGACGACTTTTCCACCCACATATAGGCAACGGATGATTATTTTTGCAAATGTCAATAAAATGTAAGCTTCCATCAAAATTTCAAGTTTAAGGAAATTATTTTCAAATTTACGGTTTTTGGCCTCTTTGGATCCATGAGCGGACGTGGATTCCACCAGCGCCCAGCCAGCGGACCATATCTAGGATACTTTATGGAACATAATGTTCTTCTCGTGAGAGTTTCGTGCTTAAGGAAATCGTTCCGGATTTCGTTTTTTTATGGACTTTGGAACCCCCTGGGAACCCTCTCCACCGCTACCTAGCCAGCGGACGCCCCTTGGGCAACTCAACTTCGTTGATACAATCAGTTATTCATGAATCGGAGCTTAAGGAAATCGTATCCCATTTTGTACGCGGGAGGCAATGGTATATCTTTTGAAGCATCTGTTTCAATTTCAATAGGCAATGTAGGATTAAAAAATGCTAAAACGGGTGCATTTGTTAGTAATGTTTTTAGGTTTTTTACATCCTGATGTTCTTGACTCCATAGCCAATCAATATCATCACGTGTCAAATTTCTTAAAGGTGCGGTTGATCTAAACAAATTTGGTATAAATTTACTTAAATATTTTACCATTCCTAAAAATCTTAGTAGTGGAGTAAAATCACTGAGAAAGGTCGCTTCCTTCTCGAATTTTTTTTTTGAAGGTATAACCACATAAAATCGTTATGAGACGATTGGTTAGGGCTTTGTGCACGTGAAATGACTAATTACAACCTTTTTGGGGGGGGTCAGAAATTTTTTATCCCCGAAAATTTTAAAAATCTGTCAAAATGGATAAACATTTTTTTTACCTTTCCTACGCGGTAACTCCTAAACTAATCAACTTATTTACAAACTCTTTTTTTAGTCGATTGAGCTAATTAAAGTTCCACAGTGAGTGTATTTTTATTGGAAAAAGGATTAAACTTCAAACATTAACTTTATTGTATCATGATTTTCGGTAAGCTAAAAACTTTTTTATTTGAAGGAATTTTTACATAGTATCTGCGTATGAAGTAAAGAAAAAATATTAAATTTTAAAAAATAAAAATTTAAAAAACAAAAGTTTTTAAAACTTGTTACAACCTTCTATTACTAATATTTTTATAGTTATTCTGATTTAACGTTATCATTATCCCATGCGCGCGCTATAGACGCCGCGTCATACCGCCCGGCCTGCCCCCATCACGTTGTACGGCGTGCTAGATGTAGCGGATGTGGCATTAATAATTTATGTTTTAGAATAAATGTAGAAAATTCTTTTTAAATAATTGTTTAATATGTGAGTGCACATATGTAGGTGTCGATTTAATATGACATATTTTTGTAATATTTTTTTATGAAAACATGATTACATTATTTTTATAACATAATAAGCACCTATCTTGAAGTTTGCATCGGATTGAAACTCTTTTATTAAACTACGAATTTCTTCTTTTAATATAGGTCTTATTATTTGTGTTTTCTGATTTTACTCTTCATACCACTTACATAAAGATTTAAACAAAATCCTAAAAAGGGCATCGGCAACCAAACTTAATCGTTAGTCGTCCTATTTTTCATAAAAAAAATGTCTATAATAAAAATATACCTATGTGGCGGATTCATCTCTCCAAAAAAAATCCTTTATGGGTATTTCGCCACTGCACTGCAAAAAAATCTACAAAATAAAATAGTTATTTTTTGTAAACACTTCTGCGTTGAACCTAAACGGACACTGCTTGTTAGAAGTTATGTTTACAGTTATACAAATTTGCCTAAGAAAGAAAAAAATGCTTAACGTTTCGGAAAGTTTATAGCGTTTTTTAAACCACTACCACTGCGAACGGCAGCTTTTCATCGGAGAGCAGTCGTGGATAATAGGGTGGATCGTAAATCTCAAAATTTTAAAAATTTTAAAACATCGATTTTGAATACCTACTAAAAGTTGCCTTCGGTAATGTTGATAAAAAAGTGTTACTACAACTTTTTAATAAAATCACATCTTCTGCCCTCTACCAGCCTTTAAAAAATGAATTTTTTTTTTTGAAAAATCGATTTGGAATACCCATCTAAAGTTACCTTTAGTAATGTTAATAAAAAAGTTTATTTAAAATTTTTTGATTAAATCACGTCTTCTACCCTCTACCGGCTGTTAAAATTTAAGAAAAAAGATTTTTTTTTTAATAGTCGATCTGGAATACCTACCAAAAGTTATCTTTGGTTATAATAATAAAAAAGTAATATTACAACTTTTTGATAAAATCACAACTTCTGCCACAATTTTAAGCAAAACTCCTCGGAAACTTTGAAGGCCATTTATTTTGACGGAAGAAAAGATAAAACCTATGTTATTGAAAATATTGAAGGCAAGTCCCACAGAAGAACTGTACTTGAAGAACATATTTCTTTAGTTCAGGAGCCGGGCTCTATATATTTGGGTCACACAGTTCCCAGTTCTGTATCGGCTCTAAATATTTGTCAAAGTATTGTGATGTAACAAAACTTTCCTGATTTTCCCTTACGGTAGCGTGACTTTGTAATTAGTTAATATAAATACTTTATATTATATTTGGATGAATTATTGCGGTCTAAGCACTTGGACATGAGATCACCGAAACTTCGGCGCGCTTCTAATTTAATACATAAATTATAAAAAAATATATAAATTATTACAATAAATTAAATAACGAATGAGAGTTTAGATAATTAAAATTGTAGTTAAGATCCTCGTAGAATTTCCCTCAAATGAAGTTAGTTTTCAACTTTCTCTACTAGTTCTTACCTTTAAATCGTTTTCTGAGTAACAGGAAACTCTGCTGCGGTATTTCTGTGATTACCGCTCTGAGTTTGATACACTTCACCGAACTTTACTAGTGTTCTTTTATTCTTAAAATGTATCTATATGTTTTTTATATTCTAGTAAAAGGTGTTATTATAAATAAAATGCAGGTTTTTATCACAACACCTACTTTATTACAAAATTAAAGAATTAAAATAAAATGCAATTAAATATTTCCACAAAACAATTAAAATAACAAAAATGGTGAAATTAGGGTATGAATGTTATATCAACTTTGCGAAAAGTAACCTAATTACAGATAATGAACCAATAGTTAGATATGCCCAAATATTTGAAATATATTACTAGTATTATTAGTAATAATAAAAATAAAAATAACTGAGATCTTACGATAGATAATCTAGAAAAATTACTATTTAGAAAAATTATAATAATACCAAAGAAAATTAAGAGAAACTTAAAAAGACAAAAATAAAATAAAATAGAATTAAATTATTTGATTTATGATTAAAATGACAATGAAAAATAGAATAAAAAAATATGACTCAAAGACAAAACAAGAAAAGATTTCAACTAAGAAATATATCTTACCATATAGAAAAATAAGAACACCAGCAAATTACCAGAATCGCACGGAAGTTAACACGTCTAAAAAGTTAAAATGTCGAAACTGAACTGATTTTGAAGATGGAAAGCTGTGATGCTGGTACCCTCGGATAGGCGTTGCTTCGTCTTAGGAACGCCCCAGCTTGAGGAACCCTCGAATACCCATCCAAAGGCATAGTTCGCACCTTTTTGATTGGCCGAAGGGTACCACTCCCTGCAGATCCCTAAACTACTTTTACCATTGTATCTAACTGCTATCGCTAGAGGGCACCAAATGTCCTATTTATTAATTATTTTATAATTATCGAACCCTTCTGTGCGATTCTCATTCTTTTATCAATTTGCTGAATATCATTCAAAATCTAAGCCTTGACTAATATAAATGATAACATGTCATAGGGTTACCTTAAAAAACCCGCCTAGGAAAGTAATCTATTTTCTTCATTCATTTATCTCATTTCTATTTAACTCTAGGAACGGAGAAAAAGATAATCCTTCTACTTTACCCTCGTTTGTGTGATTTTTAAACTAGAAGATTAGTATTATTTGCTTATTTAGTTTCTTAGGAGGTATGCGTACTTTTAGAGAGTTTATGTGTCTTGAATATCATTAGGTTATTTGCTTAGGCCTTTTAAAATTCGTTTGCCTATGTCGACTGATAACTACGTAAACTGAAATGGTCCCATCTTAGAATAACAAACCAAAAAGATAAAATTTTACTAAGCTTGATATTATTCTATTACAGTGAACTTCTTAGAAAGTAATGAATATGACCTACAAGAACTAGTACCAGTAAACATATGTGACAAATCGTGGTGAATACAGGAAAAAAATGGTGCAATTTTTCAATTAGAATTAAAATTAGGACGCCCTTTAAAGATTGGTCTGCAAACTTCACGCTAATGAGTTACCCCTTAGGCATCTTTTTCAAAAGCTTGACGGTCAAACCCTAGGTCCAAGAGCTTTTGCAGGAACTATAGGAAATCAAATACAACAGTGCGAAAACCCAGTTCTGAACTATACCGTTATTGATTGTGATTTGCCAGACGTGGCTTTTCTTGACTTAAGTGCCGATCAGAAATATCGTCCCTTAGCTAACAACACCGCTCAAGTCGAAAATTGGCGGTTTTTACATTTTAATGCCATTGGATGAAGCTGCGCATTGCGCGTCGAACCATTGGTCTCATGAAATAGATTTCGGCCAATCAGAAGCCGTAATTCAAAAAATAGTGACAGCGCTCTGTTAGTACTGAAAATCCAACATTACAGTTAAAGGAACTGTCCAAATTTATCGTACCCGCCGATGATTGGGACGAGCGGACAAATATAAAAGGATATGCTGAAGACAGGGAGGAGGTTAGTTAGTTGATGAGTCCGTTGCAGTCCAATGTTCAGTTAGTTGGCCAGTTAGTGATTCGCATTATTACTCCGTGAGTTGGCTAGTCAGAACCAGTAGAAGACAGCGCAGAATGAAGATGTTCCTGTAAGTACCTTCTTTTAGTATACTATATATTGAGTCTTGGTATTTCCCAAATTTGTTACCTTATGTATTACCTTTGTTGATTCCTTATGTATGTAGTTATATGTTTAAATAAATGCATATTTAATCTAATGGTTGTTTTGATTAAGAGAGAGAACCTGGTATAGCGACCCTAACAATCAACCCCCAGCTAGGTCGCGACAATATTGGAAGAGTTTCTCCGAACACTGGTTTACTTTTAAAATAAAGCAATGTTAAGCGAATCGCATTGAAAAGATCTCCTCATTCTTTGCCTAGCTATTTCTAAATCATTATGAATGTCACTATTATCATCTGCAGATAAGTCCGTTACATCCGTGACAGAGATATGGTCTTGAAAGGATATCCCCACTATATCATGTAATGTATCTTTTCCATCACACGTCTCAACGTATCTATCAAAATTATCGAAAGCAAAGCCGCTCTTCAGGTGAAAAACGATTCGTGTTAGCTATTGTATAAGTAGCTTCAGTCTCTAATTCTAAGACTTTTGTGTAAGAAATGCAATGTCCATATGCATGTAAAAGGCGAACAATTTTCTCACTGCTTGTCAAACTTTTCAACGCAAGACCAAGAGTTACATGTTTGGAAGTTTTTATGTGTCGCCTTCGAACGGCGTAAATAATATCATGCGCAAACGAGTTTGCTAATAAGAGAATATGAGGATTTTTTATTTTGTCAACATTGCCTCCTGTTAACAAAATTGCAAAAAATTCCATGAGAATTTCTGGGACCTCACATATATATATATATAGTTGTTCGCGAGCGCGCTCGTGCTTCTCTCTTCTCCGGTGCCAATCAGTATTTACTTTCTTTTGTCTGCATTTATTGAGAAATTCTGTTTTACATGATCGATAATATGGGATAGGTAAATTTTGTTCTTGATATGTATCAATCCTCTCTATCTAGTATGGACAATTCAAATTTCTGAGTTCCTTTATCAATTATGATTCGAAATGTTTCGTAATTATTATCTTCTTTTGCAAAGCTACACGACACAAGCTCGCCGCGCTGTTTAATTGCGAACTCGTGTGCAAAATACACAACCATTTGCAGTAGGTTTTGACGGTGATTGAATTTGACACTCAAAGAAGCAGGTATGTGAACAATACCACACGGATAATAGAATAGCTAGATGTTATTCAAGGTCATGAGGGTAGAAGGGATTCTGTAAGGGACTAACTGCGTTTGAAGACTTTTTATTTCAGAATAATAAAATTTAAACATGGTTTTCATCCGCTCCTCCAAAACGAACAATTAATAAAAAAATTATAAATGTTTCGAAACAAACAATTAATAAAAAATTATAAATGTTCCGAAACGAACAATTAATGAAAAAATTATAAATGTTATTTTATGTAAAAATTATCATAACAAATTTTTACCTTCCACTGTTTTGTGAATTAGACTCATTAGACTGAGATGTATTATCAATTTCTTCAAAAAAATTTTCCGGATAAATTTGTCAATTGTTTATAGCACTGTTGATGATACCCTTTTTCTTCCAAGTCCTTGGGCAGTTGAATTATTGATACATCGAGAGTTTTTCTGGATCTATCCGACTGACTTATTTTTCTAACCTCAATTGCGTTTATGCAATTATTGAGTATTGTACTTGACAAGTTTTTCAATTTATTATTAATAGGATCACCAGTAAGTCCACAAATAAAACAGATTTTTTCTTCAACTTGATCCATATTTTCAGATGAATCGGTAATGTCCGCAGGATGTTGTAACACAGATACGTAAAAACTAAGACACAACTAAATAACTGCGACACAAATAAATACACTACACAAAGTAGTTTGACATATAAATATAAACAAAAAATATATAAAAAAACATATATACGAAATGAGCTAGAATAAATTAGTTATTAAAAAACATATATATAAAGATTTATTAAACCGCTTATACGAGCCCAAAAACTACGTTGCTTCATTGGGCTCTGGCCCGATTTCGACATTTCAGGTTATCGTCTAGAACGGTACGATTTCAGTGGTTATCGTCTAGAACGGTTTCCCTACTTCCCCTGACCAAATCTTAGCTGGGCCTGAAAAAATGGTTTTATGTTTTTTATATACGATTTGGGGTACACCGGTATTGTCACGGGCGGCGCCACCTTCAATTTTAGTATAAGTGTATATGCCGATTTACGTTGAATCGATGTATTCAGACCCAAGGATTGGCAACACGGTAAAGCAAACTATTAAATGGAAACGGAGATATAGCCGTGTTATATTTGGTAGAAAACAAAATGCTTATCTAATTAGAATATTAAAAAATTCAGACGAAAAAAATGAGAATAAGTATTTTTTAAAATTATTCCTACTAGTTTCATTCAAAAATATCAATAATTTACGGTCTAATCTTTTTTTTGAATTGCTGTAATCACCGGATTTCTAGAAGTAACTAATCTTTTATTGTCGAAACCGGTCGTTCGGCTAATAAATATATTTAAACAAAATTATTTCGATCGGCGGGTTCAAGATCGCTTCGGTCAAGAAAGCAAAGAAAATATTCGCCAGAAGATTAATCAGTTGACACCCGCGAATACTAGGAAATCGAAGTCAAGCGTATGGAAGCAGTTTACAAACTTTGGCGCAGAAAAATCGTACGGTTTCGACAGAGCGGATATACCTGGCGCTTATTCTTGAATACTATGGATTCAACATGCGAAAAAAGAACTTTGAAGACTACAAGGAGAGTGTTATCAAAGTTTTATGGAACTCTACAGCCAAGCATAATAATATAACTCAAAATTCAAAGTGCTAAATGGAAAAAAGGTGAAAAAAATAGAGTCTAAATTTTATATATATTTCATTAGACATAGACATTTAATTCAGTCCTTTCCAAGTCCTATACTTTCGCCATTAAGAAGAAAGGAGGTGTCCAAAGAATATAGGAAACATCTCAGCTTTGTAATTGAAATGTGTCAAAATTATCATGTAAACAAATAAAAACCAGACTCTCAAAAAGATATTCTGTCATTATAAACGTCAAAAAATTTCCAGCATAATTCGCTGTTGGGTGCCAACAAGGAAAACATTTTCACTAAAATTTATCCGTTGCCATGGTGATTTGTCAAAAAAACACGTTTTGATTGGTTAAAAATTACAGGGGTGTATTATATATATATATATATATATATATATATATATATATATATATATATATATATATATATATATATATATATATATATATATATATATATATATATATATATATATATATATATATATATATATATATATATATATATATATATATATATATATATATATATATATATATATATATATATATATATATATATATATATATATATATATATATATATATATATATATATATATATATATATATATATATATATATATATTTATAACGGGCCCGGACAAGACACGAAAATCATTAGACCATCAAATCTATTTTTCCAAGGCTCCTTGATTCAAAATTAGTGTTTTTAACACATCCATGGCACTATAATAGATTGAAATTTAAAATACAATTTTTTTTCAGCGAAAATGTTAAAAGTTGACATATGATATGTTATTCTATTCAGAGTGTCATTTTCTATCGAATAATGTAAAAACATACCGGGGGTGTCATTTAATAATCAAAAGTTGTAGTCATTTCTGGTGAAACAGGACGTGACCAAAAACAATTCAATACGTCAATTAATTCCAATTTATGTCATATACTAACATACATACATATAACTAAAATTTTTCATGTTTTTTTATAGTTTACAATTACAAAACATTTTTTTACATGTAAAATATATAAAAAAAAACGTTTATTTAGAAATTGTATTTCTCTGATTATGATTCCCTACGCCACTGGAGAAAACCAAGCTGAGTAGCATTATTTATAGTTTCAAACATTAATTATAATACAGGATATTGAAAATACTATTTGGAATTATTTAAAATTGTTTGGTTTGGATGTGGTACAAGACATATTAAAAGCATTTTACATATTTTTACTGCTAAAATAAAAAAATATATATTTTATGACCACATAACAAAAGTTTTGTATAGATTTTTACCTGTGAAATGTAATTCCAGCCACTTTTTTCTCGCTTCGGCCTTTGCAGCCATACGCCAAACATCTCACCATACTAAGCAACACAGTTTATAAATTAAAACAAAACAGTATTCATAAAAAACCTAAAAATTCGCTTGGTTTCACCTCGAAACCTTGTCACCAAAGTATGGCCGCCGATCAAATTTTGGCCTCAAAAATTTTTCACTGGAGAATATGCGTGTTAGCTGTCCCCTCTCTTTCCTTGTCTAAGGGTGGGCCACTATTGAGACGCACCCGGTATAAAATGACAGCAACTTTCCAACAATCCAAGAGACTTACCTTCGCCCTCACACTTCTTTCAAATTTCCCAACCACCTTGTCTACCGCAACGACCGCCCTGACCGACGAGGCGGAGGCTCCGCCATACTCGTCAAAAACACACATCGCCACACTCCTCTTCCAACACCCCTGCTTCGTTCCATCGAAGCAACAATAGTCCAAATACAAACATCCAACAGCCCCGTCCTTGTGGCATTCACCTACATCCCCAACCAGACCTCTCGCGAGGACACAAGACACGACCTCGAAGTGCTTCTCTCCTCTACCAAATTCCCAATCCTATTTTGTTGATTGCTACAAGTAATACGTTGTATATATAGTTTACGGCTGGATGCTATCTCGACCATATAAATATGTTTGTCATATTTATATGTTCTCCCTTCTATCTATATTTACTTCGTAGTCAAAAAATTTAATTAGAATAATATATGGTAATATATTATTAATATTCATTGATTGCAATATGAATGAGAATAGTGCTTTGTTTTAATCATAATTCTAATAAATTGAACTTGAAAGTATGTTTCCCAGAAAAGTAGGTGGTTCACAATCTATACAAATAGGGAATTCCCAGAAGTTCATGCTTTTAAACCTACACTTTTTTTACTACTTTACTGCTATAAGAATTTTATTTAAATTTAAATGATTACATTACACTTTTAAACATTTTGTTTACAGTTCCACTCAAACTCAACTCGCCAGATTAGACCTTAAATTATTTATATTTTGTGACGGGGATTCGTTACAATTTGTTGGGTGTCGAACCATAAACTTTATGATAAAATTCGAAGAATTTCAACAAAACACTTTTATTAATAAACTTTACGTTTCCGTGACAAATCAAATCATATGTTTTTTCTACCTACTATCCCTCGCTCTTTTGATAATGGACTCGTCCAAACGGTCCAAAAGGGGCCATAAAATAATAATAGTTCTGTGTTACAATTTTTAAATAAAGTTTGTAGAGACAATCTTAAAGAATACTTACTACCTATTTTGATTTTTTTCGTCTGAATCTCTTAATATTCTAAATGAATACACCTTTCTTATTAGATAAGTACATACATGGCATATGATTCCAAAAAACGGCGTCAAATTACCTTTGAAATGACAATTGTCAGAATCGATCGTCGTGTCAAAAAATTATACGAGTACCTAAAAATTTATTTTGATGCTATGATTTCGTTGCAGAAGTACATAAAAATTTATTTGGTGCTATTATTTCGTTATTTACATCTAAATCGCTCGAGGCGACGCGATGGGTCAAAAATTGTACGAGTGCCTAAAAATTTATTTCGGTGCTATGATTTCGTTGTAGAAGTACCTAAAAATATTTTCGTCGGAATATGATTCCAAAAAACGGCGTCAAATTATCTTGGAAATGACAATCGTCGGAATCGATCGACGTGTCAAAAAATTTTACGAATATATAAAATTTAATTTCAGTGTTTCAGATATGATTTCGTTGTAGAAGTACCTAAAAATATTTTCGTCGGAATCGATCGTCGTGTTAAAAAATTGTACGAGTACCTAAAAATGTATTTCGTGCTATTATTTCGTTATAGAAGTATCTAAAGATTTTATTCATCTAAATCGATCGACGCGATGCACAGTCCCATGAACAAAAATCGAAAAAAAAGTTAAAATTTACTAATATCTGAATATGTAATTTTATACTTATAGCAATGTTCAACCATCCTGTATAATATTTTTCATAAACAGCGTTTTTAGCAAATATTTTCACTAAAAATAAATTTTGCGATCATTATCTTATATCAGTGAAAAGAATAACATTCATAGTAGTTGTGTATATGGAGTTAAACGGTACGTACTTAACTGAAAGCCACTATGGATATTGTTAATCAAGGTATGTACTTTAAATTTATTTCTAAACAAGTTCGTAATTGTTTAGATTTTATTAATTTTTTAAGATGATTCTTAAATGGGTATAAAAATTTTACGTTTTCAAACTTAAAAAGGCATTAAAAAAACATATCAAAACATATCGTATTTATTGAATATTTTTGTTGTCATATTCATATGACAGTTCACCTGCATCTGCTTGCGACGAACTTTATTTTATAATACTTTTCAGATGGAGTAAAATTGATACGCAATGTCGATCTGGTTAATACTTCGCTTGATCATAAGGACAAGAACTCAAAATTATATATATTGTCAAGACTTAAATAGATGTCAACTTGGGTTTAGATCAAATTGGGGAAAAAACACAAATAATATAATCCTAGTAAATAAAATATAATTCGAGTAAACCAATTTGATATAGGCCCAAGAGATCGGTTACCTGTATGACATCGACCCAGATATGTTTTTAAATAACATTGATAATTAAACAATTAAAATACAACAATCTCGGTCGATAGTCAAACGCAGGCTACCAAAGTTCGATTTAGCAATACGTAACTGAACGAAGCACAATTGAGTTAAATTGATCGACGGGTCAAAAATTGTACGAGTACCTAAACATCTATTTCGGTTCAATAATTTCGTTGTAAAAATACCTAAAAAAATTACCGTCGGAATCGATCGTCGCGCAAAAAATTGTACGTTTACCTAAATTTTTATTTCGATGCTATGATTTCGTGGCAGAAGTACCTAAAGATGTTTTTCATCTAAATTGATCGACGCGACGGGTCAAAAATTGTACGAGTACCTAAAAATTTATTTCGTGCTATGATTTCGTTATAGAAGTACCTAAAGATTTTTTTCATTTAAATTGATCGACGGGTCAAAAAATTGTACGAGTACCTAAACATCTATTTCGGTTCAATAGTTTTTGTTGTAGAAATACCTAAAAATTATCGTCAGATCCGATCGTCGTCAAAAAATTGTACGTTTACCTAAATATTTATTTCGATGCTATGATTTCGTGGCAGAAGTTACATAAAGATTTTTCTCATCTAAATCGATCGACGCGACGGGTCAAAAATTGTACGAGTAGCTAAATATTTATTTCGATGCTATGATTTCGTTGCAGAAGTACCTAAAAATTTTTTTCATCTAAATCGATCGACGCGACGGGTCAAAAATTGTACGAGTACCTAAAAATTTATTTCGATGCTATGATTTCGTTATAGAAGTAGCTAAAGATTTTCTTCATTTAAATTGATCGACTGGTAAAAAAATTTTACGAGTACCCAAACGTCTATTTCGGTTCAATAATTTCGTTGTAGAAATACCTAAAACAATTTTCGTCGGAATCGATCGTCGTGTCAAAAAATTGTACGAGTGCCTAAATAATTATTTCGATGCTATGATTTTGTTGCAGAAATACCTAAAGATTTTTTTCATCTAAATCGGTCGACGGGAGGGGTCAAAAAATTGTACGAATACCTAAAAATTTATGTCGATAATATGATTTCGTTATAGAAGCTATGCTATGATAACATATGACATATGCTATGATTTCGTTGTAGAAGTACCTAAAAATATTTTCCGTTTAAATCGATCGTCGTGTCAAAGAATTGTACAGGGTGGGTCAAATTCGACGCTTTTAAATGAAAACACCCTTTTTTATAGGATATAGACAAAAACTAATATCGGTGTCTGGAGCTCAATTTTTGTCAAAAACATGATGGTGAAGACCGTATGTCGATATCTGTTACCGTTTCGGAGTTACGGGGTGTTTTTCAAAAATATGTACTAGTTAAATGTGGCGAACTTTTAAAAATTCTGTATTTCTAAGGGGATTATAACAATATATCGATCGACGCGACGCACAGTGCTTCGAACATATGGCTCTAGAGGACAACAATCCAAAACTTCTCTTTTATTGTAAGCAATTTATTCAAACTAGGTTTATTTGACACAAATGATGAGTACTCTCATGGTACTAAATGATGATGTTCTTAGTCCCAAGTTTATGAA
This sequence comes from Sitophilus oryzae, assembly GCF_002938485.1. Taxonomy (NCBI): domain Eukaryota; kingdom Metazoa; phylum Arthropoda; class Insecta; order Coleoptera; family Curculionidae; genus Sitophilus; species Sitophilus oryzae. The sequence continues at coordinate 1,343,509 of NW_022146179.1, read as the reverse complement.
AAAAAAATCTTATAAATAATAATAATGTTGGAGCTGTGTTCCATCTAAGCAAATAATAAGTTATAGTATGAAAACGATGTAAGTATTAAATAAATTCCTGTGATAAAAAAGAATTGAAATAACATTAGAACATGATTCCCACAATATTAGCCTAATATAAGATAAAAATATTTTTCTTTAATGAAAAAGAAACATTAATGTTATATTTAATTAAAAAAGAACTTAAGATACTATAAATTTACTTTAGGACAACAAAATGCATAGATCGTAACTACTCCGATTCAAGAGAATCACTGCTGACAGAATCTTCCAAATTTATAGTATCCAAATCACAGGTAGATGAAGTATCCTCACATATAACATATTTCTGTACATCGTTTTCTAATATGTTACTTTTTCGCGTTGTTACTGTTCATTTTGTCGGTATGAGAGGTTCGGATGTTAATAGTTACCTCTTTAATAGACCATATCCATATATTATTTTTTCCTTTTCTTGGGTATGAGGTTTAATAATAAATTGAAAGATGGTCACTTTTTTTATGCGACGTTTCACTCCAACATAGTGGACTTTTTCAGGCACAAGTGGCGTCTCATTTGACTGGAAGGTTCATCAATATCTAATAAGAACATATTTTTTTAAATACAAATAATTTTGAGTTCTTGTACTTATGATCAAGCCAAGTATTAGCCAGATCGGCATTGCTTATCAATTTTACTCTATCTGAAAAGTATTATAAAATAAAGTTCGTCGCAAGCAGACGCAGGTGAACTATACAAAAATTAAAAGTATATGAATATGGCAACAAAAATATTCAATAAATACGATAAGTTTTGATATGTTTTTTTTTAAATGCCTTTTTGAAGTTTGAAAACGTAAAATTTTAATACCCATTTAAGAATCATCTTAGAAAATAAATAAAAACTAAACAATCACGAAGTTGTTTAGAAATAAATTTAAAGTACATACCTTGTTTAACAATATCCATAGTGGCTTTCAATTAAGTACGTACCGTTTAACTCCATAATATACAGAACTACTACGAATGTTATTCTTTTCACTGATGAGATAATGATCGCAAAATTTATTTTTAGTGAAAATATTTGCTAACAAAAACGCTGTTTATGAAAAATAATATACAGGATGGTTGAACATTGTTATAAGTATAAAATTATATATTCAGATATTAGTAAATTTTAACTAAAAAACTTAAAAAAATTTTGTCGGAATCGATCGTCGTGTCAAAGAATTGTTCAAGTACCTATAAATTTATTTTGTGCTATTATTTCGTTATAGAAGTACCTAAAGATTTTTTTCATTTAAATTTTACGAGTACCTAAACATCTATTTCGGTTCAATAATTTCGTTGTAGAAATACCTAAAAAAAATTTCGTCGGAACCGATCGTCGTGCCAAAAAATTGTACGAGTACCTAAATATTTATTTCGATGCTATGATTTCGTTGCAGAAATACCTAAAGATTTTTCTCATCTAAATCGATCGACGCGACGGGTCAAAAATTGTACGAGTACCTAAAATTTTATTTCGGTGCTATGATTTCGTTGTAGAAGTACCTAAAAATGTTTTCCGTTGAAATCGATCGTCGTGTCAAAAAATTGTACAAGTACCTAAAAATTTATTTCGTGCTATTATTTCGTTATAGAAGTACCTAAAGATTTTTTTCATTTAAATTGATCGACGGGTCAAAAAATTTTAGGAGTACCTAAACATCTATTTTGGTTCAATAATTTGGTTGTAGAAATACCTAAAAATAATATTCGTCGGAATCGATCGTGGTGCCAAAAAATTGTACGTGTACCTAAAAATTTACGTCGATGCTATGATTTCGTTATAGAAGTACCTAAAGATTTTTTTCATTTAAATTGATCGACGGGTCAAAAAATTGTACGAGTACCTAAACATCTATTTCGGTTCAATAATTTCGTTGTAGAAATACCTAAAAAAAATTTCGTCGGAATCGATCGTCGTGTCAAAAAATTGTACGAATACCTAAATATTTATTTCGATGCTATGATTTCGTGGCAGAAGTACATAAAGATTTTTCTCATCTAAATCGATCGACGCGACGGGTCAAAAATTGTACGAGTACCTAAAAATTTATTTCGTGCTATGATTTCGTTATAGAAGTACCTAAAGATTTTTTTCATTTAAATTGATCGACGGGTCAAAAAATTGTACGAGTACCTAAATATTTATTTCGATGCTATGATTTCGTTGCAGAAGTACCTAAAGATTTTTTTCATCTAAATCGATCGACGCGACGGGTCAAAAAGTGTACGAGTACCTAAAAATTTATTTCGTGCTATGATTTCGTTATAGAAGTACCTAAAGATTTTTTTCATTTAAATTGATCGACGGGTCAAAAAATTGTACGAGTACCTAAACATCTATTTCGGTTCAATAATTTCGTTGTAGAAATACCTAAAATTAATATTCGTCGGAATCGATCGTCGTGCCAAAAAATTGTACGTGTACCTAAAAATTTACGTCGATGCTATGATTTCGTTATATAAGTACCTAAAGATTTTTTTCATTTAAATTGATCGACGGGTCAAAAAATTGTACGAGTACCTAAACATCTATTTCGGTTCAATAATTTCGTTGTAGAAATACCAAAAAAAATTTCGTCGGAATCGATCGTCGTGTCAAAAAATTGTACGAATACCTAAATATTTATTTCGATGCTATGATTTCGTGGCAGAAGTACCTAAGGATGTTTTTCATCTAAATTGATAGACGCGACGGGTCAAAAAGTGTACGAGTACCTAAAAATTTATTTCGTGCGACGATTTCGTTATAGAAGTATCTAAAAATTTTCTTCATTTAAATTGATAGACGGGTCAAAAAATTTTACGAGTACAACATCTATTTCGTTTCAATAATATCGTTGTAGAAATACATAAAAAAAAATTCGTCGGAATCGATCGTCGTGCCAAAAAATTGTACGAGTACCTAAATATTTATTTCGATGCTATGATTTCGTTGCAGAAGTACCTAAAAAAATTTCGTCGGAATCGATCGTCGTGTCAAAAAATTGTACGAGTACACAAATATTTATTTCGTGCTATGATTTCGTTATAGAAGTACCTAAAGATTTTCTTCATTTAAATTGATCGACGGGTCAAAAAATTTTACGAGTACAACATCTATTTCGTTTCAATAATATCGTTGTAGAAATACATAAAAAAAAATTCGTCGGAATCGATCGTCGTGCCAAAAAATTGTACGAGTACCTAAATATTTATTTCGATGCTATGATTTTGTTGCAGAAATACTTAAAGATTTTTCTCATCTAAATCGATCGATGCGACGGTTCAAAAATTGTACGAGTATCTAAAATTTTATTTCGATGCTATGATTTCGTTGTAGAAGTACCCAAAAATGTTTTCCGTTTAAATCGATCGTCGTGTCAAAGAATTGTACAAGTACCTAAAAATTTATTTCATGCTATTATTTCGTTATAGAAGTACTAAAAGTTTTTTTTAATTTAAATTGATCGACGGGTCAAAAAATTTTACGAGTACCTAAACATCTATTTCGTTTCAATAATTTGGTTGTAGAAATACCTAAAAATAATATTCGTCGGAATCGATCGTCGTGCCAAAAAATTGTACGTGTACCTAAAAATTTACGTCGATGCTATGATTTCGTTATAGAAGTACCTAAAGATTTTTTTCATTTAAATTGATCGACGGGTCAAAAAATTGTACTAGTTAAATGTGGCGAACTTATAAAAATTCTGTATTTCGAAGGGGATTATAAAAAAATATCGATCGACGCGACGGGTCAAAAAGTGTACGAGTACCTAAAAATTTATTTCGTGCTATGATTTCGTTATAGAAGTACCTAAAGATTTTTTTCATTTAAAATGATCGACGGGTCAAAAAATTGTACGAGTACCTAAACATCTATTTCGATTCAATAATTTCGTTGTAGATGTACCTAAAAAAAAATTCGTCGGAATCGATCGTCGTATCAAAGAATTGTACAAGTACCTAAAAATTTATTTCGTGCTATGATTTCGTTATAGAAGTACCTAAAGATTTTTTTTATTTAAAATGATCGACGGGTCAAAAAATTGTACGAGTACCTAAATATCTATTTCGGTTCAATAATTTCGTTGTAGATATAACTAAAAAAAATTTCGTCGGAATCGATCGTCGTGTCAAAGAATTGTACAAGTACCTAAAACTTTATTTCGTGCTATGATTTCGTTATTGAAGTACCTAAAGATTTTTTTCATTTAAAATGATCGACGGGTCAAAAAATTGTACGAATACCTAAAAATTTATGTCGATGTTATGATTTCGTTATAGAAACTATGCTATGATGACATATGGCATATGCTATGATTTCGTTATAGAAGTACCTAAAAATGTTTTCCGTTTAAATCGATCATCGTGTCAAAGAATTGTACAGGGTGGGTCAAATTCGACGATTTTAAATGGAAACACCCTTTTCTATAGGAGATAGACAAAAACTAATATCGGTGTCTGGAGCTCAATTTTTGTCAAAAACATGATGGTGAAGACGGCATATCGATATCTGTTACCGTTTCGGAGTTACGGGGCGTTTTTCAAAAATATGTACTAGTTAAAAGTGGCAAACTTAAAAATTCTGTATTTCGAAGGGGATTATAACAAAATATCAAATATGCTATATTTTTGGAAAGGTAATTTTAAATTCTTTTCAGTTAATTAAAAATATAGAGGGTGTCCCAAATAAAAATCAAATTTTCTGTTGATAACTCCTAAATTATTAATTTTAAAAAAATTATACGTAAACCATAAAATTCCACGTAAAAAGGTGCTTTGGAAATGTTTTCATAGAAATTCAAAATTTTCCATAGCAAAAGAGTTACAGCGATTTGTTAAAAATGCACATTTTTGAAAACACCCCGTAACTCCGAAACGGTAACAGATATTGATGTGCGGTTTTCACCACAATTTTTTTGACGAGAATTGAGCTCCAGACACGGATATTAGTTTTCATCTATCTCTTATAGAAAAGGGTGTTTCCATTTAAAAGCGTCGAATTTGACCCACCCTGTACAAGTACCTAAAAATTTATTTTGTGCTATTATTTCGTTATAAAAGTACCTAAAGATTTTTTTCATCTAAATCGATCAACGCGACGGGTCAAAAATTGTACCGCGACGGGTCAAAAATTGAACGAGTACCTAAAATTTTATTTCGGTGCTATGATTTCGTTTTAGAAGTACCTAAAATTAATTTCGTCGGAATCGATCGTTGTGTCAAAGAATTGTACAAGTTCATAAAAATTTATTTCGTGCTATTATTTTGTTATAGAAGTACCTAAAGATTTTTTTCATTTAAATTTATCGACGGGTCAAAAAATTGTACGAGTACCTAAACATCTATTTCGGTTCAAAAATTTCGTTGTAGAAATACCTAAAAAAAAATTTGTCGGAATCGATCGTCGAGTCAAAAAATTGTACCAGTACCTAAAAATTTATGTCGATACTATGATTTCGTTGTAGAAGTATCTTAAAATGTTTTCCGTTTAAATCGGTCGTCCTGTCAAAGAATTGTACAAGTACGTAAAAATTTGTTTTGTGCTATTATTTCGTTATAGAAGTACCTAAACATCTATTTAATTTAATTTTTTTTTTTTTTTCCTATCTATTTCGGTTTTTTTTTTTTTTTTTTTTTTCGGAGGGGTAAAAATCTTCAAAAGACCATACCGACTGGTGTTCTGATAGCCGGCGTGTGTCGGATTCGAACAAGTCCGCCTACCGACTAAAAACTTCCCCTTGAAGCGAAGGCGCAGAAAAACGTATCGGAATCCGCTCTCGCATTTCTTCGATACGCCCCGCCTCTCTCTCCTCCACATTCCATACGTCCTATGGTGGAGTCACGCTATAGTTGAAATTCCAGTAATAACTTAAACGTGTTTGACAACACAAAACAAAAATCAAAACACCAATTTGATAGTACATGTTCAACATAACGTAGCACGTATAAAATCCTATAGGTATATATTAATGTATATCACAGATAGGGTAAGCATTCATCACAGATAAATAGTATATATCACAGATAGGCATCACAAGGAAATTAGAGCATATTCACTCTTGTCTTTTTTCCTTCTGTTCTATTATCTCTCTAATTGTATCATAGGCATGTTTCCAAGTTGTTTCGCATTCGATTAGACTCTCTATCATATTATTTGCGGTGAATACTTTTCCCGTCTTTATTGTATATACGTTTCGTTCTGTCGACCACCTTGGACAGTGAAACATGGTGTGTTCAACATCGTCCATTTCATTACAATAATTGCAGTTGCTACCAGTACTCCTCTTCTTTTCAAAGAGGTATTTTTTAAAACAACCGTGTCCCGTCAATGCTTGTGTCAAAAAATAGTCTGGTTCCCCATAAGGTCTTTTTAACCATTTGTCGAGACCAGGGATGAGTTTATATGTCCATCGTCCATATTTTCCTGCACTCCATTTTTCCTGCCATCTCTCCAGTGATCTTTCACGTGCCTCAGTTCTACATAAGCCGTGGTATACCTCTGATCTTTCTTTAATTAAAATTTCTATTGGAGGAACTCCGGCTATAACACCAACTGCCTCTCTTGATACCGAACGATAGGATGAGGTAATCCTAATACAAGCCGATCTCTGAACTCTTGCAAGTCGTTTCATAAGCGTCTTATTGTTTGTTGCCGTCTGCCATGCTGGTGCAGCGTATAGAAGCTGGGAATGGATCACACTCATAAGTACACGTCTTTTTGATGCTCTGGGCCCACCTAGATTGGGCATAGTCTAGCTAGCGCAGCTGCTGTTCTTTCTGCTTTTTCAATTGCCTTATTGATATGTACAGTAAACGTTAATTTAGAATCAAGCCATACACCAAGATATTTAACAGCATTTTGGGGTTCAATTTGTGTGCCTAATAAATTAAAATGGATTACGTCCATTTTTCTCTTTTTAGTTAATAATACTGCCTCAGTTTTATGGGGTGCCAGTTTTAAATGATTACTTTCCATCCAATTGGCAACTTTTTGAAGAGCAGCGTTTGCTAAATTCCTTAAAGTGGGCTCGTTTTTTGCCACAACAACCAATGCAACGTCATCTGCAAAACCTACTAGACTAGTTTCCCCAGGCATTTTGAGTTCTAATAAATCATCATACAATATATTCCATAAGGTAGGTCCCAGTATTGAACCCTGCGGAACCCCGCTTCTTATTTCTATTACCTTAACTGCGTCTGCCGTTTCTAATATTATGGATCTTTCAGAAAGATATGATGCCAAGATTTCTTGCAGGGGTTTAGAGAAGTTTCTTTTCCTTAGCGCGTTTAGGATAAGTTGCCATGACACGCTGTTAAAAGCGTTTTGTACGTCCAGAGTTATGACGGCACAAATTCTTCTGTTTTGCGGAGCAAAAGCGGCAGCTTCCCTGGCAATGCGAATTACTTCCCTTACGGCATCAGTTGTTTGCCGACCCTTCCTAAAACCAAACTGCCTGTTTGATAGTCCACCACTTCTTTCCATTTCTTTATTTAGCCTTCCCAGTATCAGATGCTCATACAATTTGCCTTCGACGTCCAGCAAACTGATGGGCCTGTATGAAGAAACACTGGTGTCTTGAGGATTTCCTTTTGGCAATAGTATTAACTTGGCCTTTTTCCACTCTTTTGGAAATATTGAGGTAGCAGCAAGCTGGTTATAAAATGCCAAGACATATGATGGGGCCTTTTCCACGACAGCTTTAATTACCTCACCAGGAATATTCCTTGGACCCGGGGCTTTATTCATCTTAATTCGAATACAAGCTTCTCTTAATTCCTCTATACTAAAATTTAAAATCGTATCATCTATATCACAGTTGGGGTTAAATATCACAGTTTTGTGCGATGGAAACAAATGTTGAACCACTTTTTCCATAAAATCTATCGTCAACGTTTGTTTTCGGGGAAAGCTTTTTAAAGTTTTCATCACAATTTTATATCCTGCGCCAAAAATATCCCCGTCTAATTGATCACATAAGGTCTTCCAGCAATTCCTCTTTGCGCTTTTGATTTGATCTCTTAAGTGTTTCTTTGCTTTTTTATAGTCTTCCCATAGTCTGTTTGTGTCCGTCACATTATTATAAGCTGCGCGTCTAGTAAACATTCTCCTTTTCGCTAGACAGTCCTTTCTGATATTCGCAATTTCGTTGTTCCACCAGTATACAGGAGCTCCTCTTTTACAAGCTTTTTTCTGTGGCATAGATTGATTACATATGTATATCAGATTTTCAGAGAACGTGGCATGATCTGCTTCGTCTTTATTTATGTGGTTTATAGCGCCTTCTAAGTGTTCTCTATTTATTTTACTTATTTGCCATCCCAGATTATTGGTCTTGTTCAATAGAGCGCTATTAGACGTTATTGGTATTTCGTATTCTATATACTTATGTGGGCTAAGCGATTCCAACTCATTTACCTGCCACTATGTTATATTAACATCTTCTGTACTCAAAGTAAGATCTAATATCGATGTGTAACCACCACATTGAAAGGTAGGTTTGCCTCCATTATTGACTACTATTAAATCATTTGAAGAGATCCAGTCTACAATTTTCTCTCCTCTCTTGTCTGTATAATTCATTTCCCACATTGGTGATTTGGCATTAAAGTCTCCGGATATTATTGTTTTCTTATTCCTTTGTGCTCTTATTTTAACTTCTATACTGTGCATCATAACTTCCAAGTTTTCAATTGGAGCATTGCCTGACGAATAGCAACTGTATATAGTAAAATATGGAGTTTCTATAAATACATAGCCCGGACCATGGCCTTGTGTACATATTGGAATAGTTTGGTCAATTACTATAATAGCTGCATCTATATTTTGATCATGTAACCAATCTATTCTGTTTCTAAAAACTTGTCTGTTCGGTTCACTTATTACTAAGAATGCAGCATTCAGTTTCTTGGCAGTCGCCAACGCCAAATCATATGACTGACGACTCCTGTCGGTGTTTATTTGAAGACATTTTATTTTAGATGGCAGTATTTTTAAGCGCTTCTCGTGTTTTAGTTCGAGAGCTACATTTCTGGCTACCCGTCTGATGACCTTCTGTGTTGCAAAAGATACAGAATGGAACATTACAGCAATCTATTGCTTTATGCCCTTCTTTTGCACATTTTAAGCACAATTTTGTTCAATCTGGACCTTGGCAATCCACTGTATTGTGACCGTATTCCCAGCATTTAAAACACTTAGTTTCATATTTCCTTTCAAGTATTTTACATGACGACCATCCGATTAATATTCTATTTTTACTTATGAGCTTCTCAGCCTCATTTTCATCAAGTATCACTGTAACGTTCTGTTTATTACCATATGCCGGTCGCAATGCTTTTACATCAAAACATTTTGTTTGCGTTGATAGCTCCTTAGCTACAGCCTCCCTAATCTCATTTTCTGTAACTGTCTCATCCATTCCTTTAATATGTAGAACCTTCTTTTTTACAATTAAAGAAGCAGTCGCTTCAGGTAGCTTATGTTTTATTTCATTTTTGAGTACCTCTGCTTTATCATGTCCATTATCAATTGTTAGTAAAACGTCTCCTTTTTTGGTCTTTACAATATTTTTAATACTGACACCTAATTCTCGAGGATTTCTGTTTGTTTTAACCGTTTTTTAACAGGTCTGCATATGATAGATCTTTCATATGTATCACAATGGCATCATCTTTAGGTTTTTTACTAACGATAGAGGATGTAATTGTTTTTTTCTTAGGACGATAGATAGTTATTCTAGTTTCCATGTCTGCGAAAAGAAATTCTACTACTCGTATAAGTACGGTACCGTCAGCTCCTTCAAGTTCAGGGATCGCCAGATTCGTTATGTCGTTTGCTTTGACATATTCTTGTTCTCTAGGATGCTGGCCTATAATAATAGGGTAGTGTATGCCTCTAGTTATATATTTCATAATTCCTTGCTCATTTGGAAATCCCCAGCTACATGTCATTAAGGCGACCTCGCCTTCCGATTTATTTTGAGCAAGGATACCTTGTATACCATCGAAACTCTTTATGGCTTCGTCTACCGTTTTCCATTTTGAATTTAAATTAGCACTGCATGGTAATATGACATCTGTGTTAGGCGGGGCTTCATATATTTTACCGTCGATTGCTTTTACTTTTGAGAAGACTTTCCGGTTCCAGGTTTCTTCAGTAATGGCTACGTAGTCTTCATATTTTCTTTGTCCTAGTAATTTTTCTTGTTCTATTAATTTTTCTTCCACTTGTTTACAATTTTCGCATTTTTTGTTGTTCTTTTTCCTTGTGAGTTCTGAAATTTGTTGTTCTCTTTGATACAGGTTTTTCTTTAAAGTTTCTATACTTTTAGACTTTACGTTTCTGTATATTCTGACTTTTCTTCATTTAGAATTGCGTCGTCTAACCATTCCATTAGGTTTTTACTTTGCAACTGTTCCGTATAAAGGTATAATTGGGAAGCAATATCTTTTATTCCTTGTTTGGGTTTATACATATCCCCAATTATCTTATTTAATTTGTTTGTCTCCCTTATAATACAGTTTATAGTTTTCTTAAAATTATAACCTCTAGTTTTAAGATTTCTGTCTTCTTCAGGGTTTTGTTCAACTCTTTTCTTTTACTTGATTGGCTCCAAGGTGTTAGGTTCTTTTGCACATCCTGAAATGTAATTTCACCCGGAAGGGAAAATGTCCTGCATCTCGGTGGTGTTCGCTTTATAGAATCTCTTCTTTCAAAAGGATTTTCTTTAGAATGCTCTGGTAGGTCTTCTATGGTATAAACAACAAATGGATGGTTGTCCCCCCAGAATCCGTGGGACTGTCCTTTTCCAAGGAGTGGGATTCTCCGGTTTTACCGGTACCCACCTGGGGTAGTGTTTCCTTAGTTTTATCCTCCATTCTTGTTTTGTTGTGTCTCTCTGTATGCTTCTCTCCTATGACCTTTTTAAAACTCTTAGAATCACTTAAGCCCCCCACCACGACAAGGTGGAGACACCCAGGGGGATATATATATATATATATATATATATATATATATATATATATATATATATATATATATATATATATATATATATATATATATATATATATATATATATATATATATATATATATATATATATATATATATATATATATATATATATATATATATATAACCAAAACTATGAAGAAAATTCTTGGGGATAGCAGTCTAGAGGCAAAAATTGAACAATTTTTGACAAACGCCGTTACGGACTTTGGAACCTCCTGGGAACCCTCTCCACCGCTACCTAGCCAGCGGACGCCCCTTGGGCAACTCAACTTCGTTGATACAATCGGTTATTAATGAATCGGAGCTTAAGGAAATCGTATCCCATTTTGTACGCGGGAGGCAGGGGTAATAGTTTTTATGTCAAGTCCACATTTATGCATACAAAAATGTCATCGTTATTGTGAAGTTGGGTGAGTATTTGACTATTATTTTTTAACATTAATACTAAAATAAATTTCTTTTAGTTCATCCCAGTCTCGCCATCTTTTGCTGGGTTTAGAATTTTATTTGCAAGACATTATATTAAGAGTAATTCTAATTTATATTAGAATATGAAACTCCCGAGCACATTGTTTTTTACATCCCAAGCTATGATATGGAATAGCCACGTGGGACCAAAGTAATTCCTGAAGATGCAAGGTATCTCTGCGAGATGTTTAGCTTAATTAAGGCCCAAAGTCTCGCAGCCCCAGGTATATTATGTGTTCAGAATTACAGTTCCTGTAATTGCTGTAATGTTTTTGCAACTAGAGCGCAGTCATCGGCGTATTGAAGTTCTGTGATGAATTTTATACGTGTTTTTGCCCTGAGTATTTTTATGTTGAACAGACAGCCATCATACCTGTATCTAACACCCATTCCTCTTTCCTGTAGCTTGCTGTCCTCTATAATAGAGAACGTTGCCATGAATATGTTGAATAGGAGAGGAGCTAGGACACATTCCTGCCTAACTCCTGTATTTGTCAGGAAGGGATCGCTCAGTGATCCATGATATGATACTTTCGACATGTTGTTATGGAGATTTTTACACACTGTAAGAAATTTAGAGATTTAAAAGAGTTGTTCACCACATACGACACGCAGTATTGTAGCTAAACGATGAGATTTTTAGAAATTGTAAGTTTTGGGTTCGATGAAGGACTATTAGAGGTACAATTTAAAAATAATTTTACAAGATACAGAGTGTCCCAAATAAGTAAAAAATATCAAAGTTGTATTTTTTTAAATGGAACACCCTGTATATTATTACATTTTTAGTTTCTACGATTAAAATAAAGGTAAATTTGATTACGATATATTATACTTAAACCTTACCGTTTTTGAAATATTTTCAATTTTGTGAAATTGCAGTAAAAATTTTATGGCTTTATTTCTCCAAGGGTATCAAAGTTTTTAATACTAAATATTTACTGTAGTTTATTTACTGATCAGATATTGTGTTGCAATAATAAAAATAATACTACCTTATGCACAAAATTTATTTTAAATAATTATTAAATTAGAAAAAATTATGCAATTAGAAAATTTATATTGGCAGAAGAATGTTAATAAATACGTTCAAGTTAACTTATTTCAGAGGAGATTAATAAAATATATTGTATAGATAAAATAAGGGTCTATCTAATAATTTATATTTTGTTGGTGATGAAACTTACTGAATATAACGGCAGTCAATTTACAATAAACCCGCTACAAGAATGTAAAATATTAATATTATGAGAATACAAGAATGATAATAAAAGTTGCTAGAAAGTCAGATGTTATCTCCCTTCATTCTACATAAAAAAACAAACGTACATTTTAATAAGATATAATGGAATTTTTCCTAATTTTCTATGTATTGCAAGTTTGAAGGCTTAATCTATGAAATACAACGATTTATTTGCGAATTTATATTTTTACGGCATATTACAGCCTATTGAAACTGCACATTTTATAAATTTTTAAGTAATCTTAAAATATTTTGTAACACATCTAATAGGCAATATGTTCGTTAGCGGCAAATTATCATAATGCATATCCTAAGTAAATGTTAGTATAGACATGTACTTTAATAATATTGTGACGCATTTTTTACATGTCTGCAAAAAAAATAATAAAAGCCGATTCCCCTTTAGTCCGGCAGCAGAACCCGGATTTTTCCCTGAAGTGTCAATAAGGAAAATGCATGTTTTTAAATAATGGTTTTAAAAAATAGTTCATATAATTTCAAATTGAACAAAAAAAATCGTTGATATCGGTTAAGAAATGCCTCTAATATAAAATAATTAAATATTGTTAATTTAAATGGCCGGGCAAACGCTCTCTACCGCGCCTTGCCGCTGTGACGTCACCCGCCGTTCTTCTTGTTGAGTGGAGCCAGACGCGTGTTTATTTTACACAGTTTGCTTTTAAACGCTGTTGAATCCGAGTCAAAATTTTAGTTATTTGTGTTAAGTAATACATAATTAGTAATTAGTGATATTTATAAATAGTAATGGATGAGCGAAAACAGAAAAAAATGGTCCAAGGCCATGAGAAGAGATGAAAAGAAAAACGTTAAATTATCCTCTATTTTTACGATTTATTGTTATGAAGATCATTTCATGTAAGTTCATATATTTATGTATATTGTCTTACATAGGTATATGAAATTTGAATGTACAGGGTTATTCAATATATTTTGACACCCACATACAGCCTTAACTGCAAGTTTTAGAAGAAAACATTAAATAAAAAAGTTGCACGGTTTTTCATATACTCTCTTTTAAAATTAATTCTAGTTATACAGGGTGACTCAAAAAAAGTGGTGCAGAAAATTGTAGGTATTTTTCGCTTTTCAACTGTCAATATTTCGTAAACATTTGAATTTTTATAGGATATTATACATGAAATATATCTAGAATATCTAGAAATTTCCGAAGAATCCAAAAATATATAGGGTGTTTCACTTAAAAAAGTAACTTAATTTTGGCGTTTGCTTATGGGACACCTTGTATAATATGTTCATTACTGATAAACAATTTATTTCCTATAATTTCGTAAAAAAACAATCTTTAAAAATAACATGGGTAAGGGGGTGTCAATATATAAAAAAAACTTTCTTTTTCACGCTGTTCTCTGGAGTTATTTTTCCGCGTACTAAACAAATATTTTTGTCTCTTTTCACTTCTACATAACCTACAGCATTATCTCCATACGTCTCCCTACCTGATCTGAAAAATTAGTTTATAACATTAATTTATAACTATATAAAAGTTCGTAACAGTAGGTACCTACTTATACTTAAATATGCCTCAGTACTACCAAGAATAAATTTACATACCTCTTTGTGTTTTTCCTCGCAATTCAGCACCAATAAATTGAGAATTTGTATTTATAAAAGCAGCCAACATGAAAGCATCGACTTTTGGCAAGTTATCTGATTGTGCTTTTACAAACCCGGAATCTGCCATTACTTAAAAAATTCTCATAACACACAACACATACAAATAATAACTGCACAAAAAAGCATAAAAAGCTCCTCCAATCAACGCTAAAAGCAACAAAAATGTCTTAGTACGCCACCTAAATAAGTACATAAACGGAACACGTCTGGCTGCTGCTGGGGGCGCTATTCTATAAAATCGTCGGTATAGGTAAGTTACGACAGCTCTCGATACGTATTTGTATATAGTAAAAATGTGTTAATTGTTGTTGCCATAGTTACCGATCGGTCCTATGGCAGATATCGCAAATCTGTACCGACGAATATCGGTATCTCTACCGTGCCCTTGTCAACCTCACGGTAGAGATACCGAGAGTCGTCGGTACAAATTTACGGTATCTGTCATAGGGCCGATCGGTAACTATGACAACAACAATTAACACATATTCACTATATGCAAATACGAACCGATAGCTATCGGTAACTCACCGATTCCGACGATTGTACAGAATAGCGCCCTTCTGGCCATCGCGCGTCGACGAGAACGGCGGGTGACGTCAGACCAGTAGAATATCGTTTCAATTCGCGCGGCGTCGGTTGCGTTATCCATAGTATTGTAATGGCCCTTTTTATAAAATTGTGGTACTGCTTTCAAGAAAAAAGTTTTTATTTGCATTTACACATATTTATTCTAATAAATTGAACAGTTTCTGGCGAAAAATAAAATATATGCATCTTCCTCATTGTGGGATTAAGTTTTTTTATGACGGATTATTATAGATCTATATGTCTATATAAACAAAAGATGTTATCGTGGGTACTGTAATAAAAAAGAAGAAAGAATTTATTGGCCCAGCCCACAGTAAGATTAGTCATGAGACATGACTAAAACATGACTACCCGTAGACCCTCAGTGTTTCTGCCTTCCGGCTTCGTCAATACGGGAGGAATCAGCAACGATGAACTAGCGATCCTGAAAAAAAAGAAGGGAAGCAAACGAGGCACAAGGCACCATTTGCAGCCTGGTTAGGCAGTAGCTTACAATTTGAAGCGTTACTACCGAAAAACCGCTGCGGAGACGTTCAAACTAGCGATGGGAACTATCGAATGAATTTGACTATCGAATGGTTAATGAATGAATGATTTCAACTATCGAATGGTTTTATTCGAATAAAATCATTCATTCATTTGTATACTAAAGCATATGTGACAACCTCGCCATGCGACCAAATGGTTATCGTTGGGCCACGACTATCGAACGCTTTTGATAAATGAAAAATGAAATTTAGTATTCGTTTGATTTTTGTATGCGTCAGTGCATTATTAGTTCTTTCAAATTTTATAACTTCGCCGTATAAATACTGTGCTATTTTTGCGTTTATTAAAATAGTTAAAATACTAAAATAGTAGTTATTTTTTAATTTTATTTATTGACGATTGTGTGCATGTGCAGGTGGTCAAAAGTTTTCCGAAAATTTGTGTGGTTTTCCGTAGTCCGATCTTTCAATTATTTAATTTTATATGGTATATGGCTATTTTTTAATGGGAAATTTTGAGAGGTAGCAATTTTTAAGAGAGATGAGATGAACTTACAATTAATTTTAAAAATACATATTTGTATTTTAGATGTTTTAATAATATGAATTAGTTGAACTTAATAATCATATTTAAGTAATGTGGTTAAGTAAATGGTTATCGAACTCAAACTATGGGGTGAGAAAATTAAAATAAAAGTTTTACACGTGCCAATTTAAAAAAAAAAGTTAACGATGTTTGTATTTTGTTTATGCTAATTTTCTTACATGTAGTTTTTTGCGAAGAAATATTTCATTTATTTTTTAAAGTAAATGCCAGTAAAAGTAAATATAATTTTTAAATAGTAATATAAAGCACCTAATATAAATAATTTTGATTTGTAATTTTTTATTTATATTTTCCTTCCATTACACTGCATGCTTAGAAAATTAATAAATGTTTATATTTCATGATTTTAAAATTTGTTGTTAATATAACAAATTAGTTCTGTAATTATTATTATTTAATAAACCAACGTTGCCACACACAAAAAATTTAGAGACTATATTATTTCTAAATAGGATCTAATATAAATAATTTTGACATCTAATTTGTTGTTTATATTTTGCTACTACTTAAAAAAATATTTATATTAAATCATTTTAAATTTTGTTGTTAATAGGTATAACAAATTATTATTGTTATTATTATTTTTAAACCAGTCTTTGCGTAAAAACATTAAAAATAATTTTCCTACATCCAAAATAACAAGTATTATTGCAGTGTAACAACAGAATATTAATAAAAAAAATGCAGAATATATAGACATACTAACCCTAACTAACTAAAGCCAATCAATAATATTCTTTGCTAATATCAACTAATACCAAAATATGGCAACAGCGCCCTTCATAATGTATTTTCTGTGTAAATACTAGCACCTCAATAAAAAAAATAATGTGTCCTTATCTATATCTGACTCCGCAAAAAATCAAAGATGCCGGCTTAGCATTGCCACCGACCGCTGTCGGGTTTCTCGGAAAGAAACCTACGTCGCCGGGCGACAACTAAAATTCAGTTAATATTTTATTATAATCGATCCTGACGAATAAATGAATTTCATAAATGAATGAATTTTATAAATGAATGGTTTTTGCTGCCGAATTACTGGAATACAATATTTCAAGGCAGATGACGGATCTATTCGATAATTTTTATTCGAATAGTTTTCAACGAATGCTTTCTTACTATCGAATTATTTGAATGAATTGCAACTATCGAATGTTTCGATAGTATTCATTCGATAGTTCCCACTACTAGTTCAAACACAACTCGCCGCTATCACCTTGGCCCATTGACGAAGCCGGAAGGCAGAAACACTGAGTGTCTACGGGTAGTCATGTTTTAGTCATGTCTCATGACTAATCTTACTGTGGGATGGGCCAATGAATTCTTTCTTCTTTTTTATTACAGTACCCACGATAACATCTTTTGTTTATTATTTCCTCTGGTAACACTTTAAACTTTGGGGATGACGTCCGAGGAACCGAACCAAAGCAACTCGGCGTCCGTGAGCGTTCTCAAAAACGGAGGGAGAATCACAAAATTGACGCCCGAGCATAGGGACTTGATTGTTTTGAAACTTAAACCGTCAAAAATGCTAGGAAAACCGAGTAAAGCTAGTAAAAGCGAGAAAGCTATTGAAACAGTTTGAGAGGAAGTGAAAAAAAGTAACAACCGTCGAGCATAAGTATCTCTAGAGGCAGTAAAGTCTCAGTGCCTCTGAGTTAAAGACTAGTGAAATCTAGAGCGATATGGAAACTGAGGAAGATTTTTTGTCGATCGGTGCTTCCGTCAAAGGTAACGATGCCGTACCGATCGCTGTTAGATACAGGTTTGAACCTGGCGCCATCTTGCACGAGTGCTGAATCTGATTTCAGGACAAGGTGGATTTGTTCCCTGAAGAAGTCTGAATTAGCTGCACAACTAGTACGTTTTGGATTGGATAGTACCGGGACTGTCGAAGAAATGCGAAGAAGAATAGTGAGATTCATTCGAGAAGGACAGGCGAGTCCACAGCCTGTCACACAGCCTTTTGGATTTCCTGGAAATAGTGCTGCTGTACCGACAGTGAGCTCTACAGCCACCCTGACCACTACTATAGTGACAGCAACCTCGAGTGGATACATCGCTGGACGTGTAGTGTCTTCTCCAGTGGTTTATACTTCTACTTCGCTGCCTGCCCCTCTGCCTATAAATCCAGATAGGTCAAATAATTTTAACACTAGTCCAATACAAGTTTACAAATGGTGAGTGACATTTAATGGTCGCTCGGACCCTGTAACGTTCTTAGAAAGACGGGAAGAAATTTGTATTGCACAGAATATACATCCGGATCGCTTATTGCCACATTTGCCAGAAGTTTTGAAAGGAGAAGCTGCGCTCTGGTACCGCAATAACAGAGTGAATTATAGGACTGGGAAGAATTTACTAAAAAATTTAAAATTTTTTATCCTGTAAATTATGAGGTGGACCTAGAGTCGAAGATAAGTCGCCAAGTGCAAAGACATAACGAGTCTGTCACGGCGTACATCACTGATCTGCAAACGTTGATCCGCAGACATGGCAACATCTCTCCGAATCAAGAACTACAGTGGCTGTACAGAAAATTGCTACCTGTATTTCGTCAATATGTCCGGAGAGGAGACTTTCAGGACATCTCGTCGTTCTCAAGAATAACGAAGGAGTTCGAATTGCTTAGCCAGGAACTTCGTCGACCAACTCGGAGCTATACAACACTCGAAGCTGGCCCTGTTGAAACCCGGCCTCGGCGAGTCATGCCAAACAATGAGTATACAGGCACTGAGAGCCGTCCAAGGGTTAATCAGAACCCATCACCGCCGCAAAGTGGACCAAGTCACAGGCCCACTCCTACTCGGAATCCTGGATATTCACATGCCGCAAGACAGACTTCAGAAGCAATCTGTTGGAGATGTGAACAGACAGGACATTATCGCAATAACTGTACCCAGAAAGCACAGATCTTTAGCTCGAGATGTAAGATGAAATGCGTACTGTCCAGGGACTCTCCGTGTGGCCGTCCGGAAAACTAGAGCGGCGCTGCACACAAAAGCCAGTGCAGCGCTTTCCGACCGACCCTATCAACGGTATCCAGCCTGTTATGCGATCCGACAACCGTCCTACGATCAAGATACAATACAGAAATGTCGAATACTTACCCCTCCTGGATACGGGGGCGGCAAATTCTTTTATGGGAATCAAGCTGGCACATGCTTGCCGAAATTTTAAAGCCATATCAGTCAAGCCTACTCTAAGAAGAGCGACGCTTCCTAATGGTACTGATGAAGCCATTTCCGAAGCCTTTAAAATCAAGTTTCAGATAGGAAACCAGTCCTTGAACGAAGTGTTCCACATTCTGGATAGTCTTGTACCCGAAGTGGTGATTGGAATGGATATTCTTCAACGACATCGATTTAATTTGGATTTGCAGACCCGTCAAGTAAGCTTAAATGGGCGAAGAGTGACTGAAGATGTCAACACGACACTGTGTCCCATTTCAGCGAACCTGGAGACTCCAAAATTAACGCAGGACGAGCAGAACAAACTTCAGATTTTCCTGGAACAGCACATACCTGGTTTTGAGAATATTCGCGGAACAACCACTGGTAAAACTGAACTAGATCCTTATTGCTTCGCCTACTTGGACGACATCATTTTACTAGTTGAGACGTTTGAACAACACCTGACGCACCTGGAAGAAGTTTTCCGACGTTTGAAGAACGCAAACCTGAAGCTTAATCCTGAGAAGTGCCAGTTCGGACGAAAATATCTAAAATATTTGGGACACTGGGTGACACCCGAAGGAATAAGAACAGATCCAGACAAGTTAATGTCTATTTTAGAGTTGGCCACACCAACTAATGTTCGAAGTCTCCGTCGATTTTTAGGTATAGCTTCTTGGTATCGCAGATTTGTTTCAGGATTTTCACAAATTGCTAAGCCCCTCAACGACCTGCTGAAAAAGAACAATAAGTGGCAGTGACAAGAAGAGCAACGTGAAGCCTTTGACACACTCAAGGAATGCTTGACTAGAGCGCCAGTTCTGACATGTCCAGATTTCCAGAAGCCTTTTGTCCTGCAGACTGATGCAAGTGATAATGGTTTGGGAGCAGCTCTTATCCAGCATTTACATGATGGCGATCATGTTATTGCTTATGCAAGCCGCAGTCTGACCTCCGCCGAGAAGAAATATACTGTCACAGAGAAAGAATGTCTAGCCATAGTCTGGGGAATTGAAAAGATGAGACCCTATTTGGAAGGCTATAAATTTGTAGTCATTATGGATCATCAATCACTTCGATGGCTACACTCTCTGAAGAATCCTAGCGGCAGATTGGCCCGATGGAGTATTTACCTACAATAGTATGATTTCGAAATACGTTATAGAAAAGGGGTACTGAATAAAATAGCAGATGCTTTATCTCGAAGCCCGACCGAACAACCGCCGACTGAAGAGCCGTTACTGACAATATCTGAAACTGACATTTGTCCTTGGTATGTAAAGAAACGAGCTGATGTACAGGGGCCTCCGGAATTATTTCCTGATTTCTGCACTCGGGATGGAAAGCTCTTTCGTCATTTTTTGGACATGACTGATGCCAAGGAAGCCGAGATGCAAGACCCATGGAAACTATGTGTTCCAAACCTGCACGGCTCCTTGTCCTTCAAGAAAATCACGATCAACCCACCGCCGGACACTTAGGTATAGCCAAGACTACTACACGGATTGCTGCCCGTTATTACTGGCCAGGTATGTTTAGAGATATTGCCCATTATGTCCGGAAATGTCAGTCTTGCCAACAGTATAAAGCTTCTCAACAGCAGACGCCTGGAAAGATGCAATCATCACCTGTCCGAAGCCCTTGGGAAACTGTGAGTTCTGACTTAGTGGGACCATTGCCTAAGTCTACATAAGGGTACTGCTACGTCCTGGTGTTCCAGGATAGGTTTACCAAGTGGATAGTATGTAAGGTCATTAGAACTGCGACTGCCAAGGCTGTCAGTCAGGCTTTATATTACGAAATTCTGATGCGTTTTGGAAGACCTGCCACGGTCATTACTGATAACGGCACTCAGTACACCGGTAGACGATTCCGTCAACTGTTGAAGGATTTTGGAGTTAATCATTGACTTACACCACCCTACACACCTCAGGTGAACCCCGTCGAAAGAGCGAATAAAACCATCAAGACCATGATTGCGCAGTTTTGCGAGGACAACCATAAGAAATGGGATGCCCATCTCTCTGAACTGACGTTTCCCTTCAATACGTCCCGTAATGACTCGACTGGATTCACTCCGGCTTTCCTGAATTTTGGAAGGAAACTCGAGTCGTCGAAAACTCTTCTGCGTGAAGAACAGCCGTCTGTTCCGTCCGAAAATCCCGAGCCGACGATCGCAGACATAACAAGTACCGAAAATCGTTTAAACCGTTTAAAAGAAACCTTCGAATTGGTCCGTTTAAATCTATCTCGCGCCTTTGCGTCACAGAGCCATTATTATAATATAAGACGAAGAGAATGGCAATGTAATCCCGGCGATCAAGTTATGAAAAGAGAGGACCCTCTATCTTCCGCCGTGAAAGGTTGCGCAGCTAAGTTAGCACTAAAATACTCCGGACCTTATACCGTCACTCGTAAGATATCTCCAGTAGTCTATGACTTGGCCGATAAGGATAACCGCAAGATACGACGTATCCATATCAAAGATTTGAAACCCGCCCATTAGAATCACATTCTTTGGGGGAAACAAGATGCCAAGACCGCCGCTGCCGCCGCCGGATCTGCTGTCTCAAGATGCTATCCACGGACTCCTTTATCTCCACCCTGGAGGATGATCTTCTCCAGAGCTCCGACTAGGTCAGCCAGTGTCGAACCTCTGTCGAGAACGATCCCGGTAGGAGGTGGAGGGCGAAACTATCACAAGATGACCAGGCAATGCCCATTTTGGCATAGGCAACGAAGGAAGGAATTTTTTTTTGGTGTAAAAATTAAGTCGGATTTTTAAATAGCAAAATACTAATTTTATAAAGAGGACTCATTTTTTTTTCTTGTTTTGGACAAAGCATCCGGTTTTAAATTTTCTTTAAGGGGTTTTGTAACAAATTAATTGTCTGTAACAAATTAATTTTTTTTGTCTAAAATCTTGTTTCACTATCAATCTGTTTAAAAGGTCGTTTAAAAAAAATAAATAAATAAAATTAAAAAAATATATATAAGAATATATTGCGATCAATCGTCCTGCGTTCAAGAAGAGTTGAACTAATTACTCTGTGTGTTACAGGTGTACAAATGTCCATAACTGAGTCATTTGCAGAACAGTTCAACGTGGACCTGGAGGATCGACACTGACGGAAGACGTCGCTGTCGACAACACTGAACGACACGTATCTTGAAGCTTTCAACACCGCTGGACAACGAGGGATTCACCGAAGCTCTCAACGCCGATGGACAACGAGGGACTCACAGAAGCTCTCAACGCCGTTCGATTAAGCTAGTCATAACGAAGCTCTCCACACCGCCGAATGAAGATCTTCACGTTGAAGAAGACCGAAGACATTGCGTAATTTAGTTAAGTTCTGCATTTTGAAAATAAACATTTGATTTTGCGGGTATTTTATTTTAGTAAATTAATCATGATCAAGATACAAAGTTTTAGATTAAGGCTTGACCAATAAACATTTGATTCTGCGGTTGTTTTATTTTAATGATTTAAGCATAGTCAAGAGAATATACTAGGTTTAGATTAAGACTTGACAAATAAACATTTGAATCTGTCGTTGTTTTCTTTTAGAGATTTAAGCATAATCAAAGGGGTATCAGATCACAGATATACTAAGGTTTTAGATTAAGTTTTGACCAATAAACATTGGATTTTGTCGTTGTTTTATTTCAAAAATTTAAGTATGATCAAAGGGATATACTGGGTGTTAGATTAAGCTTTGGCAAATAAAATTTATTTTACCAAGGAAGTTTCATTTCAGTCAGCATAGCTGATAAAAATATATGTTCATATATTTTTAGCCGAAGGAGGGGGAGTGTAATGAAGTTCATAAAAATTTCTAGGATACCCTCTATATTGTGTTAATTAATATGGTAATTATTGGGAAAATTGGAAAAAAGTCCGATTTTCACCAAAATTGGTATACACCCTATTTTGACGTCGTAGATTACGAATCTGAACTTGTTTCCTGGCGGTCTCTTACCGTTTTTCAGGAAAACGGAAAATTATGTTTACATTGAATTTTTCTTAATTTCTCGTATTTTTAAGGTTTTTTCGCACATATTTTGTTAGGTATTCAATAAACAATCAGGTTTTTGCTATTTTCTGTTACTTTTTTAACCAATTCTATGCTTAATAGAGGAAAATTTGCTAAAATAAATTTGTAAACAATCTGAAAATGTTGGGTTATGCGTTTCTGACATTTAAAGCGACGTTGCCAATGCTAAACCTATACTTAGCGCGTTTTTCCCCCTCTGGGTTTACCAGATTCATGGAAAGGGAAATATTTTCCCCTACATTCCAAGGCAAAAACCGTTAGATTCTAACGATTTTTCCAACTGATTTTTATTGATTAATGTGCATGAGAGTACATAGAATATGAGAGATCCTCCTCCTCATTATGCTCCTCATCCTCCTCCTCCTCCCACTAATATAATATACATTTCAAAAATATGTTAATTCCTACTACTTTCATCCCCACTTTATTTACTTAGTCATATATAGCTAGTAAGGTAGGTCTTTAGAAGAAAGTAAAGCGAATCTCTTATTCATCGAGAGTGATGCAATACAATAAGAAAAAAATAACTAATGCTGTTAGAAAGCTGATTCAAAAATATACTGATTTCCGTCAAACTGTTTCTCATCGAATAGTTTTAATTAATCAAAAAGATTTATTTTTTCCACTCAAACAAGATTGTCATAGGATAACTGAGTTTTGTGCTGATTTTCTATTACAAAGGATTAATCTTTACGAGTTCGTGCGTGCATTAGGACATACATATTTTGCAAGTGAACTAACACACATTGTTCCATACGTGAGAGTAACGAAGAATTCAAAAGTTATAATAGAAATTTTAAAGGTGTTCGAGAGATTCCATTTGGATGACGCTAGAGATCAGTTACTGCAAAGATTTGAAGGCAAGTTACAACAACCCGGAAAAGTTAGAAGCACAATATCAAGAAAACATATATCGTCAATATCGTACTCCGAAATATTTAAAAAAATATATTTTGTTTTAAGGTGAAAAATGTCAAATGAGAATATTGAACTTATTAGCGCAGTAATATGTATTCATCAAGAATATTATGAATCATTTCATGAAACTTATCAAAAACTTAGACAGATGGAAAAAATATATTATGATATGATTCGTAAATATGAAAAAGGAATGAGTGCGTGTGCACAATATTGTGAAAATTATGATATATTAGAATTATTCTCTGTAATGATAGACTTAGGCTTTATAAATCAAATAACATATTTAAATAAATTTGTTATAAATGGGGGAATAGCCTACGAACAAGTAACAAACGATGTAAACACTAACATGAATAGTAACTTAGTTAACCAGGATAATTCATCCAATAACTTAGTTGATGTAGAAGTACTAATTTAGTTAAAATTATATTTTAATAATAAAAGATGTAATAAATATTATATGGATTTTTATTCATTCATAAAAAAATTATCATACAAATACAATACATTTGATAATGCACACATACAAGTTGACTTAGAATGATGAAAGCATTTAGGTGTTCCGATTGGCAAACCTGGTTGTTCATTTATTTCAATCACTGGTTTTTTGGAATATTTCTTTACAAATGCAGCTTTTTCAACTCCTTTAACATAAACAAATTCCACTTCTACTTCTTCAGTGAGTTTTTCAATTATATTTGAAAAATAATGGTGATGTTTGGTTGTGTAAATCCTTCATTCCAGTTGATACAATGACGGTTTTTCATTAGCCATACTGTCTGTCTGTGACATTCTGGTGACAGAAAGTCCATCAAAGGCTGCAAGTTCTTTAGGTAAAAAGGCGTTTTTCTCATCTTTAAATCCTTGTATATCTACAATCAACCTCATATTTTTAGTTCACTAAACTTTTTAATTAAACTTTTTTGTCTTGAGTAGTTTGCAATTTGTTCAATTTTTGTATTTTAAAAATAAAATGTTGTATTTCTCGTTGTAGTGTTGAAGCATATCTACTACTACAGACACTACGTTTACTTATTTTATATCAAAACTAAACATTAAGAGAGTGGGGGTAAAAGTTTATAATTGTTTGACAATCTTTGTTAAAGGATTGTCACTAAATAATTTATCATGTAAAATAAGACAATAAGCAGATGTGTCTTTTTTGATTGCACTGTTTGTTTCAAACTCAATTCTCATTACAACAGAACCCGTTTGAAGCGTCTCCTTTTGGTGAGAACAATCAAAATATGCAATTGGTGAAATCTCCTTGATTTTCTCAGGATTAAAAATGGGTTCATTAGAAGTACCATAATAAGAATAGCGAAAATTTGCAAACATTTCATATAAAGATGAATATTTGTTCTCTTTGAAATTTAAATATAAGTCGTGATAAGGATATCTTTCGGATTTTAAAAATATTCTAATATTTGTTAAATCTACATTGTCAAACCCTTCATTGTGACTATTTTCTATATTGGGTATAGTCATAAAATTTCAAAATCTGCTAAACCTAAGTAATATTGTTTCTCATCATCCAAATATATAGGTGGATTGAAATCAGCTGATAAAACTGAACTGTTTCCTGATATTGCTATTGTTGTAGACATTGTGTAAATGCTATTTTATTACATGTTGTTAGCTTATATTTTATTTTTTAACAATTTTAGAGAAAGTTGTCCGCAGTTGTATGAATTATATTTTTGTTTATTTTCATATGTGTAAAATACTTTCACTTCACCATTTGAATTAAAATATTTTGAAAGTTCAAGAGGTGGTTTTAAATTTCCATAACTATCAAAGTATACAACATGATTATCATTTTTAATGTATGAAGTCCAATGTGTTCCTTTATTTTGCTTCCTATCTAAATTAACAACACCACACTCTTTTAAAGATATTGTATTTGGAAGTTCATCAAGCATAAATACACCCCTGAAATTAGGAATTTTCATTACCTTTACATATTTAATAATGTCAATATTTGTAAGCGGTCTACGTGGAAAACTTATGTTTATCTTTTGGTCTTTTTTTATACCAAGTTTACCACATTTATACGGTTTTATAAAGAGTCCTTTTCCCTTATACGGTTTAATAAATAATCCCTTTCCCTTAAAAACATCCTCCATTGCTATATTATGTCTATGCATTTCTTCTAACTGCTGTTTAGATGCTTTAGCATCATTGACTGCTTTGGCAATTCCTGCAGCACCTCCACCTAGTGCACCTAACGTTCCCAATATTGGGAGCAAAAGTGGTAAAAGTCCCCAATTTTTTCAGGTGTTCGAATTATACGTTTTTTCTTCATGTTAAGCTTTCCACCTTTTTTTTCCTTTTTCTTCTTTATACCCATTCCAAGCTTTCGTTTTCCCTTCATTATGGCAGCAACAGTTAATGCAGCTACTTTTTCACCGAGAGAAGAATCCTTACCTTTTGCTCTATTCCAAGCCTCATCTCCTAACAATTTATCAGATGCGTGTCCTTTTAATAAATCTTCAGATTGAGAGTATGCTATATCATGCTGTTTACAAGCAGCATCCAATGGATTTATACCAATATCCCCTCTGGCTATTCTCTTCTTCAATTTTGTACCCGGTCCACAGTAGTTATATCCTGGTATGTGAAATTCGAAGGGAAGTTTGGTAATTAATTTGTTTACTAACCCAAAACCTTTTTTTCGTCTCCTATTTATAGTTTTGTTCACACTGGAGTGATGTACAATCATTAAAACGTATTTAAATACTAAAAATAAACTATTGCTGCTAGGGTATAAATACTTTTACACACAATGGAATATATTAGTAATTTTAAATATGAAGATCGAAAAACAAAAATTTTCGTTACCTATTAAGAACCACGATGAAAAAGTTTCACACAAACAATTTAGGAAACATGGGGCTTTGTTTGGTGGTGGCTCGAAAAGAGGATTAATTGTTGGTTGTAGTGGAAGTGGTAAAACTAATGTTATGTTAACATTGCTTGAACATCCTAATGGTATTAGGTTCGAAAATGTTTATATATATATATATATATATATATATATATATATATATATATATATATATATATATATATATATATATATATATATATATATATATATATATATATATATATATATATATATATATATATATATATATATTCAAAATCATTAGATCAACCGAAATATAAATATTTAAGACAACTTTTAGAACCTATGAAAGAAATTGGATATTTTGAATATGATAATGATGAAAATGTTATTTTACCTCATAAAATAAAACCAAAGTCTGTTATTATCTTCGATGATATTCCTTGTCACAATCAATCAATTATTCGAGATTATTTCCCACCTGGTAGACATAAAAACACAGATTGTTTTTTCATATTTCAGGGCTACTCTTCTATTCTTAAACAACTAATTCGTGAAAATTCAAATTTATTGATTTTATTTAAACAAGATTCTTCAAGTTTAAAACATATATATAATGATCATTGTATGATAGATATGACATTTGATCAGTTTAAAAATATTTGTGCTAAATGTTGAAAGGAACCCTATGGATTTCTTGTAATTGATAAAGATTGTCAATTAAATAATGGTAGATATAGAAATAAATTTGATTCCTATATTTATATATAAGACGAGTTTTGTGGTTTTTCCTCATTTAAAAATTATCTAACATGGATAAACGTTTAGCTAGAGAGTTGATAAAGTCAAGACAAGAAGTAAAAGAAAAGTATCATATGCTAAAATCAGCAGCATCTACAACACAAGCGGAGTTAGAACAGACTTACAAACCAATAACACAACCTCTACAAGAACTAGTCTCAGCTATTGGAAAATCGGAACATTTACACATAAAAGAAGAACCTGTTGACTTACAAGAAGAATATTTTAAAACTTCAACACCTACAAAAGTTAAAATAACTCCGAAAACTGGCAAAACTCCTATATTACCACCTGAAACTCCATCATTTTTTAACAGATCAACAGAATCTATAAATCAGATTCCCAATATACAAGAAACAAGTGTTATTGCAGAAACATTTCCTTCACAATTTAATCATTCAGAAAGTAGAAATTTATAAGATATAATAGAAGAGACAAGACAAACTATTCAAACATATGTTGGGAGTTCGGGATATGATGATTGGTTGAATGCTTTCCATAAATTACCAAGAATATATATAGATAAAGGTGTGAGAGATACAAAGTCTAAGTTTGATCATAATTATGGAATAGTGCATGATCTCGAAAGAGATAATTTTTTTGGGGGTTTAACACAAAAACCTGTGGAAATAATTGGAAAAATATTCATGTGGAAGGTATAAAATATCCCGGAACGGTTGGTTTATATGAATTACTTTTTAAAAAAGAAGCTGTTGGATCAGGCACCAAGTTTATATTATATTAATATTGCATATAATATGTTTACTGTTAGGAAACCTTCTAATCTAACCTTGAAAATTCAAACAAGATAAGTGCAAAGAAAAAGGTTAGGGGGAGTTAATGTAAAATATGCCAGGCACAAATGCATTTTTCTAAATGAAGATTTAGAAAATTATATGGACATATTATAAATAACTAATGCATATCGTAGAAATTTTGTTCCCAACGAGCAAGTGCAAGGAAATAGTTCACATAAATATGTGACAATAATTAGACCTTACTTGCAACGAAAGGGTTTTACAAAAACTAAAACAATAACACCATTGGAAAGGTTAACTGAAGCTTTTGCTAAACCGAAAGCACCATTTAGAACTAGTAGAACGACTGCTGTCCAGAAAGGGAAAGGTTTAACTTTAAAAATAAATAAATCAAATAGAGATTATGTGTATTGGAATAATATAAATGAACTTGTGGATGGACTTCGTCTTTTACTAGCACCTACAGATGCTGGCAATACAGCCCAGAACAATGAAATATTATCTATAATTAAGGAATTAAAGGAGGCTAAAGTTATACTATAAATAAGAATTGATAGTTATAAACAAATCAATTGTTGACCAATATCAAACCATGTCTGTTGATAAATTTGGTTGTCATATTTCTAAACGTAACACTGTAAATACAACAACCTTGGAAGACACAGTCTTATCAAATGTTGAAAATAAAATTTTAAATAGGTTTAAGACAGATGTAAACTATATTGAAAATAAAGTAATTGAACATTTTCAAGGTAGTATAGACAACACAAATAAGAGATTAAGTGAAAATGAATCAAACTATAATAATTTTGCAAAGAAAATTAAGTTTTTGATGAAAAAAATTAAAAACATGAAGATAAAATTGTACAATTTAATGATAATATAAAAATAATTAATAATTTAAAAACAGAAATAGAACAAATTAAAGATTCCATTAACGATACATCACAAATTGAATCAATCAAAAGAAATCTTAAAAATGATATTAAAACAAATTTTGAAGATTTCGCAAACAACGTTTGCAAAAGAGTTAATCAAGAAGTAGCTTATTTTAAGAGTGTTTATGATAAAATTGGCAGAACTGAAAAAATTACAGCGATAGCATTAAATATGCACATAGTTAACCATAAAAAAGACATAGAAGAACTACAAGATCTAAGACAGCAATTTAATAATACACTAGCTGAAATTACAAAATTAAAATCAGAAAAAGTTTTGGAAAGTGAAGACAGAAATAAAAGTAAAAGTGAAATTTCTGCAATAAAATCCAGTTTAGAGAAGTTAAATTTAAAATTGGATGAACTTTGTGCAAGTCTAGAATCGTTGAAAGAGTATGTAAAAAAAGAAAATAAAAAAATTAATGCTGATATTGATGAAATTGATAAAACCATGAACACTCAAATTAGAGAAGTGATAATTAAAAATCAAATAGACAAAATTAAACATTTAAAAAATGATATTGATAATATTGATCAAACTAAAAGTAAACTTATAAATGATACTCTTAATGGTAAAAATTAGTTGATATACCTTTAGACAGTAGACGATATATACAAAATCTTTCACAAATTATATATAATATCTCTAAAATATTGGATGAAGAACTAACAAATATAGAAACGGAAGTAGAAAATTCTGCAAATAAAACAAAAGATTTTCTATTAACAACAGTTAAAGAATATCTAGATAACCTAGTCAAAGAAATAATTAAAATTAATGAAATTTTGATTGAAACTAATAAGGATGAACAAATACAAAAATTAAAAGAATGGAGAGAGACGTATAAAAGCTTTGTGGACAACTACGTTCAAAAACAAAATATCTTTTGGTAAAATTTCAAAAGTATGACAACCATTAAATAACAAGTAGTTAATGAGTTACATAAACCTGCTAGAAAAAAATTTATGCGAAGAAGGGTAATTGTTAAAGGACTGAATGATCTTTTACAGGCAGATCTAGTAGAAATGCAACCATATTCCAAATTTAACAGGGGTTATAGATATATTTTAGTTGTTATAAATGTGTTTTCAAAATATGTTTGGGCAGAACCTGTAAAAACCAAATCTGGTAAGAATATTGCCACAGCAATGAAAACCATATTACTTACTTTAAAAACCAACCCACAAAATTTGCAAACGGATAGGGGTACAGAATTTTTTAACCAACATTTCCAAAGACTGATGGAACGATTTAAAATTAATCATTATAGTACTTTTTCCAATTTAATAGCAAGTGTAGTTGAAAGAGTAAATCGAACATTAAAAACCAGAATGTGGAAAATGTTTAGTTTGCAAGCAAATTATAGATGGCTTAATATTTTACAAGATATCGTTAAGGATTACAACAACACCAAACATTCAACAACTGGAATGCAACCAAACCAAGTAAATAAACAAAATGATAAGAAGATTTTAAGATCAATCTTTACTCATGCTAAAACAGTAGATTCAAAACTTGCTATATTTAAAGTTGGAGATCATGTGCGTATAAGCAAGTATCGCGGGGTGTTTTCCAAAGGTTACACTCCAAATTGGTCAAATGAAATATTTAGAATTAAAAAAGTTAAGATAACAAATCCCAGAACATATATAATTGAAGATGAAAGAAATGAGGAAACTCAGGGTGGATTTTATGAACAGGAGTTACAGAAAGCAAAACACTTTGATGTATATCTCGTTGAAAAAATTCTAAGAAGAAAAGGAAACAAAGTTTATGTAAAATGGTTAGGATTAGATAAAAAGTTTAATATATGGATTAATAAAAATGATGTTGTATAGTTGTTTTATGTAATTTAAAATAAAATAAAGCACTAATTAATATAATATAGTTTTATTTAATATTTGGTTAAATACAAGTATTAGCAAATCGTGTTAAATACATTTTAGTTCTGTGTTCTTTACTTAGTATTGGATCAAGAATAATCTTACAATTATTAATTCGTTTTTCAAAACGAAGTCTATCTAAATAATAAGTTCTAAATTCACTTTTTCGTGCTTGTTTATAAGCAAAATTCCACTGCACTAACACATAAAGTTTATTTTTCTCTTCCTGAAAAGTCACCGATTTCTTAAAATATTTTCTTTTGAGTTCAATCCTCGTCAACCCTTTTTACAATTCCTCCGGGTACAGTATCAGGAACTCCAACATGGTTGACACATTTTCACTGTTGGGATTTTGATTGGGTTGCAAAATGCGATAAATATTATCAATAGGATCACCTTCCTGAATTGAAATGCTTGTTAAGGATTTAAAGTAAACTGCGGCAATCTCACATTCATTTGTGCGCCAGATTGACGTTGCCGTGCAACGAGGAGAACCAAGATGACCGAGTCCGAGTAATTGTCACATAGTTGTCACTTAGGAGCTTTTACGTTAATTATAAGTTTTTTACAAATAAAACGACGAAAAGAGAAAATAGTAGGTTTTTATTAAACCCCGAACATGGTCCTTCGAGCCGGATAACTCCAGCTACAACGAATCAACGATTATCCAGGAAAAGCAAGTTTTGTTTCCCGGTGTGGTGATGGTGATGCTGACGGGTATTCCTGTTATTGCCCGGTGAGATTTTCCATTTTTCCTTTTCCTAATTTACCTTTTGCCTTTGTGATCTTAATTATAGTGTCAAACGACTTCGATTTACTTTACGATTACGATTTTTTAAATCAATATACCGATATTTTAACGAAAGCCTCCTATAAGCCCTCTTAATGGGGATTCTATGCTTAAATTAATTGAAATTATCGAATATTTATTGATTTACGAATATTTTCCGATCTATTACTACGATTAATTTACCAATTATTTACCGAGTTACCCTTGAAATTGCGTACCGATGTACCGAGTGAATTTTTTATTGCACAGGGTGAACGATTAAACTTTGTGCCTTTGGGAAAGCCTTTTGAGAGGTTATACCTATTATATACTATATTCTACCTATACTATAAGCTCATATAGCTGCATATAGCGATTATTTCTCGAATATTTGGTGTATAGCGTTTCCTAGCGATTCCAAGAATAGTGGAATAGCGGTTGGCTAGGAAGTATTTTTATTTGACACTTCAAGTTTTGCCGATGCACATCCGATTGTAACCTAATAAACGATAATATACCTGTATTAATTTACCTATTAACCCCCTAGAATACGAAATAAATACCCATTTTCCTCGATTTTATGCTTGATTGGTTATGGTAAGTGTACCTACTTTGCATAATATTTTTTATGCCATTTTCCTATAATACTATAAAATGTCTGAAGAAAAAAAGCTATTAAACCAAAAAATTGGTAGTATCAAAGGGCAACTTACTCGATTTTGCCAATTTGTGGATAGTTTTAACCAAACTGATTACGCCGTTTTGGCTACACGTCTTGAAAAAGTAGAACAACATTTTCTAAATGATTTCGATAACTATCAAACACAACTAGAATTTATTTCTAGTGACGATGATACCTCCGACGATGCGAGAAGCGATTTTGAACAAAAATACTACAGTGTAGTCGCCAAAGCAAGATCATTACTTCAAAATAACCCTTCAGCTGTGCAATCAAGCTCTTCTCAATCGACAATTTCTTCTCAAATAAGCACAAGTAACCCAGTTAAATTACCTCCGGTTAATATTCCCGAATTCGATGGGTCTTTTGACAAATTTTTACAATTTTACGATACATTTAAAGCTATAATACAACAAAATAAGTCATTGGATCCTACCCAGGAATTTTACTATTTATTATCGTCTCTAAAGGGTGAAGCCGAGGTGAAGCCCTTCAAACGATTCAAGCTATCCAAATAAGCGATTCTAATTACTTAATTGCGTGGAAGTTAGTGTGCAAAAAGTATCAAAATGACCGTCTAATAATAAATAGTTACATACAATCGATTTTTGAATTACCGAATTTAAAGCGAGAATCAAAAGACGGTTTATGTCATCTTGTACATACGGTACAAAAAAACGTACGTTGTTTGGAAGCATTAAACCAGCCTGTGCAGTCTTGGGACGCACTTTTAGTCTATTTAGTAAATTCTAAACTAGATAATACTACTCGCCGTGAATGGAAAAGTTCAACTAAGGGCTCAAATTTACCGACGTATACCGAGTTAATCGAATTTTTAATTAAAAAATGTCAAACATTAGAGGCCTTAACTGTTAACAATAATAATATCCCTACATCAAGTCATCAGAAAACTCGCGGCCAATCTTATTTGTCTTCTACTAATAGTGCTTTTGTTCCCAAATGTTATTTATGTAAGGGTACACATTGGTTAAACTTAT
Source organism: Sitophilus oryzae (assembly GCF_002938485.1). Classification (NCBI taxonomy): domain Eukaryota; kingdom Metazoa; phylum Arthropoda; class Insecta; order Coleoptera; family Curculionidae; genus Sitophilus; species Sitophilus oryzae. The sequence continues at coordinate 1,309,559 of NW_022146179.1, read as the reverse complement.
GCGACAGGTTTTTAAAAATTCCTGTTAATCAACGTTTTAATGAAATAAAAAATCTCCATTTGTGTACCAATTGCTTAAAACCAAACCATTTGCCAAAAGACTGCAGATCGGGCGGCTGCAAAAAATGACAAAGGCGTCATCATAAGTTATTGCACTACGAAAGTGCACCTGAAAAGACAAATTCGAGCGCGATAGTTAAAACTAATTTAACCCGTGAAAATTTCGAGTTAAGCGACGAAACTGAACTTCCGATTGTCAGTAGTTTTTCCAATGAAACTAACAACTGTTTTAGTAACGTGATTTTATCTACTGCAAACGTTTATATTTTCGATAAACAAAATAAGCCCATTTTATGTCGAGTTCTTCTTGATTCGGGCTCACAATCGAACTATATTACTTACAGTTTAGCTAAAAGATTAAATTTGCAGTTAGGAAAAATTAATTTGCCAGTTAGCGGCATAAGTCAAAACCTAATTAGTATTAAACACTCGACTACTACATCTATTAAGTCAATTTATAATTCGTTTAGTTCTGAGCTGCATTTTCTTGTTATTGAAAAAATAACTGAAACTTTACCTTTAATAAGAACGATATTAAAATTCCTAACAATTTGAAGTTAGCTGATATTCATTTTAACGAGTCTAAGTCTATCGATCTTCTTTTGGGAGCGAATATTTTTTATTCACTACTTTGTGTAGGGCAAGTTAAACTGGGCAATAATCTACCTTTGCTTCAAAAAAACCATTTAACTTTGTATGCTCAACCAAAAGGTACGATTTGTAATTTAGCTATTAAAAACGAAAATGTTCAGACCCACCACGAAAAATTCTGGAAGTTAGAGGAACGTTCTCCCAATCTAAACACGAAGTTTTCGCGCGAGGAACTCAAATGCGTAACGCATTTTGTTAAAACAACTACCCGAGATCAAGAAGGCAAATTTACAGTTAGTTTGCCTATTAAAGACAATCTTAATGCCTTGGGAGACTCGCGACGAAAAAAAAAACGCGATTAAGCGATTTTATGCGATAGAAAGACGTCTAAATAAAATTATGAAACGTTTTATTCTGGGAATCATAGCCCAGATATTTAATCCTTTAGGGTTACTCGGCCCCATTGTCGTTCGAGCGAAATTACTCCTACAAGAATTGTGGAAAACACAATTGGAGTGGGACGAATCTGTTCCTCCTGATATACATTCATTCTTTATTCGATTTTGTCGACAGCTTGGTAAAATTAATACACTTCAAATTCCTCGGCATGTTCTTTTAAGAACACCAGTTAAGATTGAATTGCACGCATTCTGCGATGCGTCTTTGTTGGCGTATGGTGCTTGCGTCTATTTAGTATCCGAAGATAATGTTGGCAACCGATTTTCCCAGCTGCTCACTGCTAAGTCCAGGGTTGCACCAATTAAAAGCATTACTTTGCCGAGACTCGAGCTTTGCGGTGCACTTGCGGCATTGAATCTATCATTTTCGACTGTCCAATTTTGGTTTGGACCATTGTTTTGTCGTGGCTTCGTATTGAGCCTAGCCATTTATAAATTTTTGTTGGAAATCGGGTGTCCGAAATTATGTCCAACTATACGATAGAAAATTGGAAGCATATTTCGTCGACTGATAATCCAGCCGAAATTATTTCCCGTGTTAGAAGTCCCGAAAATTTATCTCTTTGTCCTTTGTGGTTTGGTTGTTAACAATTCTTCATTCATGGTTTGGTTGTTAATATTCAATTTGGTTGTTAAACAATTCTTCTCATTGGTCTCATCAAAGTGACCCATGTGAAAAAGAGTTACCTGAACTTAAACAAAAAACTATCTTAACTTTTTCCTCTGTCGACGATTTTTCTATTTTAATAAATACTCATCTTTTATGAAACTTAAACGTGTAGTAGCTTATTGTCTTCGTTTTATTAAAAATAGTAAAACTGTCAAACCTAATTGAACCTTTAGTCCTTTATCAATCGATGAACTGGACGTATCATTAAAACGCATTGTCTACATTGCACAACTTCAAGATTTTTCTGCCGAGCTTCATGATTTACACAAAAATAACTCGGTTAATTCCAAGAGCCGTTTATCATCTCTTGATCCATTTTCAGATGAAAATTTTATTCGAGTAGGCGGACGTCTTAAAAATGCCGATGCTTCTTTCGGTAAAAAACACCCTTTTATTTTATGTAGTAAAAATCCTCTAGCCCGTTTAATAATCAATTTTGAACATAACCGTTTAATGCATGCTGGTCCTCAAGCGGTCTCAGCCAGTATACGAAGTCAATTTTGGATTTTGAATGGTAGAAACGCTGTAAAGAGTGTTATTCGGCAATGTATTCCGTGTTTTAAAGCGCGTCCTAAGACAATTTGTCCCAAGATGGGCGACTTGCCATCGACCATAGTTACAGCTAATAGGCCACTTGCTATAAGTGGCGTTGATTTCGCTGGCCCATTTCTCGTTAAAGATGGTAAAACTCGATATAGAATTTTAGTTAAATGCTATATATGTGTTTTTGTTTGTTTTGTCACGAAGGCATCGCATTTAGAGTTAGTTAGCAATATGTCTTTAGAGGCTTTTTTAAACGCACTAAAGCGCTTTATTTCCCGAATGGAAATTCCACAAGAAATTCACTCCGATAAAGGTAGCAATTTTAAAGGCGCGGCTAACGAACTTGTAAAAGTATACCAATACATATCGAACAATAGTTCTGAAAATATATATATATATATATATATATATATATATATATATATATATATATATATATATATATATATATATATATATATATATATACCTCTTACCCCATCCCATTTTCTCATCGGGCAAATGACCACTTCTCTGCCACAAAAGGACGTTGCAGACTTACCTATTAATCGTCTCACAAATTATCAGCAACTTACCCAAATTACTCAGCATTTTTGGGCAAGATGGCATCAACAATACCTGTCGAGCTTGCAGCAGAGATTTAAATGGAAGAAGTCTTGTTCTTCGACACAGTTAAAAACCGGCATGATGGCCTTATTGAAAGAAGACCATCATGCCGGTCCACCATCATGAAGACCACCGCGCCGGTCCAGTGGCACCTGGGAAGGATAATCTCTACCAATCCCGGAAAGGACGGAGAAGTTCGTGTAGTGACAGTGAAAACCGCGAAAGGGACATTTAAAAGGTCCTTCGCAAAAGTGTTCCCTCTTTCATGCTCCATGGAAAAAAAGTTTTGTGTTTTTTCTACGTGTTTCTCTACTTTATACTTGTTGCTGTATGTACTTGTATCGTATTTGCAAAGATTGTACTTGTATTTATTATTTTATGCACTTGGTGTTGTATCTGTTTGTCACTTCATGTAGATGCTTGATATTGTACTGGTTAGTGTATCTACCTATGTATTGTTTAGTTAATGTACTTTCTGAATTTGTTGAAACCGTTTCTCAACGACTTTCAAGGGGGGCGGTATATGTTAAGGATTTAAAGTAAACTGCGACAATCTCACATTGATTTGTGCGCCAGATGGAGAACCAAGATGGCCGAGTCCGAGTAATTGTCACATAGTTGTCACTTAGGAGCTTTTACGTTAATTATAAGTTTTTTTACAAATAAAACGATGAAAAGAGAAAATAGCAGGTTTTTATTAAATCCCGAGCAATGCTGGTTTGGAATACTTTAAAGTAAAGTGAAAATTCTTGTTTCTTTATAATAGAAATCCTGTAATCCACAAATTCCTTTAATCGCCATAATGTTTCTATAGACTCGTATCCCAAATTTAGAGAGCTTGAATATTCTTCTTTAATTTTTATAACAGGAAGACTGTTGGCTTTCTCAAAATATAATTTAAAGTTGTCTATATTCAACATGGGTTCGTTAATTTGCTGGGAAACGCAGAAGTAATTTTCAATAACTCCTCGATGATTGCAAAAACTGTTCCAATTTTCTTCACTTAGAGTTATAGGAAAACCATTTTTTCCACCGATTATAATTTTCGGTGAAAAATCTTGATTACTTATACCAATAATATCAAATTTTGATGAAGATTTATTCAAAAAGAAAATTTTTGAATTTAATAGATTTTCAAAGTTTTTAACAGACATGGTGAATGAACTAAATAATATTAAGTTCTTCTCTTACTTTAATATTCGAACCCCTACCAATTCATACCCCCACCTTTTCATATCGTCAACTCATGCGCATTGCTTATTGTCTATTCGAAACAATATTTTAAATGAAATTGATTAATGAAAGTGTAAATTTCCTGTTTGAAATTTATAATAAAAAAAGATAATTAAAATTGTAATATACAAAAATATAGTAAAAGTTAAAAAGAGATTAACGATATTAAAAATATTATATCCATTATTTTTTTCATTAATAAATTTAGTATAGTTGAATGATTCATTTTGAAAATGTGTATATTTTAATTCGGATCTTTCAATCCAATTAGTATCAAAAATGGTTTTATTGGAATAATGATATAAAATTTTAAAAAACCTACTAACATTTTCTCCTTTGTTTATGGGATATATAAAACTAAGCATATTATTATTGATTAAACTTTCATAAACTGACAATTTTTATCAAGTGTAATGTTTGTTTCATTCGAAAAACATATTTCACATCGGGTTACAGTAGGGGAATAATGAACATAAATAACATTCTGAAATATGAAATAAAGGAGAATAAAATTGGTTTGAGGAGCCATTGAAACAAAGTAAATATTTTATTAAAAAATTTATTTATCTACAATTTGCTTCCATTCAAGATGATTACCAAATGATATTTGACAATATCTTTTCTATAGATGAATATAAATACTTATTAGCATAAGAAATATATGTTGAAAAAATGATGCAAATTAATGAATAATATCATCAAAATTATGCATTCCAAAGAATTATTATTAGATTTTTTGTATTTTTGTTTCTTATTTTTTTTGTTGTGGCTTAACCATAGAGATTCATTTAAATTACATAATGGAGAAATTTTGTGATGCTCTTCTATAGGACAGTCATCATAGATTCATTCATAAATTTCAGTTCCACAATAGTAACATTTGCATACGTCATTATATAAAATATAATAAAAGCCTGCTCCTGTTAATACCTCAGGTTCCAATTTTCCATTCCAGTTTTTTAAAGTAGAAAGTCGATTTTCATAGGTTTTATAAGTAACATCATCAATATCTTTATCAAAACTTTCCAAACACATCTTAAGAAAGGTTAATAAGAAATGAAATATTGTGAAAGGCGTATTCTTTAAGTAGGTATATTTTTCATTAAAAATGCATTTTCCATACAAAATTATATTATTAATTAATATAAAAACTTATCTACCATATAAAATAATTATATTAGTCACTACATTCTAAATAGGTTATTACCATTTAACATGTAATTATTTGTAATTATTTAAAACTAAAATACATAAAATATAAATTGTTCCTATATAATTAATTATAATTTGATAACTGTATAACTAACATCTATAAATTATGATAAGTTTAAAACCTTCTGAAGGGAATAATAAATTAATATTAATAAATATATTTGTTTTAACTCATTAATTTAATTTATTAAATTAATGAGTTAAAACATTCAGCAGAGGAATGAAAAATACAATCACAGTGAATCATATTAATGTTTAAATTAAAAAAATAAAATTAAATTAAATATTATTTAAAAATATGCTGAGGTCTGGATGATCAGCATTCCACTGATAAAATGAAATATCATGATGACCCCAAGCAAGTGTTTTATAGTCATATGGTATTTGATATATTTTATCGTCCTCGGAATTCAATGCAATTTTATGTATTAATTCGGTAAAAATTGTATGTAGTCGAGAACGAAACACATACATAGAGCAAAAAATTTTAGAATTATTTTCCACAACATCTTTGTAGTGGATAAAGTCTAACTGATTTTTAATAGCATGTTTTTTTATACCTTTGGCTTTCTTTAATAAACCATTTTCGGGTTTTACACAGTAAGCTTTTGCTCCGGTACCATAGAAACCTACAATCGGTTCACCAGCATATTCATCCTTAAATTTGCCAACCACTGATTGTGTTATTGGCATATTATGCATATTATTAGGTACATAATTGGAAGTGTCAAATTTATGAATATTTCTATTCATATCATGGTAAACATTTTCTGTTGTCACTTCCAGAATAAAAGAATCTGTATCAGTATACAAAAGAGACACATTATCTTTATACAAAGGTTTTAAAAAATTATAAAAAAAATCGTACATGACAGTTTTTGAAATATCTAGTATGGAAAATCCAACATATATTGGTTTATTATAAGTAACTAGTATTTTTTTCATTTGAATAGCGACTACGTTTTCTGATAAAATTATTAAGTCCTTGAAATATGGCTTTGCTGTTAAATTTTCAGCTCCATCTTTTCTTTTATTTTTTTCCCATTCGGTAACAAGTCTTACATCGACACTCCTATCCACATTTTCCATTGTTTTTCCATATATACTATTATTTGCTAATTTGTACGTGTGGCGATCAAATTCATTTTTAGACTCATTACGTAACTTAGTGTTTAAATCTATAAATTTTTTCAACCAAACAGATTGAGAAAATTGTATCACTCTATGGATTTTAGTTAACTTAAGACCGTTTTGCAAACATTGTTTTAGTAATTGGTAATGAATTACATATTTTGATTTGTTGTTTAAATTTGGTATTAATTTTGTAGATTTTGAATTAGGTGGTTTATAATTTTCTGGACAAAAAGTAAAATCGTTGTGACAGTCATGAAGGTGTTCAAGATATTCTAAATCAACTTCTAAAACATAACCTTTGCTAGATGTATTAGAAATTGAAAAAATATCTATATCTTTTTTTTCTTTTTTTTTATCGGTTAACCATACAAAATCACCTGTTGGCAGATATTGGGACATAGCAAAACCGTATAAATTTGTTGCATCATAGTACATTATATACTTATTAGGTTTTGTTGCATCAAATTTTGAAAGAAAAGGATTATTTGCCTCTGATTTCCGTGTTATGCATGAACTTACACCACCACGAACGCTATTTTTGAAAAAATGAATCATATCTCGATCTGTTAATAATTCCAGTTCTATACCTGTATAACGTAAACAGGCTTCCCAAGATAAACCGGGAAATGTGTAAAAGTGTGCAGGGTCTAGTTTATAAGTAGACAACCATGTTTTTCGAAAATTTTCGAAAATATCAGCTAAAAGTAAAGTATCTGATAGCAAATATATATCTGAATAATGTCCTATACTTTCACATTCGAAAAGATCCCAAACTTAATCTTTGGTATTCCTCGTCAGTAATATGATCATCTGTTAAACTATTAAAAAACTGATCTTTTTTAGGTAAAGCAGTTTCCTCTAATTTTTCAAAACTGTCAATATAACTATATGGAAATACACTTTTTTGACGAATAAGTTTAAATTGTTCCTCATCTTCGAAAATCTTTTTTATTTCTTTACATTGTTCATCTTTCAAAGTATCTGCTAAATTAGATAGAGAAAATGATAACAATTGAAAGGAATCGATAAATCTCAATGATAAATTTCTTTTTTTTTAATTTTTTGTATGTTTATCAAAATAATTATCTACGAGAATGTGTTTTTCAAAAGAAATATATTTCTCTTTATTTTGGGCAATTATTGATAGTTCTTTATTTGAACACATAGTCTTTAAAAATAGGTGGCTGTTATAATTACGTAAGTTGTGCATTATAATTGGAATAAAATTAGGAATTTTAAAGTTTAAGTTCCATAAAGAGTGAGTTGGTTCTCTATAGTTGCCTGTAAGGTGACAATGATCGGCAACTTTATCTCCTAAAAGCGATTTTTCAGAAATATGACAGTTTGTCGCATTATTATGTGTAGTTTGTTCTAATTCGGATAGAGTATTCATTTTTTTAGGGGTTTTTAGAAAAGTGTGATATAAATTTAATACATCTTGTTCTAGAGAATCTATAAAAACTTTTTCGCTATTCAAACCTCTATATTTTTCAAACTTAGAATATTCATCATCGAATGAACATTTGATGTAATACGCAAAAGAGTATGGAATATGTTCAAATTTTTTTACAGTATATGAATTATTTGGATTTTCTACAGCATCATCCTCATTCAAAGGTTTAAAATACATTCAAAATCTGCATATACTATAAAAGGAACTTTCATTTGTTTTTGATAATATATAAATTTTAATATATTTTCATATGCTACATTTCCATATTTATCTTTAACTAGTTCTTTAGAAGGTAAATTAATTTTAACATGATCGCAATCATAACTATTATGATACTGTAATTTTTGTTCTGTGTCAGAGTATTGAAGGCATCCTTCACATAAATATTTTCTACTATTATGTTTACTAAGTTGTTTAGAAACTAATTTAGAAAGATCGGAAATATAGCAATAATGAAAATTTCCATCATCGTCGTTTATCATTAATAAATTAACATGAATATTTTTTCTATCACTAGAAAAATGTAGAGGACCAATTATTTCATATTCTTCATTATTAGAAATTTTATTATAATATTTTTCTAAACCGTACACATTGATAGAAATATTATTTTGATTTTCAAATTTCTTGATGTCTTTTAATGATATTGGAAAGTCAATACCTGCAATGTTCAAAACCGTTGAATAATGTGGGTATGATGATGTAACAAAGTCAACACCTGTTGGAGGATGAAGAGCTGCCATGATAGACCAATCAAAGCAGTAGTCATCGTTATTTCTTATGTTGACTACAGCTTGGCGTCGTATTATTTCAGGAGGTAGTTCAATAAATGATGATGCTCTCAAAGGGTTGAATTTATTGATGTTAATTTCCAAAAAAAGGTTTTCAGTAAAATCCATCCTGAAACCAGAAGAAAATTAATTACATATATATTTTTAGATTAAAGTTAAGGTACCCATTCACGTTCAGTTCTCCGGCAGTTCCAGAACTGTCCGTCCTTGCCGGCCGGCAATAGACATAACTCGATACACTCATACAGTTAAATACTTGGTGGTGGACGGATACGATATTTTCCGGACGTTTATACCTATTTCAGTACACACATTCAGTTTACGATCGACTATGTCGCAAGAAGAGTGTGCTGCTGCCCTTGTGGTAATAATAACCGAGAACAAGAAAAGAAAAAGAAAGAAAATTTGGGTGAAAGAATGGTTGCAAAAATGTAGTACTTTATCGCACATGGAACATATAAAAGAACTTCAAAATTCAAGTGCAAATGACTTTATAAATTATTTAAGAATGAACGACGAGTGTTTTCAGTTTTTACTAAATTTAGTTAAACCGCATATCACAAAAAAGGATACGGTAATGCGACAATCAATTAGCCCAGAAGGAAGACTTTTAATAACATTAAGATATTTGGCCACTGGTCGCAGAATGGAAGACTAAAAATTCAGTGCTATTTCACTTGCAAATACATAGAGGGTGGTCCGAACTGTATTCCTGAAACTTCGGCAGCATATTCTACAGATAAAAATAAGTAAAAAAGTTCGTATAAATGTATGTCCCAAAAGGCTTAGTTTCGGAGATACAGGGTGTAGAAGTTTCATTATTATTTTAATTTTTTCTAAATAATTTCTAAATTAACTTCAATATTTGCACAAAAAATGGTGTCTGGGAGTTTTTTGGCGAGAGAAATTTGATTTTGATGTCAATATGACTCCTACTTGTAGAGGGCGCCACCTACATATTTATTTACTAGTTTAGAGAGTAATAACTTTTCATCCGTACCTGTATAAAACTACATAGTGAAACAATTTACATTTACGACGTCTTTTACGTAAAAAATATCTCTTGGTAAAAATCGCTACGAGTAATGGCTCTCGAGATATTTGCAATCGAAATTATTAATACCTGTCCTAACTGACATAAATTAAACATGTTGACTAAATAGTTATTAGACTGAAATCATAAATTTAAAATGTTTTTGTGCCAAAAGTTCAACAGTAACTGCTTTATCATCATTTTTTGCAGAAGAATTTATGATTAATTTAAAAAAAAATAAAAATTTCTCAAATTTATTATTTTAGTAAAATAACTATCTACTCTAAAGTGTCTATTTCCATTCGAAATGTCATGAGAACGGTTGCTCGTAGCCATTTTTACCAAGAGACATTTTTTACGTAAAGAGTCACAAAAATGTATATTTTTTCATTCAGTTTTCATTTCAGTTTTATACAGGTATGGACGAAAAGTTATTATTCTTCAAAACAGTTGAAACACATGTACGTGGCGCCCCTTACAAACAGGAGTCATATTGACATCAAAATCGAATATAGATGTATCTTGTCAAAAAACTCCCAGACACCAATTTTCATCCAAATATTGACATAAATTCAGAAATTATTTAGAAAAAATTGAAATAAAAGTGAAACTTCTACACCCTGTATCTCCGAAACTAAGCATTTTAGGACATACATTTATACAAACTTTTTTACTTATTTTTATCTGTAGAATATGCTGCCGAAGTTTCCGGAATACAATTCGGACCACCCTGTATATTTGGTTCTATTAGCATATGCAGGACTCTTTACTTGCCATAAACATTTATGTTTATGGTAAATTTCAATGAAGTCTTCTATGAAAAATGGTAGATTGGCCATATTCTTGATTATCTGAACTGAACGGAGAATAAAATTTTTAGCCAAACTAAAATTAGGTAGTCCACTATCGTCCGGCGAACCACTACACAGGCTGGGTTTTTATCAACAAACGGAAAACGGCAGGTTACTGTCTTTGATTTACCTGCACGTGTGTACTGAAAATCTGCCGGCCGGCATCGGCCAGTTCGGCGATTATCGGCCGGCCAACTGAACGTGAATGGGTACCTTTAAACACTTACCGGAATCTTTTTCTGCGAACTCATCTGCCTTATTGTCAATAACTGTTGCAAGTTCTTCTATCAAATCCTTTGTTTCGGCACTATTGCAAATCACTTTAAATGGAGTGTTGAATGATTTTACATCATGATTATCAGTACTTGGATTATAATAATAACCAAAAAGTTCCATATTAATTTTAATGCATGTATGTTTTCTTAATTGATCCTCAAATATATGAAGAATATTTTGTTCCAATGTTATAAAATAATTTATAACATTTAAGATCATATCCTCCATAGATAATCTGTATGTTATTATTCGTTCTTTGAATGCAGATTTAATAATTTGTACTCCTGGTTGTTCAAATATTTCAGAATTATTTTTATGTGCGTTTGATCGCAGATGACCAAACCATAAATTTTGTGATATTGTCTCTTTGCATTCTTCACAATATTTCTCTATAAAGACAATTATTTTATTAATTTCAAAAGGTTATAACATAAAATGAAAAAAATCTTACTTTTCTCTCCAGCTGCTGACCTACCAAAAAAACGGTTTTGAGAAGAAGACTTCTTGCACGTAATCTTTAAGTGGCGAGATAGGTTGTCTTTACGAGTAAAGGATTTTATACAGGATGGACAAATAAACATCTTTCAATTTAATTCTGTGAAAAGATTTAAGGTTTTATTAACTTAACTACTTAAATTAATCCCTAACGTTATAAGATTATGTTGTATATTTGAATATTTGAAAGGTTATGAATAAAATTTGGAAAAAAGAATGTATAAATATAATTTCATTAAAAAAAATAAATGAAAAAAAATGTAAATATTTAATTAAATGAATCCACTAACGTATCAAAATATTGTTTTAAACGTTCTAGTTCTTCAGCATTTTCCTTATTTTCTAATTTGAGTTTTTTTGAATAAAATTTTGAATAAAATTTTGAAGCGCGAAACCTAAAGTTTTTGTTTTGGAATAAGGTTTAAGATATTTTCTTAATGTTTTAGTTTTTTAGTTATTATAAAAGACGGTTTTGGATATGAAAATTAATTTTGTGATGGTTCATTTTCTTCAGAACTAGAGTTTTCGATAAACGGTGACAAAGGGTAAAATGCTGATGAAATAGGGGAAATGTTTCTATTATATTCAGGATTATTTTTTTGAGAAAAACATATCAATTCTTCGTCATCAGAATCATTAAGAGGTAGTTTAATTAAATTATTTTTTTAAATTATGTTTCGAACTAGAAGCAACACTATCATCCAAATTTTTATGATTCCTTAGTCCATGTTAATGATTCATCACATTTTAACATAGAATATTTTCCCTTGTTAGTTTCGTTTAATTTTTAAATTTAAAAAATCGTCCGTTATTACATCCTCACTGTTTTCAATTTCGTTTATAAATTTATTTGGTTCGTTATTTAAGTTGAAGTCTTGTGTATTAATATCCAATTGTGTTAAGATTATGAAATTTTGTGTTAGTATCAGTTGATTCTGTATTTAAAATAAGACGAGAATTGGAAAATTTTTGAAGGAAATAACTAGCAATAAATTAATTTTTTGATTCATTTAAAAAAATATTTACCTGTAAAAAAATACTTACCTGATTCTGCAGAAAAGTGATCTTTTGTCATGTGATTCCCGATTTTTACAAAATCTCTCTGTAAAAGAAAATGTAATGTAAAAATAAGACTAAAATTGTAAAACAGTGAGAAAAAGTCTTACCCTTTTTTCAGCAGACCTTCCAAGCCATCAGTTGGAAAACTTGACTTGTTACAGGCTGCTCTCATATGATGTAATAGGTTATCTTTAAGACTAAAAGATTTAACACAAGATGTATAATTGAACATGTTGGTACTTTAGTTCTATAAAAAATTCTATATTACAACTCATTATGATGTTAATTTGATGAACTTTAATTTTACTCTAGTTGCTGTTGGTTATGATTTTCTACTGTTCATGTATCCATGGTGAATGAAATTTGGACAGTCAGTTTTGTTAGTGTCTGTTTTGCGGTTTATCTGTTTGTTTATTTTTATTGTTGGTTGTATTTTTTTACTATATATGTGAATTAAATTTAGACAGACAGTTTTGTTAGTGTGTTTGTTGTCTGTTTTGCGGTTTATCTGTTTGTTAGTGTTGTTTGTTTGTTTTTATTGTTGTTGAGTGTTTATTACTGGTTACTGTTTTTTTTTTGTTGTTGAGTGTTTATTGGTTGTATTACTATTTATGTGTGAATTAAATTTAGACAAACAGTTTTGTTAGAGTCTTTGTTATCTGTTTGTTAGTGTTGTTTGTTTTATTGTGGTTGAGTGTTTGTTGGTTGTATTTTTTCTACTGTTTATGAATATTGAATTAAATTTAGACATGCTGTCTGTTTTGTAGTTTATCTGTTTGTTGGTATAGTTTGTCTATTTTAATTTTACTGTGGTTAATGTTTAGTTGTGTTTTTCTATTGTTTATTTGATTTGTCCATATTGGGATTACTGACTATTTTTTTATCTGAGTGTTTTTATATTATTTTTATTTTTTTATATTATTCTATTATAATTCTATTTTAATGTTTACTACGAGTTAAATTTGAAGAATGTTATTTTTATTTTAAATTTAATGTAAAATACAATTAAAATTGGACAAGTTTTTGAATAGAAAAAGTCTTAATTTTATTAGATGAATATGTAAAACTATAACTTACCAAAACTATAGATATTAACTTTAACTAACACAAATAATGTTTATCAAAATACCCTTAATTTTATTGCAATGAGTACGAAATTTACAACCAAACCATCTGACCGTCTTTGTCTTTTACAAGCAATTGGTCGACAGAGCCGAGGTCGATCTGAGATTATATCTGCAGGTATCTTGTTCTCGTTTCTCTCTGAGATCGTTGAACCTTTGATACTGGTTTTATTTTTTAAATTTTATATTTATATTAGAGATGAGCAATGTTTTGAAATATCAATCGGTTTAATCGGTTTTGTGTCAAATCAATAGAATTTTTACATGATGTGAAATAAAACTGCAAATATTTATAGTCACATTTATTTTAATCCCCTTTTTATACTCTGGACAAAGTAATATCTAATTATATATTTTCGAAACTGCACTAAATATTTATAATGTAAACCACATAGTGGACACTTAGTTGTCATTTTTGAATCGTGACGTACATCATTCCATGTTAATATACAGTTTAAGCAAAAAAAGTGTGAACATGTATTTGGCACACATGTTTCGTAGCAATCAAGCATGTCTTGACAAATAGCACAAAACAGTCGCTTAATTTCTTCTATATTTTCTTTTGTATATTGTTCGCAGGTTATAGTTTCTTCTTCTTCCCTAGGAGGAGATTGTAATATACTAAGTATAGATTGATGTTGAACAGTAAAACTGGTCTGTTGAGAGAGGGTTTGTAAATTATTTTCTTCGGCCATTCTGAACTAATACTTTTAGTGGTTTTTACTATATATGACTAGACATTGATATAGTGGGAGTAAAAATAAGTGGGGATAAGAATATCTCTGTTTCTTTATATCACCCTATCTTTCTTCCTCTTTGAAGAAAAAGTAGGAATGAATCGACGTATTTTTTTAATATCGATTGATATCGATAGTTATTATCTAAATAGAAAGAATTTTTTAATATAATGAAATATCGAAAAGTAGAATATCGATATTTCTGTACGTCCCTATAAGCGAACAGTTCAATGCTGGCTACGACCGTTGTATCGGTGGAGGAGGAGTATAATGAGGAGGAGGATCTCTCATATTCTATCTACTCCCGAGGTGCAGTTAGAGCTTTTTTCTGCGACTGAAGACAAGTAAGTATTTAGCAATTGAGCCCTGCAATGGATGCTCTTTGGACCTCGGAGGTATGTATAATATAGTCAATGATAAGGGTAAACTAAATAATTTTTTATTTTCTCATGGGGTATTTTCTATCGAACCTATAAATTGTCCGAGATGCCATGTAGCCTGCAAATTTTACGCACGCGATAAATTTAGATTTCCTTGCAATATAGTGTATTTGTCTAAAAAAAGGGGACTAAATGTACGTTTAAAATTGGGGCAAAGAGTAGAACTTTGAGAAGGCGCATTTGGACATTCAGACAATTTGTAAGTTCGTGTTTTACTGGTTAGCCCATAATCACGGGCAGTCAACTGTTGTCAACTGGATACATTTCTGTAGGGAAGTTTGCTTAATTTGTGTGATAACTCCCAAAAGGTGGGGGGCCCACGGGTTATTGTAGAGATCGACAAATTTAAGATGGGCAAACGAAAATATAATAGAGGTAGAGTAATCGACGGTCAATGGATTTTCGGAGAAATCGAACGGGAATCAAAAAAGCTCTTTTTGGTACCCGTTGAAGAACAGTCGAAGGAGCATCTGCTGGTGGTTATTCAAGAATGGGTACTACCGGGTATTACAATAATATCGGATTGTTGGAAATCGTACAACTGCTTGGCAGATGAAGGTTTCCAACATCTGACGGCAAACCACTCCCAAAATGTTGTCGATCCAGACACTGGAGCACACACGCAAAATATTGAGAGAGCGTGGAGGGATCTGCGCGGAAATGTTCCTAAATATGGCCGGGCAAAAGATCATTTTCCCGGTTATTTGGCAGAACATTTATTTCGGAGGAAATCAAACACCCAAACATCAGGAGCTGTACCATGAATTTTTTAAATACCTATATCTCAAATGTCTCTCCCCCCTCTGCCAATATGGAGCAAAACGCTTAGGTGGATTACTGTGCCTCTATTTTATTGTAAGAATGGACGATTGAATGATGATTTACAAAAAAAAACAAAAAAAACAAAAAAAACAAAAAAAAACAAAAAAAAACTCTACCAAAACCCAAACCAACTTAACCTTAACCAAACCCAATTTATTATTCTATTCACAACTACTCTCATATATCCTAGAAAATGGCGAGCGAAATGATCCCACCCTCATCCCTTTCCTGGCAGAGATTTGTCCCGCTCCCACGTGGCCTCTGCTGGACAGCAACTTTTTTCTATTTGACATAATTACCATTAATTAATTAAGATATCTACTTAACAGACACCTCCTATTATAATGTTAAAATTAATGTAAGCTTGAATATTATATATTGATAAACTTGTTGTTGACGAAGTTGGACAAAACCTACATTGAATGTTGGATTATTATTGTAGTTTAATTAAATATATACTTATTTTATTAAAAAGTATATTAAATAAAACGTATTTTATTTAAACTCCCTAATACCCCGAAAAAATACAAGACATGGCAACGTTGCAAATTTTCAGATTTCTAGATCAGAACTAGATTATATTTGTCTCGTTGCATAGGAGAGAGAAAGAAGGATATATGAACGCTCAAGTGTCAATCTTGTCAGTTTTGGTGGAAATTTTCTTTGTTTATTTTATTAAGAAAAGTATTTTTCAGTAAAATTTTGGGTATTTTTCTATCCACAATCAAGAACAGCTCTTAGATAAACTATAATATAATGAAAATATAGTGATATTACTACTTTATACAGCGGAAATTAAGAAAAATAGGGACCTCATTTTCTTTTAATAATGACAGTCAATGTATTTTATTGTTAAATCATTATTGTAATGAACTTCATTAGTGTTACGATTGTCGAATTAAATAATTTAAATATTTAATTGCCATATTGTAAGAGAGTTTTGATCGGTTTTGATCGCTATAGTTTAATGCGAGAAATCGAGCCGTTCGCGCAGATCGCCCTACTCTGCTAGTGCAGGCTGAGCGGAGGGGAGGGCGAGTCGAGTACCATGGCTGCAGCAGTTCCAGAGAGACTGTTTGTGGTCGCACGCGAAACAGTGAAGTTCGAGTCCGGAGTGCCTGCCAAGTGACCTGCTGCCAGCCGCCGATCGTCGCCGCACTGTACAAGGTAAGCACCCACCGCCAAAGTGATCGGGGGTAGGTCGTATTATTTTTATTGTTATTAGCGTTTACTCTACTACCTGGGCACATTATAGGGATAAGGGAGTATATTTATTTATTTATTTCGTATGAGAAGCACAAATACAGGATATGTGAATACATTCTATAAACATACACAGAGATAAGCATATATAAACAAACAAATAGTTGTAAAAGAAAAAAGAAAACATGCTTGAGAAATATAAGGACTTAAAAATATTACAAGTATATATAAAACATATATGTAGTCAGGGACAAAATTTACATTAAACATTTATATTGAGGTCATTTATCCAGTCAATTGCCGAAGAAGTAGCGCAAAATAAGTTCTGGATTCCCCCAGGAAAGGATCTGGGTGGACATTCGGTCAGAATATGTTCCATCGTTTGTCGTGGAGCGCCACAGTCGCAAGCTGGTGAGTCTTCAATTCCCCATTTATGAAGCATATCACGGCATCTGCCATGACCCACCCTAAAACGATTTAGGCGACTCCAGGTATGACGAGGAAGGTCCATGCCCGGGAGGGCACCCGATATATCGGCAACTAAGTTCAAGTTGCGTGTTCCCAGACTGATAGCCACAAGCTCATTCCATAAGAGAGTTAGTCGCCGGGATTGTTAGGATATTAAAAACGCGGGAGAACAACCATTGCTGACCGGGCAAAAGAGGGAATACGCTGTGCTAAAGCAGGTCGCCAGAAATTGTGGCCTTTTAAAGGTTCTGTCTGACATCTTCTCAGGTATGATGTATCCTTCGGTTGCGGAGACGAGAGTCCTTAGTTTTCTTTATTAATATTAAAAAATTACCAGGGTTGCCGACCAGGCAAAAGAGGGACTACGCGGTGCTAGGGCAGGTGGCCAGAAATTGTGGCCTTTAAAGTTTCTGTCTGACATCTGCTCCGGTACAACGTACCTCTCGGGAAAAGCTAATTACGGTCTAATAATTAATTAATCTTCTTAAGGGACAGCCAGGGTAGTTCAGTAAACGCACGGGTCGCGAATATTTATGGAGCTAGAACAGGATCTCGCCCAAATCCCGAGGCTGCTTTTGTAGCTCCCGTATTTCTCTAGGTGTGCCATCCGGACGGCACCCTGCAACAGTGACGCTGGACGGGATCTCGCCGACAGGGTATCGCCGAAATCCCGAGGCTGTCCTGACCGGGAAGTGTGTGTGCGGGCTGTGCTTATCCGAACGGCGTACAACTCGCTGAGATGTCGCTAACGTCAACGTCACTCCGGGACTCACGTTTGTGTATCCCACGGGACGCTGTTAACTTCACGATCGATCCAGGACTCGCGTTTGTGTATCCCACGGGACGCTGTTAACTTCGCGATCAATCCAGGGCTCGCATTAGTGTATCCCACGGGACGCTGTTAACTTCGCGATCGATCCAGGGCTCGCGTTTGTGTATCCCAAGGGACGCTGTTAACTTCGCGATCGATCCAGGGCTCGCGTTTGTGTATCCCAAGGGACGTGGTTAACTTCATGATCGATCCAGGACTGGCGTGAGTGTGTCTCGAGACGCTTTTAACTCTGACGCCGATCCGGGGTCCGTATTTCGCTGTCAAAAAGGACACCGCTCCGATGAATATTTAGCTGTGACCACCGAGAAGCCTGTAACGACGTCGCCGCCGTTTAGAGAGTCGCGTCGTGGTGGAGTGTGTTGCTCCGGTACCTACGTGTCTGTGTTCATTAGGACGCCGCTAAATCCGTCGCCGATCTGGAACTCGCGTCGTCGTGTATAATAGAACCTCACTTCGGGAACGCGTCTTGAGTTCGCGTGATAGAATCAGTCAGAGAGTTACGTATTGGGAATAATCAATCAGAACTCTAGAGGTACACGGTTGTTATTGTAAATTTTGCTTTACGAGGTACTAAACATTTATTTTATTTTATTATTGTTACAATGCGAGAACGTAAACTTTCCTTGATTACTTTTGTACATAATTAATTTGCTAAATAAAAACCTAGTGTTACGTAGTTAATTGTGTGTTTTATTTTCTTTTCATCTCATCAGTCCCTGGTATCTCCACTCTATAAAAGCTACCCGTACTACGTGTTCTATGATCCCACTCGGCTTGTCTGGTGGCAGGTTTGCGTAAAAAATGGATAGAAAATATCTCGCTCTCGTCTCGTTCTTGCCTCGCTTTTGTCTTGCTCTCGTCTCGCGCTCGGCTCGTCAGGTCTGGACGCACCATAGACTGCCGGAGTGCCTGACGTCACGAATATCAAATTGATTTCCAAACAGGGTTTAGTTCTTTTATATTTCTATTGAGCTCTTCCAAATGACGTCATAAGTTAATATAAAATGTAAAAAAAAACAAGTGATTGCCGACAGCCGCCGACTTGTGTCTGGTATTTTCAATACGCCTATGATGGTTGCGCATGTTGCAAAATCTGTGAATTTTTTAGATAAACTTTGCAATTATGAATTTATTAATTATGAAAACAAATTTAATGTACTAATATAAAATGTTTTGTACTTTAAATCTTATAAATCTTCGTCTGTTCGAGTTAACTTCTTAATATTATTTATAAAGGCATAAATATTACCTCGCCATGTCCAGTAAAGTTTTAATCCATATTTTGTCACACACACTTTAAATAGGTTCATTTTTTCTCTCGTTAAATATTCTGTTACAACTATTCCGCTACCCTCAAAGTTTTTCTTTCTTAAAAACACTATGTCGCGTTTCCAACGGTTTGTAAACACTACCAGGACTGGACGAGGTTTTTCACGATCTTCTTTTTTGCCTAGCCGATAACAATAGTTGATATTATTTGACGATAAATCTCTGGTGCGTGAGATCTTGTATCTTGGTTTCTAAATATTCGACAATTTTTTGTTCAAATCGAATATTTCTGTTTTCTTCGTTGTTTTCTGGTATTCCAGAAATTACCAAACAATTTGCATAACATTGTTTTTTACTATCTTCCATATTTTGATCTAATTTAACTGTTAGGTTAAGCATTTCAGTAATTTCATCCTTAATCGATTTTATGGCCATTTCCATCTCAGTTTGGAACAAGTTATGCCTACTTAATATATTTCTATCTTCTAATATAATATATAATGCTATTTTGTACATGCTTTTCAAGGTTTGTTATCTTAGCTGCCAAATCCAAATTCGTAGAACTTGCACTGGAGTTCGAAATACCTTTTGGGTTATTATTCCTTGTATTTCTCTTCATCTTCCAACTCAATTAACATACTTTTAATTACTATTTGAACTCTATAAATTACTATATCTATATTTCGTTCAGGAGCTAGCTTGGCGCGTGCTACTCGGTCGACGCCATTTTCAATCCGTCCTATTATTTCTTTTTAGTGCATTTAAATAAAAGCTTGTTTTTAAAAAAGTTTTTTTCTTAAATTTTTTTTCTCCAAAATTGTTCCAATTTCACAACACGAGACCAATTTTGTGTAATCTTTTTTATTCAAAAGTCTAATATTTTGTGTCAATGCCAATTTTTATTGCCAGTTTAATATAAATGATCACCTGGAACGTTGCATATAGCAACGAACTTTTTCTGCCTATCTTTCTCAAAACAGGCAGTAAAAGTCCACTTTTACTGACTAAGCATTAAAAATACACCTTCTAAGCCTGTCAAGTGTCACTAAAAAGCCGCTTTTAAAATAACTACTAAAGGTAGAGTTTTCTAATTTAAATTAGAAACGTACATATTTAAGTGCCATAAATTGAGCATATTTTGTCGTATCAATGTGCGGTTGGTAAAATATAGTAACCTATCATTTTGGTATAATAAACTTCTTGTAAAAATGTTAAAATTTTAAAGGTAAAAATTTTTTATCATAATTTTTAAACGAGACGTCGCGTCGGCGTCGGTCGTATCAAGGCTCAGCTTTCAAATATGGTACCATATCATTTTGGTAGTAAGTCTCATGTGAAATCGTCAAAAACTTTAATCATGAATATCTCGAGAAGCATACATTGAAAGTTTCTTATTTTCTTACACAAGATATAGAGTACCCACGGGGGTACTTCCAGTAAAAATTTCAGCGACTTGCACTTATTACTTTTTAAGAAAAAACATTTTTGTTTTATTTAGTAAAAATACAGTGTTAACTTTAAATCATATATATCTCGAGAACCATACATAGAAATTTTTCTATTTTTTTACACAAGATAGAGTACCCATAGTAAAAATTTCAGCCACTTGCATGTACTACTTTATAAGAAAAAAAAAACATTTTTGTTTTCTTAAGTAAAAATTCGGTGCTAATTGGGGGCATATTTTTTATTTTTATTATGGGAATAATCTTTCTATTGTGGTAACTACATTATTCTATGATATTACCATAGAAACGCCTTTTGATTTTTAGGACAGAAAAAATTCAATAATAATTTCATGTTTTTTTAAAATTTTCTTTAAAACGGTATGGAAATTTGGAAAAGTATGAACGGAATTAACCATTTAAGATCAACTAAAACTTTTTATGAAAAATACATTTTCCTCAAAATGTGTATAATAAGAAAGTTTTCCTCTTGTAAAGACAATCCGCGGATATACTGCGTAACGTCAGGGATCAATGAAAATTTTAAACGTTAATATTGTCAAGGTCAAGGTGTATGTAGCGCTAAAATGCTATTACTGGTTGCCTGCACAACCGCAACGTGTCAAGAAAAATGGCGCATCCAACAGAAAGTAAAAGATATTTTTAGGCGCCATCTCTTAATCAAGTCGACAAGTAAGCGAATCAGACAATGGAATTGTCAGGTATGAAGTAGAACACTCTCCGAGAATTGTAGAAGTCTCGAGAAGCAGTCAATAGAGTATATAAGCCCGCGTAATTGGCAACTGGGACAGTTTTTGGAGTTTTTGAAATTTGAATACACCGCGCTTTAAATTATTACGAATCGGACAATTTGGTGAAGGAATTTTATAAATAGTTAGTTATTGTGTGTATAAAGTGAGATAATAAATTCGTTAAGTATTTTATCGTGAGTTTAAATTAGTGGATCCACGGAATCCGTAACAATTAGTGTCGGAAGTGCGATTTAAGTGGATTTTGAAGATTTTACACCGAATTTGGGAATTTTTATGGTTGGTACGAGACAACAAGCCAATAAAATGGAGGAAGTAAGCAAATTATTGGGCGATTTTATGGAGAATATTAGAAGAGAAAAGGCAGAAGAACAAGAAAGACTCCGTAAAGAACGAGAAGAGCGAGCCCGACTAGAAAAAGAGAAAGCAGAAGAACAAGAAAGACTCCGTAAAGAACGAGAAGAAGAACGAGCCCGATTAGAAAAGGAAAAGGAAGAGGAAAAATTACGACAACGAAATAAACAAGTAGAAAAGGACCGGCTTGAAAATATTTTCCAAGATTTGAAAATTCAACGACAACAAGACAAAGAAGAAGAACAGGACCGGCTTGAGAAAATTTTAGGCAATTTAGAAATTCGTCAGAAGAATGGAGAGAAATTTTAGAAGATATAGAAACGCGCCGCCAGAAAGAAAGACAAGAAGATCAGGACCGACTTAAGAAAATTTTAGAAAATCAAGAAATTCGATTTCAGAAAAGCTTCGGGGATATGGAAAAACAGCAACAAGCAATGTTGGAAGTACGTTACCAGGAACAGTAGAACCACTTTCAAGAAGCCGTAGATTTGGAAGAGCGCCTTCAGCAGAAGATAGAAGGGTTGAAGATGGACCTACAGAAGACCAAGGTACAAGTAAGGACACCTGGCATTCCTGGAACTGCGAACCTACGATGTACAAACCACCTGGACGATGTACCATCGCCAGTTTTGTGACGACTTTTCTGTCGTTACCAAAATAGAATGAAAAAAGAATCCGTTGCTCAGGGTTAGAGGAAAGCTGGGTTCGTAGGTAAGGCTTCTGACTCACAGTGACTTTCTAATGTTGTTAAAAAATAAAAAAAAATGATAACATATTTAGGCTGCAGAGATTTTAATATTGATGTTAAGAATTCAAATGGGTATGGTCAAAGACAGTGAAAAGGGCGCCACTTACTTTGTTTATGAGAGTGGTAAAGTAAGAAACCAAAAAGAAAAATACGATATCACAACATAGCTAAAATAAAGTAATCAACAGCATTAAGGGTCTATTATGTTTATCAGGAATAAAAGTCAGAAATAACTATCCTACATTAAACATTTATTGAAAAGGAATACAAGTATCATGAATTAGTCACAGTGATCCCAATAAAACCGCAAGTTATTTTAAATAGATTCGAATTTAGTAACTGTATTCTTTGAACTAAGTAAGCTACTTAATAAAAACAGGTGAAATTTATGTATGTCTCAATACGATGATGTTTCGAAACATGTCGTGTACAAAAACCTTTAAAATGAATAAGTATTAATAATTTTCATATAAAATATCATATAGTAACTAAGAGTGTACTGTACGAATCAAATTATAACTTATAACGTTAAATAAAAATAATTTTGACTACAATATGTGGGATAAATAGTGATAATTTACCAGGTTATTAAATCTGTTGTCTCAAAAATTATAAAATAAAAGCGTACCTTGTGTATCAAACTTAAGAGAGACTTATCTGTATATAGTTTCTTGTGATGTAAACAGGTAGTTAGGTATTCTCCAGACTAACAGAAGTGGATGCAGATGACTATGGCAGGAGAAGTCTTCGATATCAACCAAAAGAACGATTGTAATGTCAGGAACACTGTCTTAAGGTCTGCATAGGTCCACACAAAATGAAAGTGGGTGAAACATACAATAATTACTGCATTATTACTGCATACCATGTGATAATTACTGAGTACCATGTGGTAGTTACTGAGCACCATGTGGTAGTTTTACTAAGTACCATGTGGTACTTACCAAGTACCATGTGATAGTTTTACTAAGTACCATGTCGTAGTTACTCTATAAATAAAAAATAGTTCTCAGGACAGATACTCAATAAAAGAAACAACTTACGGTCTGAAAATCAGCTTTGCATAAATATATTCAAACCATATGCCGATCCAAACCAGTAATTAAATACTCAAATAAACGAAATAGAAAACGGAAATAACTGAAATAGAATTTAGTTAGATAGGGCTATATAAAATGGCGGATAAACTTACTGTGATCATTCCAAGAAGAAACCAAACAAATACGATCTATACTCTGAATTGCATACTTTACAAGGTTTTCAAATCTCCAAATCGGACACCCATGCAATGGAAATCGAAAAGTGGATTCAGAGTGCTTTTCACTGGAAAATTTGTCGGACACCGACACACGCGTCTTCTTCAGATCCAAATTCCCAGAAAGAAAGACCTTCTTCTCAGTTTCAGAACCGAACTGTCATAAATGAAGTTTGACATCTAGCGAATAGATGCGCTAATAAATTTAAATATCGGGACAAGGGAAATGCAATTAAGGAAGTTTGGCATATAGCGAATAGATGGCGCTAATAAACAAGACAAGTAAACTGTAAGAAATGAAGTTTGATATCTTTGGCATCTAGCAAATAGATGGCGCCAATACTAAGAAATTTAAATAAAAATAGATTTTTAAATTCAATTTTATTAAAGGAAATAAAAAATGCTACACTGCCCCCCTCCAAAAAAAGGAAGGCCCTCAAAGAGGACTTTCGCCCAAACACCACTAAGGAAAACTAAATTAAATTGGTACATGTTTTTAGATTTTTGAAATTAAATTTGGTGGATGATAGCTTCGTGTATCACACGTCCATAAAGGAGTCAAAATTGGTAAGTCGCAATCGGTATGTCAAATCAGGGGAGGTTACACAATCGGGAAAGTCAAAATCACCACATAATCCAAAAAAAACAAAATCATATACAAAATATATGATAAACTAAAACTAAACTTAAAACTAAAAAGGTATGGGATAGGAAAAAAAAAATCCCATGGAAGCGCAGATGTTTCTGAAGAAATTCCTCCGCTGACCGCCTGCACTCAACCCACCTAGTATGAGGCAACGAAATGATTCACAAATCGCGTGTAATCATTCATGCGACCCCTCACACCCAAGGAAGCAGAGAACAAACAAACAACAAAAGAACCTCAACAAAAGCCATGCTACGGATCACTATAAGAGGTTAGTTTGGCGTGATCAAGACAAACTACCTTCGCCACAACCTGTGTGCTCACCGGTTAACCATTCAAGGTAACTCACCTGTATGAGAAAAAGAAGGAAAATTACAATAGAAAACACAATAGAAAGACACAAAGAAAGAGAAAAAAAGATTGTCACTAATGACCCAAAATATCCGTAACATAGGATTCCAGCCTATGAAACGCTATTGCAAATATGGAAAGAAGATCACAATAATATCCAAAACACAGTAAAACTTACGAAGTCATGAGGTTAGCTACGTCTCACTTCTAGGTTGCAATCAAAATCATAACAACTTTTCGCTTTTTCACGAAGTTGTGTTCTCAGAATACACAAAATACAAGAATCTCTTACATTTCAGATTCTTCTGAACTGAATAACAAAGAATAGAGCAAATGACATAAAACTATATGAGTGATTAACAGAATTACCATCCCAATATTTACTCAAAATTAGGTAATCTGTAGAATACTCGAAGAAAAAAAATACTGTCATATGCTCGCATTTCCAAATAGAAATAGTATAACATATCAAAAATATAGGTATGCAAAAAACTAAATGACAATATAGTTATACTGATTCGCGACAAATCCGTAAAAAAACGAGAAGCAAATGTTGTATAACTGTTTAATCTGAACTAAAAAGAAACTAAAATATAATCTATGTATCCGTTAGACTAAACCCTAAAAAGGAATCGGACATAATAGATTATTTGAATTTGTGTGACGTAGTAGAGACATTTTCTGTATCATTGTCGTCAATCGTGTGACCTTGGTATGGTTTAAATCTTTTATATGCCAGCGGCCTGCGTTAGTACCATTCTCGTCTACTAAAACATAAACTAAATTCGAGATTTTCTTTCGCACTGAAGATAAAATAAAACGAGGAGATAACTTGGCTGAAAAGTTAATACCAGCATTTGATAAGACCTTATTACGTCTCCAACCAAATCACCAACCTGAAAAGTTAAATCACGCCTACGCAAATTATAAGACTTCGAGTTTCTTTCATAAGCAGCATGAAGTTTCTTACGGACTTCGCTAAAGACACTATAAAGATTTTTGAGTTCAGAAGCGTAAGAGTTGCGATCGCCAGGCATAATTTCAAAATCTTCAGAAAAAATTTAACTTGGCCATAATACTTACCAGAGATGGGAATATGTCTACCAAAAACTAAAAATGAAGGAGAAAAACCTGTGACCTCATGTTTAGAAGTATTTAAAGCAAACTGAATATTAGAGAGCTGAACATCCCAATCTGTATGCTGTTTAATATAAGTTCTAATAGCTGTTCCTACAGTTTTATTCATTCGCTCAACAAAGTTACATTGAGGAGAATACACAGCATTATACCAGATCTTCTGAACTTGGTATTTCTTAGCTAAATCTCTAAATTCTTTCGCAACAAATTGAGGACCATTGTCACAAATTATATGTTGAGGTACTCCATAGGTAAGAAAAAACTTCATTCTCAAGATACTTCACAATATAGGGAGATTTTGATGAACACCAACGGACACAGAAGAACATACTTCGAAAACCAATCGCCAACAACTAAAAGCCACTTATGACCCTTTTTTGATCTAGGAAAAGGACCCATAAGATCTAAAGCGATTGTCTGAAAAGGCATATTAACTTGCTTTTCTTTTCCCATCTTACCTAACGGCATAGTATTAGAAGATTTTTGAGCTCCGCAAACACGACAACTCCTAACAAATTTAAGAACATCGGCTCTCATCTTGGGCCAGTAAAATTGTTCTTGAAGTCTTGATAAAGTCTTATAGAAACCCAAATGCGAACAAGTTGGCGGATTATGACATGATTCGATAATATTACGACGTTGAGGACGTGGAACAACCTTCTTCCATTCTTGAAGATTTGATGAAAATGGTAGCTGTACCGGAATAAACTTAAAAAGAAAACCATCTTCAACTTTCCACTGTGGAAATGAACCAGGTGAAGCTAAAATCTTTTGCTTCATAGTCTCATACCATGCGTCAGTATGGTCTAAATCTATATTCAAAACGGAAATTTGCGGACATACAAAAGAATCATTATCTGAAATATCTGAAGGAGAAACTTTATGATTGGTAGTGGTGGATCTATAAAAATTCTTAACACATAATAACCACTTCTTCCAATCAGATTCTGAAAATAAATTTCTGGGTTTGAATTTTTGAACTGCACGACCAGAAACACGAGTTCGTCCAATTAGTTTTTTGAACATTTGGGACACGCCGGTGACTTACACCTAAATTACCACATTTAAAACAAAAAACCTTACGTTTCTGTCGACAATCATGAAATGTATGATTTGGACCAGAACAATTCCAACAAACTAAACGCGAGGTTGCTTCCTTACCTGAATTTTCTACAGATCTGGGCATACTCGAAGAAGTATTTACCATATCAGGGTCAGAAGACGACGACGCTACAGAATAACTAGCAGACCGAACAGTAGTATTTTTATTTTTGTTTTGAGCATTGACATTCTTAGACTTTTTACAAAACTGTACTCGATGAGAATCAGACGAGCTAGAATCAGGAGTGGTATTCAATTGAGAAACATTTAAACTTCTAGATCGTTTTTCATTCTGATGTTTAGCATTTTCTAATTTTCTACACAAATTAGAGAGTTCAGACACAGATAAAACATCAACTAAAGCTAACTGAGTAATGTATTCAGGAAGTAAATTTTGTCTAATAATTTTAATCTTATTAACCTCACTAGGGCATTTACTTAATCTACTAAAAAGATTCTCTAAAGTTGCTATAAAAATTAAAATACTTTCATTTTTTCGTTGTTTATAAGATTTAATTTGCGACCAAATATTGTCATCATTATCTGGTGGCAAAAAGTCTTTCTTTAATCTTTCTACAAGAGATTTCCAATCTGTAACATGTTGTTTAATACTTCTGTACCAAATAAAAGCATTCCCGGTAAAAAGTTCTACTGCGGAAGAAAATAAATCTTGTTCACTAACTTTACGTGATTCAGAAAGCTCAGTAACAGTTTCTAAAAATGAAAATAAATCTTGAGGATTACCATTAAATTTAATAGGCCAGTCTGAGACTGGACAAGGTTTAGCAACATAAGTCACAATAGGAGGCGGTACATTAATAACCGGTCCTGAAGGGACAGAACTAACATTTAAAATATCATGTGTCAGAAATTTTTGAAAATAAGTCAGCTTCAAGTTGATAACAACTAGTATAAACATCAGTTTGAATAGTCTCTGCATCAGCACGATTTTCATCTAAAATTACTCTTCTAATTCTACCAGCCAAATGTACAAGACGAGATTTTATAACTTTAAACATTGAATCATTTACTCCACCCTCGAATTCAGAAATTGACAAAGAAATTGAATCTAAAGTTGCTTTAATTTCGAAAATTTCTTGATCAAAAGAAAGAGGATAATTTTCCATATTAACTAAACAAAAGGGTTATTAATTTCTCTACTTAAAAGACCTGACAAAATTTTACGTTTACTCTCAACATTTTTAGATGTCTTAATACCCCTTATAAGAAGTTCATAATCTAATTCTACTTGTCGTAAATGATTAACTTTAAAATATTCTTTCTCCATTGTAATTCAGTTATATAAGATATTAAAGACTAAATGATTCAGAAAAATTTACTAATTTTAACAAAAAGCTGTTATGACTCGACGCAATCTATCAGAAAGAAATTATGTTCAATGTCAAAACCAAAAAAGACTCAAATATTCAAAACAAATTCCAAAATTTTACGAAGTACTAACAACGCTACCCTGTATACTAAAATTATGTCCCTCTGTATATTCAAAATATAACCCCACCTGTATATTTATATCAAGATCAAAATTTCAATAAACTATGTAGTCAAGAAGTATCAAGTTATTTATCTCTGAGTTTTAAACCGATAAACAAACACCCTCTATAACATAAAAAACAAAAATTGCTGTTGTACTGAAATTATAAAAATTAAATTACAGAAATAATGATAACAAAATTTCAAAACTATAGTCTTTGCCTTAAAGAAAATTTATCTGAGCCTAATAGAAATTATTTTACTAAATTAAGTTTACCAATAAAAGTCAAACAAAATAAACTAAGTTGATCCAATTAAATAGAACATGAGCCAATCAAATTAAGCTGAGTCAATCAAATTAAGCTGAGCCCCACGTTGGGCGCCATATACTTTATTCTTCTATGTGTGACGACTTTTCTGTCGTTACCCAAATAGAATGAAAAAAGAATCCGTTGCTCAGGGTTAGAGGAAAGCTGGGTTCGTAGGTAAGGCTTCTGACTCACAGTGACTTTCTAATGTTGTTAAAAAATAAAAAAAATGATAACATATTTAGGCTGCAGAGATTTTAATATTGATGTTAAGAATTCAAATAGGTATGGTCAAAGACAGTGAAAAGGGCGCCACTTACTTTGTTTATGAGAGTGGTAAAGTAAGAAACCAAAAAGAAAAATACGATATCACAACATAGCTAAAATAAAGTAATCAACAGCATTAAGGGTCTATTATGTTTATCAGGAATAAAAGTCAGAAATAACTATCCTACATTAAACATTTATTGAAAACGAACACAAGTATCATCAATTAGTCAGAGTGATCCCAATAAAACCGCAAGTTATTTTAAATAGATTCGAATTTAGTAACTGTATTCTTTGAACTAAGTAAGCTACTTAATAAAAACAGGTGAAATTTATGTATGTCTCAATACGATGATGTTTCGAAACATGTCGTGTACAAAAACCTTTAAAATGAATACGTATTAATAATTTTCATATAAAATATCATATAGTAAGTAAGAGTGTACTGTACGAATCAAATTATAACTTATAACGTTAAATAAAAAATAATTTTGACTACAATATGTGGGATAAATAGTGATAATTTACCAGGTTATTAAATCTGTTGTCTCAAAAATTATAAAATAAAAGCGTACCTTGTGTATCAAACTTAAGAGAGACTTATCTGTATATAGTTTCTTGTGATGTAAACAGGTAGTTAGGTATTCTCCAGACTAACAGAAGTGGATGCAGATGACTATGGCAGGAGAAGTCTTCGATATCAACCAAAAGAACGATTGTAATGTCAGGAACACTGTCTTAAGGTCTGCATAGGTCCACACAAAATGAAAGTGGGTGAAACATACAATAATTACTGCATTAATACTGCATACCATGTGATAATTACTGAGTACCATGTGGTAGTAACTGAGCACCATATGGTAGTTTTACTAAGTACCATGTGGTACTTACCAAGTACCATGTGATAGTTTTACTAAGTACCATGTCGTAGTTACTCTATAAATAAAAAATAGTTCTCAGGACAGATACTCAATAAAAGAAACAACTTACGGTCTGAAAATCAGCTTTGCATAAATATATTCAAACCATATGCCGATCCAAACCAGTAATTAAATACTCAAATAAACGAAATAACAAACGGAAATAACTGAAATAGAATTTAGTTAGATAGGGCTATATAAAATGGCGGATAAACTTACGGTGGTCATTCCAAGAAGAAACCAAACAAATACGATCTATACTCTGGATTGCATACTTTACAAGGTTTTCAAATCTCCAAATCGGACACCCATGCAATGGAAATCGAAAAGTGGATTCAGAGTGCTTTTCACTGGAAATTTTGTCGGACGCCAAAACACGCGTCTTCCTCAGATCCAAATTCCCATAAAAAAGGACCTTCTTCTCAGTTTCAGAAACGAAAACCCAACTGTCATAAATAAAGTTTGACATCTAGCGAATAGATGCGCTAATAAAATTTAAATATCGGGACAAGGGAAATGCAATTAAGGAAGTTTGGCATATAGCGAATAGATGGCGCTAATAAACAAGACAAGTAAACTGTAAGAAATGAAGTTTGATATCTTTGGCATCTAGCAAATAGATGGCGCCAATACTAAGAAATTTAAATAAAAATAGATTTTTAAATTCAATTTTATTAAAGGAAATAAAAAATGCTACAGTTTGAAGCAGCAGCTGCTGCCACCGGCTGGACTAACCAGGAGAAAGCAGCGGCACTTGTCATCGCGCTGCGTGGCCCTGCCCTGGAACTGCTTCAAACTATTCCTGCAGCCCAACAGCAGGAGTACGAAACCTTGGTTGCTGCATTGGACCGAAGATATGGCGACCAACATCGACGTCAACTTTACCAGGCCCAGATGAAGATACGCCTGCAGAGGTTCGGAGAGAGTCTGTAGGAATTTGATATACATACCCAGAAGCACCGGAAGGATTTAGGGAGGAACTCGCTGCTCAGTGCTTTATCAGCGGACTGAGGGACAACGAGTTACAGACGGCGCTGCAAATATCCCGATTTTCTACAAGCAGCGAAGTACTGGTCAGGGCGCTGGAAATTGAAGCTGCTTTTAGCGCCATCCCTAGACCGAAGATAAGATCGGTACCGGTCGAGGAACAGCCCGAAAGCACACACAGAGGTTTGGAGGAGATGTGTAAAAAAGTCGACAAACTATGTGAGCTACTAATAAACAAGGGAGTCAACAACACCCAGATAGAGAACCAGAAAAGATCCCAGGACAAAGGTGCTCTAAATGTGGCAGGAATGGCCACATCAAACGGGATTGCCGCGTTCAAATGCGATCCCGGTCACCATCCAGAGAACGTAGGCACCAGGAAAACTAAAATCAGTCAATACTAAGGGGCGAATATTGACTGGGGAGAACAGAGCCCCCAGGATTTTTTCCATTAAGAGTTTAGGAAGAACCGCTGACAGTTTGGTGATCGACGGGAAGGTCAATTGTAGAAGAATCCGAATGACAGTGGACACTGGCGCTATGGTATCGTTGGTGCGGGCTAACTCAGTGCAAGGGTTGAAGTTGATGCCTCTGAAAAGAAGAGTGTGTTTACGTACAGTTACGGGGGAAATGACCGTTGTACGGGGAAAGGCTATCGTCGAACTGAAGTTATGAAATTTGAAGTTCCAGCATAGCGTTTTAGTGGCAGATATTGAAGATGATTTCATCATGGGTATGGATGTTATTCGTCAACATGGGCTGTCGTTCGATCACCAGAGAAACATCCTAAATATCGGAAACGAAGAGTTCATGTTATCTCCAGACGAGGGACCAGGAAGAATGGATGTAAGATCAGCGGAAACTGTGGTGATACCTGGTAATACCGAGAAGATCGTATTCGGTAAAGTGGGGAAAATCGCCGGTGCTGTGTTGGACTGGTACAAAGTAGCGACAACAAACAAGATAGGTACTTAGTAGGAAAGTCATTGGTGAACACCAACAAAAATATACATATCAGAATTTCGAATTTTTTCCCGAATTGTGTCAAGATCCAAAAAGGTGACAAGATAGTCATCTGCGAACCTGTAAGAAGTGTCACACGATGTGATGAAGTGTCATCAGCTGTTATACAAATGGCATCCATCCAAAGAAACACTAAAACATCTAGAGCAGCCATGGGATCACCTAACACCTGAGGAGAAACAGAAGGCCAAGCAGTTCCTGCTAAAGCATGGCAGTATTTTTGAGAACAACAGTTGAAGAACGGATTTTTTGAAGCACCGGATTAATACTGGTCATGCCCAGCCGATTGGACAACGTCCTAGAAGGGTGCCCCTTTCCAAACAACAAGAAATTGAGACAATGGTAGATAAGATGCTAGAAGATGGAGTTATCGCAGAATCATCGAGTCCATTTGGTCAATCTCCTGTTGTTTTGGTGACGAAGAAAAATGGTAGTACACGATTCTGCGTGGATTATCGGAAGCTCAATGACGTCACTAAGAAGGCCAGCTACCCACTTCCACGTATAGACGACGCGTTAACCATACTGGCAGGTTCGTGCTGGTTCTCCACTCTCGACTTAAAGAGTGGATACTGGCAAGTTGGTCTGGACGAGGAAAACAAAGTGTTACAGGCGAGAATTAAGGGGCTCAGTTCATTAGGGTGAGTTAATGTATCAGGACAGTGGGCACTCACCTTTATTCCCGTTCTGGACTCGTACCTGTTGATTTTTTGCTTGAACAAAACACTTGAGGATAGCGCGCGCTTGGAGGTGTACACTGTGTACTCGGCCGATCTTGTCACTCTACGTACTCGACTACGGCTACGTACCCACTGAGGTTTTTCAGGTAAAGGATGGGAGGAAGGGATAGAATCCAACATACCGCCCACCAAAATGAAATATTTTCCATTTTCGTTTGAGAATAGTAAAGTAAAATAAAAAAAAAGTGAAAAAAATGCGTTATGTTTAAAAGAAAGTAAGAGTGAAATTTATGAAGTTAAATTAGAGGAAATTTAGAAAAAATGCATTATTGGGGTTAATGCATGAGTGTAATTTAATTAAATATTAAAGAGTTTACATTTGTTATAGAGTAGAGAAAAGTAATTAAATAAGAGATGTTAATTATGTTTATAATGAGATTATGTTTTTTTTTGCGATTATGTTTTTTGCGATTATGTTTTTTTAGAGAGTAAATTTTAATTATGAGATTTGCAGTAAGGCAGTGGGCATATCTTTGTCACTGGTCTTTTAAGAATGCCTTTTGCTGTTTTTAAAGTAACCACGCGTGTAACACGATCATGGCCCGGGTGAATCTCTAAGACTCTTCCAATGCTCCATTTGAGCGGAATAAGATTATCATCCTTTATTAAAACAACCGAGTTTATTTCTATTGGAATAGTAGAGTCATTCCATTTAGCTCTTTGTAAAAGTGTTTGAAGGTATTCTTTAGACCATCGGCTCCAAAAGCTTTGGTGCAAGCGTGATATCAACTGCCAGCGAGAGAGATGATTTAATTTTATCCCGGAAAGATCATCTTTCGGAGGGGCGTTTAACGGCTCTAGGGTTAAAAAATGTCCTGGAGTAAGAACTGACAAATCATTAGGATCAGAGCTTTGTGGACACAATGGACGAGAATTAAGCACTGCTTCTATTTGAACCAGTAGCGTATAAAATTCCTCATACGTGAGCAATTGGTCACCAATGACCCTTTTAATGTGAGTTTTTACAGACTTTATTCTTGCTTCCCACAGGCCACCAAAATGAGGCGC
The DNA here is from genome assembly GCF_002938485.1 of Sitophilus oryzae. Lineage (NCBI taxonomy): Eukaryota > Metazoa > Arthropoda > Insecta > Coleoptera > Curculionidae > Sitophilus > Sitophilus oryzae. The sequence continues at coordinate 1,275,649 of NW_022146179.1, read as the reverse complement.
GCTTGGAGGATTGAAGTGCCAGGAAATTTGTTCTTGCTCAGCGGCGGATTTTAGCATATTAATCAGTTCTCTAGAAGCTCCGACAAAGTTCGTTCCACAATCGGAATAAATATGATTGCAGCGACCTCTACGAGAAATGAATCGACGCATTGCACCCAGAAAAGTCTCGGAGGAAAGGTCGGAAACCAGTTCTAAGTGCAAAGCTTTGTGGCCATGCACACAAATAAGCAAATATAGGCTTTACAGGACTTAGCACCTCGTGCACGATATCTTAATAAAGAGAATGGACCACCATAGTCGCATCCAACTTCAGAGAAAGGTTTTACTTGAGAAAGTCTTACAGCAGGAATATCTCCCATAATAGGAGGCTGAGGCATTACTGGATTAGCGCGAAAGCATTGAGGACATTTAAAGAGAACACTACGAATTGTTTTTCTAGCAGAAACAATCCAGTATTGTTGAGCGAGAATATAGTGAAGAGTTTGGGGACCGGGATGCAAATAGAGTTTATGAGTATATTCTATGAGTAGAGTAGTAAATTTATGATTATTGGGTAAGAGTGCGGGATGTTTTTGAGAGAAATTTAGAGAAGCATTGCGCAAGCGACCACCAACTCTAAGAATTCCATTGGTGTCGATAAAGGGGGTCAATTTTCTTAAGTATTTAGGTAGAGATTTGCAATTATTTATTAAGAGAATTTCCCTAGCATAATATTGTGATTGAACACATTTAATAATACATTCTAGAGTTTCATTTATTTCAAATTTCGAGAGAGGAGAGGTTTTACGAGATTTAGAATGTCGAGTATTATAGAGAAAGCGTCTGCAAAACGTGACAATATTTATAATTTTAGAGAAAGAAGAGAACTTTTCAAAGAGAGTATCAAACAATGAGGGCTGTGAAGTACATGTCAATATAACTTTTCGTTGTTCTTCTTCAATTTCAGGGAAAGTAAATTGATTGCGAGCCAATAAGATTCCGGTTGGCTTAGCCATGGAGGTCCCGCCCACCATAAGGCATTGTCGAGTAACTCGCTAGGTTGAAGACCACGAGAACCTGGATCAGCGGGGTTGTCTTTGGAGACTACATGACGCCAACAAGAAGGAGGTAATTTCTCTTGAATTTGGGAAACTCGATTGCTTACAAAGGTGTTCCACTTATATGGTTCACTTTTAAGCCAATGCAAAACAACCATCGAGTCGGACCATGCAATCGTACTAACATTAATAAGTTTATTAGAAAGAGAAGTTCTAACGAAATCAATTAACCTGGTCAGAAGTAAGGCTGCACAGAGTTCCAGTCTTGGAATTGAGATTTTTTTGAGTGGAGCTACTTTGCCTTTAGCGCAGACAAAATTTGTTTTTACAGAGTTATCTGGAAGAATTATCCTAAAATAAATTACTGCACAATAGCCTTTTTCACTAGCATCACAAAAACCATGTACTTCCAGGGATAAATATTTGAGAGTGAGAAAATATCGAGGAACTTTGAGAGAGAAAATACAAGGTAATTCTTGAACGAGTTGATGCCAAGATGTAGCAATGTTATTGGGAGCAGGACATCCCAATTTATATCTAACTTCCACAAATCTTGTATAATCAGTTTTAGGTGAAGAGTGAGAGGAACTAACATGCCACAGGGATCGAATATGCTTGCGAGTTGTGAAAGAATATTGCGTTTGTTACAGATTTTGTTTGTCAAGGACAACGCTGGTGAATCAAAGAAAAATTCATCTGTAGAGGGATTCCAGTTTAGTCCTAGAACTTTAGAGGAAGAAAGAGAATTTATATTTAAAGAGAGAGAAGAATCCATTTTGCATTCATTTGGAGATAACTGAGAAAGAAAATCTGAGCTATTCTAAGTCCATTTTCTAAGTTCAAAACCGCTGTGTTTGAGTATAAAAATGAGATCGCGTTGAATTTTTATAGCAAGAGAAAGAGAATCGCAACCAGATATAATATCATCGACATACGTCTCCATATCTAAAATCTTTGATGCTTCGGGATATTTTACTAAATTTTCTAAAGCAATTTGTTTTATAACTCGAATGGCTAAAAATGGGCTACAGCTTAAACCAAAAGTAACACGAGTAAGTTTGTATTCTTGAATGGGCTCATTAGGGTAAAATCGCCATAAAAATTTTAGGTATTAAGTATGATTTTCATTAACAAGAATTTGACTAAACATTTGTTTAATATCGCTAGCAAATACAATAAAAAGCGATCTAAATCGAAGCAAAATAGATAAAATATCTGACTGTAATTTTGGCCCAGTTAAGAGAGTGTCATTCAAAGATTTATTTGTGTAATCTCGAGCGGAAGCATCAAAAACAACTCTAAGTTTGGTCGTGAGACTATCTGGTCGGATTACGCAATGATGAAGCAGATAATAAGAATAAGCGTTGGGAGAAGGATTTTGCACGGCAATCATATATTGAGAATCTAAATATTCACGCATGTAATTAGAATATTGAGAATAAAGTTGGGGGTTTCGAAGCAATCGTTTTTCGAGCGAGAAAAATCTACGAAGGGCGACATCTCTAGAACCTTCAAAGACGGTTCCAAAGTTTTAAATGGTAAGAGATACTTTATAACGTCCAGAAGAGTGCGTGAAAATGTTTTACAAAAAGTGTTCTTCGGCAAGCTTTTCATCTGAAGAAAGCGTCGAGGATTGTGGAACGTCCTCTAACTCCCAGAATCTTTGAAGTGATTGATCCAAGGAAGCATAAGAGGTAAGAAAGTATGAGTTTACAGAGAGTGAAACACTAGATGTTTTAACTCTTCCTGTAATTATCCATCCAAATATAGTTTCTAAAGCGACGGGTTGATCTGGATCTGAGAGGAGTTTGTTTCCTGTTATCAAGAAACCATAAATATCTGCACCCAAAAGTATATCTACGGGTTTAGAGAGGTGAAAGTTGGGATCAGCTAAGGGCAATTGAGAAAACTTTGAGAACTGTTCAACGGGAAGAGAATTAATCGGTAAATTATCACTAATTTCGTTTAATATAATAAACTCCAAGGAGTAGATCGGATCAGACTTTCCAATAGGTTTAATGTTGCATCTAACACCGTGAGAACCTTTGGAAATATTTTTCCCGATGCCACACAATTGGATGGGGAGGAAAAATTTAGATAAACCTAATTTATTAAAACAAGATTTTGAAATAAAGTGACTTTCACTTCCACTGTCAATTACAGCGCGTATTACATGAAAATTACCCCACGCATCTTGAACATTGATTAATGCTGTAGAAAGAAGAGCTTTATTCTTATGTTTTGCAAATAAATTTGTAGATACAACTTCTGAGATAGAGCTGCTTGCTTGCAGAACTGGAAGAGTTTGCGATGAAGTGGATGGAGGAACGTTTACAGGAGTTGTTATTTGACCTTCGAAATGTAAAAGCGAATGATGTTTTTTGCCACAAGTTCGGCATGAGGAACGAGAATTACAACTCTTAGAAGAATGTCTAGTGCCGAGACAGTTTGAGCACCAACTTCGGGATTTAATTAAATCATATCTCTGTTTTGGAGTAAAAGCAATAAAATCTGGACAGTTATAAATAAAATGATCCTTGTTACAAACTTGACAAGTTAAATTTTGTTTCAACTGAGTGTTGACAACAAAGGAAGAGGTAGGTTTATTTTTATAACTTTTTTGTGAATACTTCGTTTTAGTTTTGTCATAATTACTATTTTTATTAAAATGAGAAAACGATTTAGTTAGAGAGATTGTATCTTTAGCTGAACATTGTTTTTCTAAAAATTCAATGAGTGTATCGTATGATTTGAGGTATAGCATATCTTGTGATAAAACAGAGCCACATTCCAGTTCAAAATTAGTTTGCAAAATTTCTGGAAGTCTATCATAAATCATATTAAATAGCACAAAACTCCAGCTCTCTGTGGGAAAACCCAAGTTATTTAAAATTGTAATATTACGAGTATAAATATCAATCATATTTCTTAGAGCTTCATGATTATTTTCGTTAGAGATGGGCTTAATATTTTCTAGAGCCTGCCAGTGAGCTTTTGCAATCAAACGTTTCTTATCGTACTTATTTTTTAAGGCTTGATATGCTATATTATAATTTTGATTGGCAAGTGGAGTACTAGATACCAAAGCTAAAGGAGGACCTCGTAAGAAACTCACTAGATAGTTGTATTTCGATATATCACTAAGAGACGAGTTACAGTGTATAAGAGAATCAAACATATCGATAAATGTTTGCCAATGTTTAAATTCACCATCAAAATGGGTACCTCAATTTTAGGAAGTTTTACCGAACATTGAGCAGTAGTGTTTTGTAATTGTGTAGTATCCAGCTCCGATTTCGTATGCGGAAATAAATTTGTGAATAATGCTTCAATGTAAAAATAATAATCATTAAATTCAGTTTGAATTTTGACATGAGGATCAAAATCGCCATTATCCTGTGCGGAGACTAATAAAATTATATTATTATGAATCTTATCAAAAGTTTTATAAATATCTTCTAAGTGTTTTGCTCTACATCTAAAGTTAGGGTAAAAATTTGGATCTTCAAGAGCTTGATCAGCGGATTTTTTAAGTTCTTTAATTTTAGTAAGTTCTACAGAGCGTTGAGCTATAAGAGTTTTTAATTTGCGAGCGTCTGCAGACATAGCGAAAATGAGTATAATAATTAATTAGAGCGTAAGAGAGAAATGGAATGCTATAAAATGAGAAAATAAAATATTATAGAATATTAACTGAGAGAGAGAGAGAGAGAGAGAGAGAGAGAGAGAGAATGATATATTCTACAATAGAATATTATATGAGAAAATAATTATTATATTTTTACCTTATAAGGTGAGAAAATAAAATATTATAGAATATAATAATTAACTGAGAGAGAGAGAGAGAGAGAGAGAGAGAGAGAATGATATATTCTACAATAGAATATTATATGAGAAAATAATTATTATATTTTTACCTTATAAGGTGAGAAAATAAAATATTATAGAATATAATAATTAACTGAGAGAGAGAGAGAGTAATTAATTAAGAGAATAAGAGAGAAATAGAATAATTAACTGAGAGAGTGTATGTGCGTGTGTGTGTGCGAGAGAGAGAGTAAGAATGATATATTCTACAATAATATATGATATGAGAAGATAATTATTATTTTTACTAAGGTATTCGTATTAATTGAGTGTATTTATTAATTAAAAAATAAATTATTAAGAGAGAGAACAGACTAGAGTTGAGACTAAATGCGTATCGATAAATTTGAGCGTGAAAAAGAAATATCCGGACCAGTATCGCCAAACAGCGCTAGATATCGCTTTTAACTCCGGTACGGCAATTTAAAAATCGATCGGTCGGTGGCAAATTCCTGGCCAGTGGAACCAGTGACAAAAAATGTACTACCTTTTTTTACTGCGTTAAAGAAAAGATAAATATAGATTTTGTTCGAGAATTTATTTTATTGAATATATTTAAAATAATATATTACAAAAATATTAATGATATTTAGATAATTTTGAGAAATTAATTATGATAATCAATTTATGAGTATAGGTAAAATATGTACGTGGTTCAGAAAGGGATCCGGCTCGAAGGACCAATGTTACGGGCGAGAATTAAGGGGCTCAGTTCATTAGGGTGAGTTAATGTATCAGGACAGTGGGCACTCACCTTTATTCCCGTTCTGGACTCGTACCTGTTGATTTTTTGCTTGAACAAAACACTTGAGGATAGCGCGCGCTTGGAGGTGTACACTGTGTACTCGGCCGATCTTGTCACTCTACGTACTCGACTACGGCTACGTACCCACTGAGGTTTTTCGGGTAAAGGATGGGAGGAAGGGATAGAATCCAACACAAAGAAAAGACGGCTTTTTCTACAGGAAACGGTCTCTCCAGGAAAAATGCTCCAGCCACTTTCGAACGTCTCATGAAGGTGGTGTTAAGAGGATTAACTTGGAAAATGTGCTTCGTTTACCTCGACGATGTATTGGTTATGGGAAGAACTTTTGAGGAGCATTTGCGAAATTTAGAAAAAGTCTTTGGTCGCATACGGAATGCTGACCTGTACTTGAACCCGAAGATGTGTAGCTTATTCCAGCGACAAGTGGAATTCTTGGGCCATTTAGTCTCGGCAGACGGTATTTACAAAGACCAGAAGAAATCTGCTGCAATAAAGGATTGGCCTAAACCTAGCGACAAGCATGAACTTAGAAGTTTTCTGGGTTTATGCACCTATTACAGAAGATTTTTCAAGGGGTTTGCCAATATAGCTGCACCCTTACATAGACTTACAGGTGATGAAGTCGGCTACAAATGGAACACCGATTGTGTTGTAGCCTTTGGAAGACTTAAGACGGCTCCGAGTGTTCAAGTCCTATTTTAGCCTACCCACAACAACAAGGGAGGTATATCCTGGACACAGACGCCAGCAACATCGGCATAGGTGCAGTGCTATCACAAGTGCAAGATCGCGAAGAACGAGTGATAGAATATTACAGTCGAGTTCTATCTAAACCAGAAAGGAATTACTGCGTTACCCGGAAGGAGCTGCTAGCAATTGTAAAAGCAGTTGATCATTTCCATAAATATCTGTATATCCAAGAATTTTTAATTAGGACAGATCATGCGGCTCTCAAGTGACTTATGGAGATGAAACAACCTGAAGGCCAAATAGCACGATGGCTCGAGAAGCTCGAACAGTATCACTTTACCATCCAACATCGTGCTGGGAAGATGCATGGTAACGCAGACGGTTTATCCAGAAGACCCTGTCAAACCGATTGTAAGCACTGCTGTAAAACGGAACAACGTGAAGGCTCTGTCATGATAAGGAGTTTTAAGCTTAGAGCTGATGAACAGTGGACGACAACACAACTGAGGAAAGACCAAATGGAAGATCCAGACATTGGAGCAATACTACGACTCAAGGAAGGTAACAGCGAGAGACCACCGTGGCAGGATATTGCGGACAGAGAGCTGGTTTTCAAAGCTCTCTGGGCTCAGTGGAATTCACTGGTGATTGAGAATGGATTGTTAAAGCGCACATGGGAAAGTGCATGGCAGGACAGTAACAACTGAGTTACTGGTACCAAGGAAGAAAGTTACCCAGGTATTGGAAGAAATTCACGGTGGTAAAACTGGAGCCCATCTTGGAGTAAACAAGACCTTGAACAAGCTGAAAGACCGTTTTTACTGGGTGGATTATTGCGAAGATGTTAAGAAATGGTATCAACGTTGTAAGATTTGCGCAGCTAGACAAAGACCAAGTACTCGATCTGGGGAAGAAATGGAACAGGATAGCGTTGGACTGTCGTTCGACTGTTGTTAGCCAGTGACCGGATGAAAGCTCGTTACGACCTCAGAGCTAATTCTACGGGATTTCAACAGGACGATATGGTATGGTTATATAACCCGCAGCGTAAGAAAGGGAGGTCCCCAAAGTTAACTCCAACACGGGAAGGTCCTTATACTCATCAAGAGGATAAATGATGTTGTGTACCGGATTCAACGCAGCCCTAGAAGCAAGATGAAAGTAGTTCATCTGGATCGATTGAAGAGATACCAGACAGGAAACCTTGATCGGGACGATCAAATTTGAGAAGGGTGCAATGTCAAGGTCAAGGTGTATGTAGCGCTAAAATGCAATTACTGGTTGCCTGCATAACCGCAACGTGTCAAGAAAAATGGCGCATCCGCCAGAAAGTAAAAGATATTTTTAGGCGCCATCTCTTAATCAAGTCGACAAGTAAGCGAATCAGACAATGGAATTGTCCAGTATGAAATAGAACGCTCTCCGAGAATTGTAGAAGTTTCGAGAAGCAGTCAATAGAGTATATAAGCCCGCGTAATTGGCAACTGGGACAGTTTTTGGAGTTTTTGAAATTTGAATATACCGCGCTTTAAATTATTACGAATCGGACAATTTGGCGAAGGAATTTTATAAATAGTTAGTTATTGTGTGTATAAGGTGAGACAATAAATTCGTTAAGTATTTATCGTGACTTTAAATTAGTGGACCCACGGAATCCGTAACAATATTTTTAAAAAATCAATTGGCACATCTTATAAAATTTTTGGGGTGCTATTTAGAACTCTAATCAGAATCAGAACTGTTTTTCAACATTGCATTTCCTTGGTAAAGTCGATTTTTATGTCTATCATCGTGACTATCTATAGTATCGGCCATTAATGAAATTTTTAATTATTGATATTTTAAAAAAAATCAAATAGTACATCTTACAGAACTTTTGGGGTGCTATTCAGAACTCTAATTAGAACTGTTTTTCAACATTGCATTTCCTTCTTAAATTCGATTTTTGTGTATATCTATAGTGTCGGGCATCAATGAAATTTTTAATTATTGATATTTTTAAAAAATCAAAAGGTTTATTTTGTAAATATTCAAAATGTTTATTAGTGGAGTGCCCAGAGACTTTTACCTCGGAATTCAATTACTGTGAATGTATTAAAGTGAAACCTTCTGTATTGTGTTTTATAGGTAAAATACTAAAATATTTACCCATTTTTTTCGTTGCTATTAGTTTTTTATTTTAGTAAGTAAGTTAGTAATTAGTTAGTTAGTAAGCTAGTAATTTTAGTAAATTCTTAGTTTTATTTCCTTCTTAATTTATTTTTTTTTTATTTTTTTTTCTATGTAAATTTATTGAAATAAATGTATCTATGTATAAGCTATACCTATTCTGTTTATATGCCAATCATTGCAATTTTGATTGAAATCGAATTATACAGGGTGGCGCGTCATGTGTGTCGTTATTATACAGGGTGGTGCGTACACGATGCGACTTTTGCAAGAAGAACAACAGTTTGTATTGAAGTGAAACTTTATGAACTTATGTAAGTTAATTTAAAGCATTTTCTAAAATTATATTGAGTTATACAGGGTGTCCCCAAAAAAAGTTACACATCAAAGTTTTGTTTTTTGTAATGGAACACCCTATATATTAATTGATTTTCGGATTCTACTAAAAAAATAAAGGCAAGTTTCATTAGAATTGTATATGGCTAAAATGTATAGTTTTTGAAATATTTAGCATTTTCTAAAAATGAAGGATAAATTTTAAATTTTAATTTTTTATATTTAAAATTGGAGGCTTTTTAATGAGATATGTCAATGTACAAGTACAAAATAAATGTTATTACTGTTCTCTTCTAATCACGGAATGTATATATATATATATATATATATATATATATATATATATATATATATATATATATATATATATATATATATATATATATATATATATATATATATATATATATATATATATATATATATATATATATATATATATATATATATATATATATATATATATATATATATATATATATATATATATATTTCTATATATTTCTATATATATTTCTAATTTCGAAAAAAAGTAGAGAAAAATAGAAAAAATTTAAAAAATAAAAAGTAAAAAGAAAATTGTTTTGCTTGTCGTAAAGGAGGGAACCAAGCTCCACTCCCACAACCGGTTTCTGGGCCTACCCTTCATCAGGTGGGCTGTCCAGGGGTTGGTTCTCACCGATACGGCAAGCAAAACTTCTTCTATATCTACAGACGATGTCGTAAAGTGTCGGTGAGATATTAGTGCATCTCCCGTCAAAAGATGGTAAAGAGCGTTTTTCGGCCCGCTCAAATATATGAAATGAACAAAATTCTTACAGCTTTAGTGTATATTAATAAATAATATTTTCTTGCCTTTAGCTGTGTATTTGGTGTATCTTTTTACTTTTTACTTTTTATTTTTTTTTTAATTTTTTCTCTACTTTCGATTTTTCGAAATTAGAAAAAATACACAGCTAAAGGCAAGAAAATATTATTTATTATATATATATATATATATATATATATATATATATATATATATATATATATATATATATATATCATTTATATTATTTATACGGTCATTTATATTATTCTCTGTCTTACACGTTAAAATCCTATACACAGTAATCAAATGGTCAGGTCGGTATATATATATATATATATATATATATATATATATATATATATATATATATATATATATATATATATATATATATATATATATATATATATATATATATATATATATATATATATATATATATATATGTAAGAGTCTTGTTTTCCGTTAAAAATTGTTTATATTAAATTGTGTTATTTTAAGAAATAATATTTTATTTGAATCTCTAATTGACTTTTCTTGACCGCATGTATATGTATAATGTCGTTTCCTAGACGATGCGGTTTGCATTGTTGATGATTATTTTGACTGACGTCGCCATTTATCAAAAAAATTAAATTCAGATTATAATTGTGTGGAAAATATTTCTGGGACTGAATAGAAGGAGTGAAGTATTATACAGGTGAGTGATTTTGTTCACTCACGGGCATTACTGGGATTTGTATGAGAGTAGTTTAATATTATTCAGTTAACAGTTATTGAGCTTTAGTAGTAGATAGAGAAGGGTATTTTAGTATTACTTTTCTGTGTGTGTGTTTTATAGTAGACAAGTGTTTATCAAAGGGCATTTTAATATAGTTTAGTTGAAAGATAGATGTTTATCAAAGAGTGTTTTAGTGTTATTTATTATAGATACGTAATGGACAGCTATTTATCAAAGAGTATTTTAGTAATATTTATTGGGTGTGATTTATAATACCTGGCAAATTATCAAATTATATATATTATTATTTTGGAGTGTTTTATATTTTTACGTATGACCCAAATTGTTTAACAACAACATTAAGCTATGTCGCTTTGTGGCCATCCCTTTTGCGTGTGGGAAAGACGCCTTGTCGCTTAGCTGCGGAACAACAATAATAAGCTATGTCGCTTTGTGGCCATCCCTTTTGTGTGTGGGACAGACGCCTTGTCGCTTAGCTGCGGAACAACAACATTATGCTATGTCGCCTTGTGGCCATCCCTTTTTATGGGACAGACGCCTTGTGGCCTTAGCTACGAAAGAACAACATTATGCTATGTCGCCTTGTGGCCATCCCTTTTTATGGGACAGACGCCTTGTGGCCTTAGCTACGAAAGAACAACATTAAGCTATGTCGCTTTGTGGCCATCCCTTTTGCGTGTGGGACAGACGCCTTGTCGCTTAGCTGCGGAACAACAACATTATGCTATGTCGCTTTGTGGCCATCCCTTTTGTGTGTGGGACAGACGCCTTGTCGCTTAGCTACGGAACAACAAAAAATATTTAACTATTTTATATACTCGATTATGGTGATGTGATCATGTGCGTTTTCCAGTGATGCTCAAGTATATTTTATTTTTATAGATTGCAAATTGCGTGATCATAGAGTGAGAGCATTACACAAGTGTCCCGGCATCTAAGGTGAGTTTAGCTTCTTTTGTTTATGTTGTTTGAATATTAAATTGATATTAACACCATTCATATATTATGCTATATAAACAAAAAAAAAATATTATATTTTTCTTACTCGCTCTTACAATATATATATATATATATATATATATATATATATATATATATATATATATATATATATATATATATATATATATATATATATATATATATATATATATATATATATTTTTTTTATTATTAATATTGATATTTATATTATTTTTTTATTATGATTCGACATGTGGCTAAGTAGAATAACATTAATGCTAGACTTCGCAATAATCGTAAACATACTTTGTAAACTGATTAATTTCGATAGTAAAGACTATATTATTGTAAAGTTATGAGTCGCCTAGTTTCAAAACCCGACAAATCCATTTTTCGAGAAAAATGAGTTATATATGTTAATGGATTCGTCTTCTAGTTCTTTACAACCTAACATCATATATACTTTGCAAACTGCGACAAATCTTATCATTTCCTGGCAATAAAATATTGACTTTATATTTACTCTTTAACAACTCTAAAACAGTTTTTTCCAATTTCTCAACATTTGACTTTTGTGGATTTGTCGTGTTTTTAAACTAGGCGACTCATATTACGTAATTAGTTTCCTTAATATAAAGCTTTTTTTTGTTCTCGAGAGAGAAAAGTGTGTTGTGGTAATACTTCCTACGGCTACGACTCCATAGGGCGCCACGCAAGCGGCCATTCGTTTCGTAGATCACACCACCTTGTATCCGTTTGGTTAGTGATTTTCGGCCAAACTCATTTAACTCAACGGACGAGGGGGCCCAAGAACCACAGCCTTCTGCATACTCATCGCGAGCTTCTCGGATGAATCTCGACAAGATGGAATTTTCCAAAGTTCAGTCAACAATTGGTCCCTCATCCCTCGTCCTTCCTAGAACGCCGAAAATAAGAACCATCTTAACTGAATACTCAGGATATAGCCTGCGCAGCTCGCTGATCAACTCAATGTATTTCTTTCGCTGATCTTGTTCCTTCGCCAATATATTGCTGGAGCAGAAAACTCAATGATAAACATGGTGCGTGTTCGTTTCAGGCTTTTGTTATGTTGAACCCTGTTCTCAGTTGGAAAATCGTAATTCCAATAGATTCAGCAGTTATCGTTCTTCACTACGACCTCGATTCTACCTGGAACATTATTATAGCAACATGGGTGCTTCATCTATTTCAAATGAATATCCTAAATGGTAGTAAAGAACTCCAAGTACGGCATTATATTAATATATGTAAATTTTACCATAAATGCATAAGAGTTTCGGGCTTTTGTTGGCAGGCACTATATTTAATGTCCGCAATGTCAGTAAACTGCAATAATATGCAATATACTGCAAATAGCATTAATACTAGATTTTGCCAAGTCGATCAGATCACTTTGTAAAAGTGTATATTAAAATTATTATTATTAATAAAAGCTACCTAAATTGGAATTTACTTAATATGTAATTAAAATAGCCTAATATGTAATTAAAATAACCCAGTGTGCGTTAAACCAAATTAAAACAGTTTTTAACATAAAGAAGATAATTCATGTTAAACTTTAAAAAGAAAATATCACAAATCGTCCAAATATTTTAAAATGACATCCGATTAAAAATTAATACTGGGGTAGCAATGCCTTTCATGCCGTATCCGATCTAATAATACCTGACAATACCTGACAATATCTGTCAAATCTATAATTTCTTATAATTGTTAGTGCGCTACCCACGTTCAAACCAAACCTGACAATATCTGTCAAATCTATAATTTCTTATAATTGTTAGTGCGCTACCCACGTTTCTGTGTATTTTATATATTATATATTGATAAGTTTTTTATATTGATAAGTTTTCCGTTACTGTTTTGTGTTATTCAGTTATTTTAACCATATTGTCTATATTTTGTGTTATTGCGGTTGTAATTTTGAAATAAGATATTATAGTTCTTCATTGGAAGTATTAAAATACTTTTACTCGTTATATATCATACCATATTCATTATCATTATCATATCATATAAGTATTATCACATTTTATATCTGCAATTTAAAAAGAAATCGAGACAAATCAAAAAATAATAATATGATATTCAAATTACTTTATGCTTTTATGAAATATTATTTAAGTGACACAAACTTGAAATTGTTGCATTTATCTTCTTAATAATAGAAATGAGTGATTCTGATTATGGAAACTTAACTGTGAATATATATGGCATATTAATTACATAATGCACAATATTCAGAAATTATTTTTTTATTGTAGGTTTTTAATTAAATATGGAAACCCCAGCAGAAAACGAAAATAATAGTGCAATTAGTTGCATTATTTGCGAAAATTTAGGATCTGGTTCAGAATTAAGCACAGACTTAGGAAATATAGTGAAAATTACTAGAGGAATTCCAACATTGAAATCTACTTCAAATGAGAGACAAGACGGATTAATTCAATTTTTACACACTGATTTTGTACATGCCCATACAATCTGCAGACAAAAATACACAAAAAAAAATATATTGAGATTCACAAAAATCAGAAAACAGATGTTTCTTCAGAGTCTCCTCAGAAAAAAAAATACGAACTAGTTTTTCAACAGATTTTGATTGGAAAAATAACTGGTTTAATTTGTGGTAAAGAAGCTAAGGAGACGAAAGAAAAAAACAAAAACAAAACACAACGAAAACAAATTGCATACGTTAATAGTACGGCTTTAAAGAATAATTTACTTTGTAGCTTTACAGAAAAATGATTTCTGCAGAGAAATTCATAAAATAATTTCACGAATAATGGATCTGCAGAGTTTTGGTGCAAAGTACCATGCAGATTGTTATCAGTCTATGAAAAATTCAATACAAAGTTATAATGTCCCCATAAAAAATAATCCTCGAACTTTAATGGTAGATGTAGCTATGGAAGAAATATATAAATATATAGAAAAGAACAATGATTGTCAGTTTTCTTTATAAAAACTAAAGAATATACTGCCGACAGAATACGTACCTGAAGATAAAACAATTAAATCACGATTAATTTCTCAATATGAAGATAATATTACTCTTTCCAGTAAATTCGGTTCAAATACAATGATATGTTTGAAGAAAATATACCATGAAATTTTGTCTGAAAATTGGTACAATGAAATGATGACGAAGAATTTAGAATTTTGCGAGCGGCTGGAGAAATTATTAGAAAAAATATAAGAAGTCAAGTTTATTGCAATGACTATTATTTAGCTAGTGACAAAATGTTTTCAAACCTTGATGAATACATTCCAAAATCACTGAATTTTTTACTATCGGAAATAATTTTTAGCGATAAGAAAAATAAACTAGAAAATATTTCATATTTTGACATTAAATGCAAATCAATTGCACATGCCATTATAGCTGCAGTACAACCACGATCTTTCCTTATAACCCCTACATATTGCTTTAGCTGTAATGTTTCACCGAAAATTCGGCTCTAAAAAAATTATAAAGATATATGTAACAGCTTAGGATTTTGTGCTTCGTACAAAGAAGCATAACTATATGAAGCTTCAACGACTATTGCAAATTCGATAACAATAGAAAAAGGTGCTTTTGTGCAATTTGTACATGATAATGCTGACTTCAATGTCAACACAATTGACGGCAGAGGTACATTTCATAATATGGGATCCATTGAAATAGTTACCCTAGGTAAAAGACTAGCGTATAGAGAACCTATTAAACGACTATTAAACTTATTAAAACATATTCCAACTGAATCTACCATAGCTGAAACCGGAAATATTCCTATTGAAGTATACCCAGCTTCCGCAGGTGTAGGGTTTGAAAAAATGATTATCAAATTAGTAGAAAAAGAACCAGATATACTACAGCCACAGAATATCTAGCTACGCAACAGAAGCCTCGTTACATGCACAAAATTGTAGGTATCAAAAGGAGACAGGCTTTTAAAGCCTGTCTCCAAATCAGATATTTTGATGCGATAGTTTCGCTACTACATAATAGAAAGCGATAAATTTTAAAGAAAACAGTTTTCTACAAACGAAATTTAAAAGAATTTTGTGCAGTGTTGCCATTGTGTAATTCATATTGTAATACTTCCTGATAAAGCCTACCTTCAAATTTGCTACATCATTTAAACATATTAAAATAGATCAGAGCTCTTTTTTCAAACGTTAAGTATTTAGAGAGAGCATATAAAGTGGTACCTTCTAGAGTACCATATGACACCACTTTCTGACGTTCGATAGGGTTCATATTTGATATATACCTTCTTAATTTTGATGACATTGCAATATTATGATAGCTTGAACCATAATAAGTGGTCTTCCCCTACGAGATGCGAGACCTTGACGTTGGTGGGGAAGCTCCCGGCCAGGGCACCGGAGGGGACCCCTCTTGCGCTCTGGCTAGGTCTAAGGAGCATCTCAATGTCTTGTCCCTGGCTGTAGTGTCGTGGCCAGGGAACTGCATCAAGACATAAAAACGATGCCGGACGGGACCTCCTACGGGACTTAACGTCCGTCATACCGTAAGTCTCTCTTAGGAGAGAGACATGGGGGCTTTGGCTTTACTGTCTGAGCCGCGTGGATGAGGTACCACTATAAAAACCTCCCAAATCCTACGGTATAGTGCGCGCCAAAGGGATGGATGGTCGGGGGGAAACCCGACCACTAGCGACTAACCTGGGATACCGGGCGACCTCCCAGCTCATAAATGCCTAGTCACGGTATTGCGGGGCTCTGCCGTGATGGTCGTTTCTTTCCCCTGCTACTCGTGGGATCATTATATGGACCAAGAAAGCAAAAAACCCAATGACGAGGATGGATCAAACCGTCCCGATCCTTCTCCTAAGGAGGAGGAAACTAAGGAGCGTGGGACTATTCCTACCCCAAACAACTCACCTCAGCCGGATCAGGAAACAGAGGGGCCCAGATCCCCCTCGCCTGAGAAGGCAGAAGGTGAACCTCCTTTCGGGGTCTCCAAGCAATTGGAGAAATTATCCCTGGAAAAGAAAAGGTTTGCAGGGGCGACAAGAAAGCTCCTCTCAAGACTTCTCAAGGGCGGAATGCCCTATGAGACCGCTCTGCAGACGATTCTGCAGCGACAAGCGGAGAAACAAAGGGCACAGATAAGTGGGGGTACCTCTTCCGGGAAGAGACAAATCAACCCGGAGGAGAATAAACCTCACACTGGTGCTCCTAATGCTAGCAAGCGCATCCGCTCGGATGCAAGCACGCCTGAACAGAGCGCTAAGAAGCCTTGTAGGGAGGGCGCAAGAAGCTACGTGGAAGCCGCTGGGGAAATAAGGGTTGGAGTAATCCGACCTAACCACCCAGAGAACAGCCTATCCACCGAGCAACTCTTGTTGTTGAAACGTGCCATTATGAAGGCCGTGGACGCAAGCACAGAGGAAGGACTACAGGTACGCTTCCAAGGCTGCTCGATTCGGCCTGGATGGCTGCTTGTAATCTGTGCCGACGAGACCAGCGCTGCGTGGTTAGAAAGGATGGTCAACGACCTTTCGCCATGGCAGGGCATGGAACTCAGGGCAGTAAGGGGGCGGGATATACCCAAGCCTCATGTCTGTACGGCCTACATTCCCGATGATGAGCCTGGAGAACGGCTCAGAGGGGATGTTGTGCTGAACAGACTTAGAAGAATGAATCTTAGCCTGCTAACTCAGGAGTGGAGAATCCTCCACCAGAGTGATGCAGGGCCGGGACAAACCTGGACCTTTGCGGTTGATGAGAGATCCATGGATCTCCTTCGCCGCAACGGATTCAGGGCCTACTTTGGGTTTGGGCAGATTACCTTCCGACCCAGAGATAAGGAAAATGAAACCAATACGGAGCAGACCAGGGCGTCAGTCTCGGGAGATGGTGGGGACCATCCTACAGCCTCTCGGGTGACGACTGACGCCACGAGGTCTGGCAACACCCAGAGGGAGAGAGCTGGAGGCAAAGTAGTGGCACGGAAAAACCCGGCCATGAAAGGGTCTAAAGCTAAACCCTCTGGAGCCTCGGGGAAGCCTGGCAACTCGAGTGGGAACAAACCCACCCGGAAAGGCAGGCGGAACGAATGTAGGTTTCCCACCAAAAGGGGACGTAGACCCCCTGACGGTGGGAGCAAAACCTAAATTTGACTACTGCAGGGATGGCTGCAGCAGTCAAATGTATACAAATTAACCTGCAACATGCCAAGGCCGCCTCTAACGTCCTTGGCAGAAGGTTCAAGAAGGAGGACGTGCATCTCGCCTTCATTCAAGAACCCTGGGTTAACTCAGGCCGCGTATGTGGCCTTGGGGACGCAGAGGGTAGGCTAATTACCGCCCCTGGAGTAACCAGACCTAGGGCATGCATTTTAGTAAAAAAGAGCGTGCACTCTTTTAACCTTTATAGGTTCTGCTGTCAGGATGTGGTGGCGGTACATATCAAGATCCCAGCGGGGAGGAGCGGAGGAGGAGTGGAGTTCATTGCCTGCTCAGCATATTTCCCGGGAAACAAGACAGCGGATTTACCTCCTCCAAAGAAAGTGACAGAACTAATCTCCTTCTGCAAGAGGAAAAACCTACAGCTGGTGATAGGATGCGACGCCAACGGCCACAACGAGGCATGGGGAAGCACGGACACCAACTTCAGAGGTGAGTTAATTCTTAATTACTTAATAGGTGAAGGGTTAGTAGTTAATAACATAGGCTCCGAACCAACCTTTCTTACTTGTAACAGGAAAGAGGTTTTAGACATTACCGTCAGCTCTAATTACTTGAGCAATAGGATATCCAATTGGAGGGTATCATCTGAGCCATCGTGCTCGGATCATAGACACATACAGTTTGAAATAAGCGTAGGTGAAAGAACTCTCCTGCAATATAGGGATCCTAAGTACACAGATTGGGAAGGATACAACCGCTCACTCGTGCATCTGCTGGAACCCACAATTGCAAAAGTGAGAGATCGCGACGAGATCGAGATTGCAGCGGAGCAACTGCGATGTGCAATTATAACGGCTTATAGTGAAAACTGTCCACTTAAAACAAAGAAGATAATAGAAAGTCCTCTTGGTGGAACAACAAACTGGACAAAAGAAGAAAAGAAGTGCGGCAGCTTTTTAACCGCGCTAAAGTGTCAGGTAACTGGGAAACTTATCGTGCGACGTTGGCGGAGTACAATAAGGAAATAAGACGGGCGAAGAGAGAGTCCTGGAGAAGGTTCTGTGGGAGTCTGGTCGATCTACCTCAAAGCACCAGAATTCACAAGATTCTCTCAAAAGAACCAGTGAATGAGCTAGGGACGATACAGCGCCCCGACGGTAATTTCACAGAGTCCAGGAAAGAAACGCTACAGATTTTGGCCCAAAAACACTTCCCAGGCTGCTTGATACTAGGTGATGAAGAGCACCCCCCCCGATACTCATGCGTCGTAAAAACCGGCCCAAAAAAGAGGATTGGGAGATAGCGAAGAAAGTAATCACCTATAGGGAGACTAAAGGGGCGATCGAAAGTTTCGACCCATTCAAATCCCCAGGAGAGGACGGAGTGTTTCCGGCCTTATTGCAGAAGGCTGAGAACATTATCGTCCCTCGCTTATTAAGAATTTTTAGGGCAAGTCTGGCATGGTCACACCTGCCAGCTGACTGGACGAGAGCAAAGGTGGTATACATACCGAAAGTGGGGAAACAAAACCTACAACCTGGCTCATATCGACCAATAAGCCTTACATCATTTCTGCTGAAGACTCTGGAGAAGATATTGGATGGACACATTAGGGGGAGGATTCTTACGTCTAATCCCCTGAATGTCCGACAATATGCTTATCAACAGGGAAAATCAACAGAACTGGCCCTCAACAATTTGGTAGGGGAAATTAAGAGTACCTTTGATCGCAAAGAAATTGCGGTAGGGATATTCCTAGATATTGAGGGAGCATTCAACAATGTCACCCCTCAATCGCTCCTAGGCGCTGTGAAAGCACGAGGAGTCGAAGCTACCATAACTGAATGGATTGAGCAAATGCTCAAAAATCGAGTAGCAACGACCTCGCTCAGTGGTGAGTCCGTTAGGTTTGTTCCGGGCAGGGGATGCCCGCAAGGAGGAGTTCTCTCTCCTCTTCTGTGGACCCTGTTAGCGGACGACCTGATGGCAATCATCGATGCATACGAGGTTGAAGCACAGGCATATGCGGACGACCTGGTGATCCTAGTAAAAGGACACAAAGAGGAGGACATCTCCTCAAAAATACAGGAAATCCTAGATGCAATTCACGGCTGGTGCACACTGGAACAATTAAGTGTAAACCCACAGAAAACCGTGATCATACCATTCACCAGAAGAAGGAAAACAGACAAACTGAAACCGCCCATTCTTCTTGGTGAGACAATTCCGTTTGCGGAGGAAGTTAAGTATCTGGGATTAAACCTGGACAAAAAACTTAGCTGGACCTCTCATCTGGAAAAAACATCAAAAAAGGCTTGCTATGCTCTATGGGCATGCCGCCGAATTTGTGGTAGAAACTGGGGATTAAACCCCAAAAATATGTACTGGCTATACGTGACGGCCATCAGACCTATTATCACGTATGATGCAGTTACCTGGTGGCAGAAAGCCAACCAAACAACGGCAAAGAATAAATTGTCGAAACTACAACGACAAGCATGCTTAGCGGTGACTGGTGCCTTCCATTCCACGCCGTCAAAGGCTATGGAAACCCTACTCGATCTACCTCCTCTTCAAATTCTTTTGGAAAGAGAGGCGAGATGGGCTACATATAGGTTTCTAAATATAGAACGAGGAAGCCAAGGAACAATTATGTTCATACAAAACCGCTAATAGAAGAACTACAGTCGGATGAGATTATGGGAATGATCTCGGATCTTACACCACCAGTCCAACTCTTGACGCGCACCTACAACGTCCTGTTTCCGAATAGGGACGAATGGGATAAGCCGGGAAACGGTTTATTACGTGCGGAAATGTGTTGGTACACGCACGGATCCAAAAACGAAAAAGGATCTGGCGCAGGAATTTACTGCAGCAGTCCAAAGACTGAGATCTACCACAGCCTTGGAAAACACACCACAATTTTCCAAGCTGAGCTATATGCTATTGAAACCTGTGTGCAAATGCTGGTAGAACAGCAATACACCGGGAAAACAATATGCATATTTTCGGATAGTCAAGCCGCGCTGAAAGCACTTGAGGCAACGAAAAGCACGTCAATGACGATTCTTCATTGTAAGAAACTACTCAATATACTGGGAGATAGAAACAAAGTGTCGCTAATATGGATACCGGGACATGTCGGCCTAGAGGGAAATGAACGTGCTGATTCCCTCGCCAAAATTGGTGCAGGCTCGCCATTCGTGGGCCCAGAACCGACACTTAGCGTTCCTAAAAATCTCGCAAGAGACAGGCTCTGTGAAAGGGTTAGGGGTGCGACGTTCCGGGACTGGAATGACAGTCCCGGAATGGAACATGCCAAGAAAATCCTAGCAGGGCCATCCAAACATAGAACAGGAGAACTCCTAAAGGCCGGTAGGAATTGAGCGCGTACGCTCGCTTAGTGTACACGGGCCACTGCCGGCTGAGATCTCACCTACAGAGGATGAGACTGGTGGAAGACGCCGAATGCCAACTCTGTATGAAAGATGACGAAACAATGAAGCACGTTATGTGTACCTGTCCCGCTGGGGGCAGGACCAGGTTTGAGATGTTTGACAAACCCATGCTAGACCTATCAGACCTAGAAGACATATCGCCCTCGACATAACGGCCTATATTAAGAGGCTGGGTCTTGAGGATGAACTTTGACGCTCTTGTAAATTAGAGCTTGTAGAAACTGAGCCACAATAGGCCCTCGCGGCCTCAGTGGAGGGTCCCCCTTGGGACCCACTCTTAGTCAAATACAATACAATACAATAATAAGTGGTACCATAATATAGTACCATATTACGTACATGGCGTTTGATAGGGCTTAAACTTGGTATACTACGTGTCTTTGGGGACATTGTAATTTTATGATACCATGGAGCATATAAAGTGGTACCTTCTATAGTACCATATTATATTACCACCTCCTGATGTTCGATTGGGCTCAGAACTTGCGTATTTTTGATGACATTGCAATACTATAGTACCATGAAGTATATCAAGTGGTACCCTAATATAGTACCATACTATATATGTACACGGCGTTCGATTGGGCTTAAATTTTGTAAACTACTTATATTCGGTGACATTGTAATATGATGGTACTATGATGCATGTAAAGTGGTACCTTCTATAGTACCATATTATAATACCACTTCCTGACGTTCGATTCAGCTCATATTTGATATATAATTTCGCATTTTTTATGACATTGCAATATTATGATACCATGAACCATATCAAGTGGTACCTAATATAGTACCATATTACGTACATGGCGTTCGATTGGGCTCAAACTTGGTATACTACGTATCGTCGGTGACATTGTAATATGATGGTACTATGATCATATAAAGTGGTACCTTCTATCGTACCATATTATGATACCACTTCCTGACGTTCGATTGAGCTCATATTTGACATATAATTTCGTATTTTTGATGATATTGCAATATTATGATTCCATAAATCATATTGGTGTGGCAGTGGTACCATAATACAGTACCATATTACGTACATGGCGTTCGATTGGGCTCAAACTTGGTATACTACGTATCGTCGGTGACATTGTAATATTATGGTACCATGGAGCATATAAAGTGGTACCTTCTATCGTACCATATTATGATACCACTTCCTGACGTTCGATTGAGCTCATATTTGACATATAATTTCGTATTTTTGATGATATTGCAATATTATGATTCCATAAATCATATTGGTGTGGCAGTGGTACCATAATACAGTACCATATTACGTACATGGCGTTCGATTGGGCTCAAACTTGGTATACTACGTATCGTCGGTGACATTGTAATATTATGGTACCATGGAGCATATAAAGTGGTACCTTCTATCGTACCATATTATGATACCACTTCCTGACGTTCGATTGAGCTCATTTTTGACATATAATTTCGTATCTTTGATGATATTGCAATATTATGATTCCATAAATCATATTGGTGTGGTAGTGGTACCATAATACAGTACCATATTACGTACATGGCGTTCGATTGGGCTCAAACTTGGTATACTACGTATCGTCGGTGACATTGTAATATTATGGTACCATGGAGCATATAAAGTGGTACCTTCTATCGTACCATATTATGATACCACTTCCTGACGTTCGATTGAGCTCATATTTGACATATAATTTCGTATTTTTGATGATATTGCAATATTATGATTCCATAAATCATATTGGTGTGGTAGTGGTACCATAATACAGTACCATATTACGTACATGGCATTCGATTGGGCTTAAACTTGGTATACTACGTATCGTCGGTGACATTGTAATATTATGGTACCATGGAGCATATAAAGTGGTACCTTCTAAACTTGGTATACTACGGATCTTCAGTGACATTGCAATATTATGGTACCTTGAAGCATATCGAATGGTAGCATAATATAGTACAATATTATCATTTCATTTCCTGGATCTCGATTGGGCCCAAATTTGGTATACTAGCGTTTCTTTATAAAGATTTGTTTAATTAATAATTTTAATTTATTGTACGATGTCGTGACAGCAACTTTTATGCCGAATATGATATTATTAATTTTACCTGTGTCACTTTTCAAGATCTACCTATGTCTATATAAATAGCGTGGCAAACAGAAGAAATTTGTTATTATAGTATTTTTTAGTCAAGTAACATTTTTTGTACTGCATTTTAATAAATTATTTCCATTATTTTTAAACTTATATTTCATTACTAACGTTACAGCATTAATAAATATCACTATCAATCGCCCTGTACATATATTATTAATTTTAAAGGTATTTTCTTAGTTAACATTATAAGGTAGTGTATATTAAAAATGTATGTTTTGTAATAATATACTTAAAACTATTTTAAAAGCTAAACGAATAATTATTATATGTGTATCTGACAAGAAAAGAAGAATAGAAAGAAACAAGAAAAAGAATGGGATGATAAAAATACACAAGAAAAAGAATGGGATGCGAATTAAAGTCTTTTTGAATCTGGCAACTGTGCATATTTAGCCGAGCTTCACGGCCGTCGACGAGCCGTCGATCTATCGTCGATTCAAAACCGAAAATTCAAAATTTCCAATTATATTCTGATTATGATATTGTCGCGCCATCTAGTATTCTATTTGTGCAATTTTAGCTCTTCCATTTCGAGTATTATTCTGTTGCGTAGCTAGATATTCTGTGCTACAGCCCACTATACATAGCCGTTTGAATATTCTTTGGATGTACTTGAAATATAAGAGTGATAATAATGTTTCCGGTTGGAATGGATACATGAATCTTTTAACAAATATACAAGATTTCGATACGTCAACGACAGTTTTTTACCATTTATTAACGCAGCTCCAAGTGATTACAACACCATCTATACAGCTATGACTACATCTGTTAATAATGCTAAAACCTTAGGTATGAGAACTTGTATCGTAACATTTGATCAGCCACAATTTATGAAAGCTTCTGATATATCTTCTGCTATATGTTTATCTGAAGAAATTTTTGTTGTTGTAAGATTGGGTTCTTTGCATACTTTTATGTCCTTTATGGGATTTATTGGTTATATTATGGGTGGTAGTGGAATGAAGGAAGCTCTTTGTACCATTTATGCTGAACATACTATAGATCACATCATGTCTGGACATACATATGCTAGAGCAGTACGTGCTCACATTTTATTACAACAAGCATTATTCCGCTTAATTTTTGGCAATCTTGTAAAAAAATAATACACAATTCCGGCGTTTATTTAATGAAGAAGAAAATTCTACTATCTTTGGTATGTTCAATTATTCAGAAATAATTGAAAACGATCAATTAAAAATTTTGGCAGAAATTTTTGAAACAAAATTACTTGAACTGGAAAATAAAAATAAAATTTGTAAATTATGGATAAGATATATACCGAATGGTTTCCTTATTAGAAGATTTTATCGCTGCTGATAAATTAGGTAATCCGGAGCTACATTTATATTGCATCGAGCTTATGGTACCGATATTTTATGCATCAGGACATTTTCCTTATGCCAAGGCTTCACAAATTTACTTACAAAATATGAAAGAACTGCGTGGTAAAATGGATCCTGCAGAGTACAGAAAATTTAGTGAAGGATATTTCACAGTGAGACGCTCGGATTATTTTTTTTCTGGAATTCCTACAGACCAGACAAATGAACAAACCTTAATGAAATCGATGAGTGTCGAAGGAGACCCTTTTAAGCGTGGAAAGCGTAATGTATAAATGGATTAAAGGCGTGATTTATACTAAAGACATAATTGAAGGGATGGAAAATTTTTCAAACGTGTCTTTTAAAAAGAGCTATCAACATAGTGATTCCACCGACGCGACGCTAGAATTCAAAGAGATAACACAGATGTAAAACAATTGGAAGAATTTTTTATACAACATTGTCCATTTCCGGATACAGATTCAATTATATCGATTGCTGGAATAACTGGCGAACTATCCTATCGACTGGAATAACTGGCGATGAAAACATTAATTGTTATAATGCTTTTGAGGAAGGATTAAAAATAATGTAACAAACAGAGAAACAGAATTTAAAACAACTCAAATTGTCCCATAAAAATAAAGTAAATTCATTATTGGCAAAAAGAAGCAAAATTAAAATTAATTATATTTTTATAGCAGTTGATCCGCTCTTGATATTCCAGCGTATCTGTGTGTTAAAAAAATCCGATGAAGAGCTCAAAACCTACATGAACTATGAACTAGCACCTTATCCCCCTTCTCTTTTCGAAGATGGTCAAATTCGAAAAACGAAGAAATCGATATTGTACGAATTATTTCCAGAAGTATCGACATTTATTCACGATGTTCACGATTTACATTATGTAATTGATGGAGGTATGTTATTACACTGATGTAAATGGCAATTAGAGGAACAAATGGGAGCAATATGCGATCAGTATATTAGATATATAAAGAATAATTATGGCAAAAATGTGTACGTAGTATTTGATGGATATAAGTCAGACAGCATAAAAACAGCTGAAAAAAATCGTCGTGCACTTACAAATACATGTGCAGTTGTAGAATTTGGTGAAAATACAGTCCTTAAAATTGTCCCAGAGAAATTTCTTGCAAATGGCAATAATAAAAGCCGACTAATAGAAACGTTGAGGAAAAAATTATCTGAAAAAAGTGATGCAGACAAATTGATTGTGAAAACAGCTATTAATTTACAGTTGGCAAATACAATTGTAGTTTCAGAAGATATTGACGTATTAGTTCTCTTAACTGCACTAACTCCAAACGACGGTGAAATTTACTTTCAAAAGCCACCCCGAGGAAAAATTTTACGGAAATATTTTTCATCTAAAAGCTTAGAGAAATCACTACCGAAATGTAAAGAGCATATCCTTTTCCTACACGCTTTTACTGATTGTGATACGACGTCTGCTTTTTACAATAAAGGTAAAAAAAAAGTGTGCTACAAGTTTTGAAAAATGTAAAGATTTACATGACGCTGCTAAAGTATTTAAAAACACCAATGAAGATCCTGTTAATATATTTCAAGTTGGTGTTTGATGCATTTGGTATTTATATAATGCTCCCCAAAAAATTAAAGATTTACAAACAATGAGATTTAACTCTTTTTTGAAAGGTACAGATAGAAATAACGGCGTTCAATTACAACCTTTAGTACCAACATCTGATGCAGCATTTGAACATTTAAAAAGAGTATACCTACAAGTACAAATGTGGCTAGGTAATAACATTTCTATTGTAAGTTGGGGATGGAAATACGTCTGTAATAAATTTGAACCCATAATGATGAATCAATTACCTGCTCCAGAAAATGTATTAAAGATGCTGTTTTGTAATTGTAAGAAAGGATGTGGAAATGCTTGCGGATGCCAAAAAAGTGGTTTTCATTGTACTGCAGCGTGTTCACAGTGCAATTGTGACAGTTGTTTCAATGCATCCCCTATTATAAAAATAAGTGAAGTAGACGAAACTGAAAAAATCTAAAATAAATAATTTCAATAGTTTTCAACTTTGTTTTTTTTTACTTTCATTTTTTTTACTTGAATAATTTGAAACAGTGAAAGAAAATCTAGTTTTGACTTTCCCTATAACGTGAAATATATTGTCTTTCAAAATACTTATTATATTCGCAATTTAAAAGTAGGTATAAAGAATTAGCTAAATAATTTCGTATTTCATAATTTAAAAACTTTTTGTGTTGGAAAATTTAGTATGCATAAATGGTCATAATTCAAAGACCACTCAGTATACTCAATGGTATTAAAATATTTTCGGAATCGGAATTTTATAGCAAATTCACTGTACTAAATAAATATAAAGCATATACATTGAAAAACTAAAACTAAAGTGTAAAAATATATTTGCCTCACCCTGTATATCTATAAAAATATTTTTGAAATGTGAACTACCATTACACACATATTTTGTAAAAGGCTTGGAGTGAAAATATTAAATAGGAATCCTGATACAGGGTTTTTTCCGAACACGGGGCCATCTTGTATGTATGCATTTGTATATACATACAAATAACAAATAACAAACAAATAACAATTTTTTAACCACACATGTGTGGTTATTTAAAGACTAAAGTGAAAGCAACGAATTTAAATGGATAAACTTTGTAATATATCTTATCAACAATACAATAAAAAAAGTTTTATAAAAATTCGTTCACATTAAATGAATTCCGAGGTTTGTATCCCATAAGGGCTTAAAGCACTCCACTATAAGTATTGTTTTCTTATCAAATAAATATTGCATTGTATTTTTCATGCATAAAATATGTAATAATAATGATAAGAAAGCGATAAAATTCTAAATATTTATATATAAACCAAAATTTTAATCAAATAACTGGATTTATTTACAAATTGTACTTATATCTAAAGAAAAAATCATTTTAAATTTCCCACCCTACTAAAACATTGAAAAAAAAAGGAATCTATAAAATATTTCTTCAGTTGACAATTTAGATACCTGTATTTTAAAATGTTAATATTAAAATGTGATTTTCTCGCCACACGTTCGATGTCGCCACCCATTATTTCGTCTTTGACCTTTTCAATTTCTCCTGACATATTTAATGCATGAGAGTTGCCTATCTATTGTGTATATGTGATCTGTTATAGGCTTAGAATTAACGGGATAGTTCATCCCGATTTGTCCCGATATTTCATATGATTCATTATACGTAGTATTTAGAACTTTTATATGGAGATTCAAAAAAAAACATTTACAGCAAATTAGAAACATTTTTTTTCAAGAAACAATTAGAAAACAGGATTAGCAAATTAGAAACATTCATTTCATGAAACGGACAATTCCACTAAGTGGGTGCGCCATACATATGCTGTGTAGAATCCGAAATAAAAAGCGCGTTGTTTTATTCCGTCCAAGCAGACCATACAGAAAAGTCTCAGCGTACTGTTTCAATTCGATATGTTAATAAAAGGGGGGAAGTCAAAAAACTTCTTTGCGAATTTTATTTTATTTTATTAAATATTAGATAACATTGTTATACATTTAGAAATAAGGTTTGCAGATATGTCTCAATTATTTTTATCTATCTATTGCTGATTCCCAGAAATCTAAAGAATCCTATAAAAAAGTCCCGAAGCATTTAATATCTGATTTAACAAACTTTTACCGCAATGTTTTTGACCAACATAAATAATTAATGAATAAATTGCAGGTATTAATAATAGTTATGATAATTTTCGATTATAAAATAATTTAAGGAGAATGATCCTGGAAAGACATTTCCAGAAAGTTGCAAATGATTTGTTTTGATTGATAATACACCATTTACAAGTACTTGGGTTGAGAGACATCTTTCATGATTGAAATGCATTAAAATTGTTAGTAGAAATTCGATGAAAAATAAACGTTTATCGTCACTTGCCTTACTTTCATTCCAAATAGGTATTTTCACAGCTCTTCAACAATCTAATTATTTTACTGATATAATAATAAATAAATTTTCTTTATTAAGAGATCTAATCATCAATTTAATATATAAAACATAATTACCTATTCTTTCCTTTTTTTATTAGTCTCGAAATATATAGGTATGTACTCGTATATGAATAAGAGAATCTATTTTACATTGTAAATTTAATTGTTTATAATATACAGGGTCCGGCAATAGTGCGTCGGGCATCTGTAGCTCATAAAATAAAAAACTTTGGAATTTTGTTTAAGTGCAAACCTAAAGTATGTACTAGGATGTATTTCAGGAAAATATTTTGACTTCTATAGAGTGGCTCAAAAAAGTGTGAGTGGATCGGGATGATTTTTTTTAAATGGAACACCCTGTATATTATTGCATTTTTGGCTTCCTTTCAGATCACTTTACATAATCCTAAGACATGAGTAAATATATTTCGATAATTTCAGAGATATTAATAAATAAATAAAAATTATATATTTTTCAGCCTTTCTTAAAAAATTAATTAATAATACAAGAACTGTCCTGAAATCAAAACTATATTAGATATTTACTTTAGATGGTCTGTACTTACTTTGCTATAAATATGGAAATCGTAAATTATACAGGATGTTTAAAATTCTACGCCATACTTTCTAAAATATAAAATAATTTTTCTTTGTTTTTTTTAAATGGAATACCCTGTATATTATTTTTTCAATAGATGGAAAATTAAAAAATCAACATTTTTTGCATTTAGAGTATTTCAAAATTTTTAACGGTTTTGCAGATATTCCAAGTTTTGTATCTCATATGGCATTTTCCACAGTAAATTTTTATTAAAGCCACCCAATGATTTTTCCCTCGTATTTTACCATTTAAAGCGCCATATGAAATAGTACTGCGTGTATCCGGAAAAGTATTAAAAAATTTAAAATACTGTAAGTACAAAAAATGTTCATTTTTTAATTCTCCATCAAATAAAAAAATAACATACAGGGTGTTCCATTTAAAAAAACGAAGAAAAGTTATTTTATATTTTTGAAAGTGTGGCGTAAAATATTGGACATCCTGTGTGATTTACGATTACAATATTTATAACAAAGTTAGAACAGACTATCTAAAGTAAATATCTAATATAGTTTTGCGTTCAGAACAGTTCTTGTATTTTTAATATTTTTTTTTTAAGAAGGATTGATAAATATATATTTTTGATTTATTTTTTAATATCTCTGAAACTATCGAAATAGATTTACTCATATCTTAGGATTATGTAAAGTGATCTGAAAGAAAGCTAAAAATGCAATAATATACAGGGTGTTCCATTTAAAAAAAATCATCCCGATCGACTCACACTTTTTTGAGCCACCCTATAGAAGTTAAAATATTTACCCGAAATACATCTTCATACATACTTTAGCTTTTCACTTAAACAAAATTCCCAAGTTTTTTATTCTAGGAGCTACAGATGCCCGACGTACTATTGCCGGACCCCGTATACTTACGAATTTTTAAGTTTGCGTAAATAAATGCAATAAAATTCAATCCTATGATTTACTCCATGCTACTATTATCTATCTTATTTATGTATATATATATATATATATATAAGTATTAAATATATATATAAGTATATATATATATAAGTATATATATAAGTATTAAAAATTAGCATCTGAGGAGATAGAAAAAAACTATACTTGTATATTATGTCAATCATTATGTCATTACGTTGAATGCTGCTATTTTTGCTTTAGTTTTGTCCTAAAAATTCTTGAGCTATGTTTTTAACCCAGAGATAACATATATTTACGAACTGGGTTAGGGTATTATGTAAATTTAGGGGGGGGGGGCAGATAGCTGCAACCAAAATCTTGTTGCCTACCCAGACCAACGGGTCACGAGCCGCCACTTCCATATTTAACAAAAAAACAATAATAATCAGTTTTTTTTCTTAATTTAAATGCATTATTATATTGTTAACTACAGGTCTTTCAAAAAGTGGAATGATAAATGATAAGATATCAAAGTTAAACGCGTTTTTTTTAAAACAAGAAATTGGCGGTTGGGTCCCTATGAATAAATGCTCATGTAGTACGAAAAACGCAAACCAAGCGATTAAACATTCTACTATCGTAGCAGCGCCTCAGATGATATATACTTATATATTGCCTTACAGCAATTGCTAACAACTGCATCTTCAAGGAGCAGGCTGCATTTTGTTGATCTTGTATTAGTATGGAGTATTATTTATTTGGTTACAAATGTTACCTTGTAAATAACTTTCAAGGCCATTTCGTTAGGCGGTGGAATCAATAACATGCCAAAGTGCCTAACAAATCTTGGGGAAATTGGATTTCTTCCTCCTCCAGGAGGTGCACATGCAGCAGTTATAATAACGTCTCGAATATCTTTCCAAAATAATTTTTCTCTGTCGTATAAACCACCATAATCCAGTAATTGCCTGTAATTAAATTAATATGGTAATTCCACTGCATCCTATTTAGTTCGAAAAAGATACTGTCATTATTTAATATACGGTTTTCTACTGTTTTGTATTAATGAGTAAACTAATTATTAAAAAATTACTAATAGACATGAACCCTTTGACATAAGTTCCATTACAATAATACAAACGTGTAAAATTTCAATTATAAAAATCGCAAATCCATTTTTTTGCGCCGTGGAGGTTCCAAGGGGAACGACATCAACAGTTTGTATTGAAATGACATTTTGTGAACATATGTAGGTTAATTCAGAGCACATTTTTAAAATATAGAGAGTTCTACAGGGTGTCCCCAAAAAAAGTTACATATCAAGTTGTGTTTTTTGTAACGGAACACCTATATATTAATTGGTTTTCGGATTCTGGAAGAAAAATAAAGGTAAATTTTATAAGAGTAGTATATGACTAAAATGTAAGGTTTGGTTTGACATATTTAATATTTTCTAGAAATAAAGAACAATTTTTAAATTACATTAAAAGTTGATGGATGACTCATAATATCCTGAGACTTATGGAGGAGAGAAGGCAACACCGAAACAAAGATAACCAAAAATACAAGGAAGCGCATAGACAAGTCTTGAAAGCAATCAAGGAGGCTTCAGGAAAGATGTGTAGAAATCGAAATGTTACAAGCAAAACATGACAGCTTCAACCTACATTAGAAAATAAAGGCAGCAACCGGAGGATATTGAGGGTGGGGTAGAGGAGTAATCCTAGACACGGACAATGGCATCATTACAGAAACAGATAAAAAAACTCCCAAGATGGAGGCAGTACATGGAGGAGCTCTTCGGAAACTTCGGAAACGAAAAAAATAAAAAAAATATAATATATTAAATATATATATATACATATATATATATATATATATATATATATATATATATATATATATATATATATATATATATATATATATATATATATGATAGCATATATAGCAGCATATATATATATATATATATATATATATATATATATATATATATATATATATATATATATATATATATATATATATATATATATATAGATTTATTAAACCGCTTATACGAGCCCAAAAACTACATTGCTTCATTGGGCTCAGACCCGATTTCGACATTTCAGGCCCGGGGTCGGGTCTGAGTACGATTTCAGTGGTTATCGTCTAGAACGGTTTCCCCACTTCCCCTGACCAAATTTCAGCTGGGCCTGAAAAAATGGTTTTTTCGTTTTATATACGATTGGGGGGTACACCGAGGTATTGACACGGGCGGCGGCACCTTCGACATTAGTATAAGTGTATAAGCCGATTTACGTTGAATCGTGTATTCAGACCCAAGAACCGGCAACACGGTAAAGCAAACTATTAAAGGAAACGAATATAGCCGTGTTATCATTTGGTAGAAAACAAAATGCTCATACTCTAATTAGAATATTAAGAAATTGAGACGGAAAAAAATCGAATGTTCCCGGCTAATAAATATTAGAAACAAAATTATTTCGATTGGCGGGTCCAAGAGCCAGCGTTTTCCTAAATTTGTTGTCGATGCTATGATTTCGTTGTAGAAGCCAACTAAATTTTTTTTCATCTAAATCGATTTGCGCGGGTCAAAAATTGTACAGGAGTACCTAAAAATTTATTTCGATGCTATGATTTCGTTGTAGAAGTAACTAAATTTTTTTTCATCTAAATCGATTTGCGCGTAGTGTCAAAGAATTGTAGGAGTACCTACAAATTTATTTCGATGCTGTGATTTCGCTGTAGAAATGTAGTACCTAAAATTTTTTCGTCTAAATCGATCGTCGTGTCAAAAAATTGTACGATTACATAGAAATTTATTTCGATACTACGACTTCGTTGTAGTATTGTAAGTATTTAAAAATTATTTTCATTTAAATTGATCGTCGTATACCGGGTGCGTCTCAAAGTGCTTACTCTTACAAACTTTTTTTATTTTGTCAGATAAAAAAAACGAGTTTGATGTTAGTATATAACATAAATGCAGGATTGATTGACGTATTCAATTGTTTTGGTCACTTCCTGTTTCACGCGGAAATGACTACAACATTTTGAAATTAATAATACCCCATTACATTTTTCGATAGTGAATACACACTTTTGAATAGAAAGGCATATCATAATATGGTAATTCCATTTTTCACATATGATTTATTTGTAACATGCGGTTCATAATGACAATTTGGCTCAAAGTCACCAAATTGTGAGGCAAGTATTCAAGCTAGAAAAATGCTTTTCCAAATAACTATCCAGGCCCCCTTCGTTTCGTTTGAAAAACTTTGAGATATGATTAAAAATTCGATTTTGATATCTTTTAACGGGCCCGGACAAAGAGACGAAAATCATTAGACGCTATCAAATCTATTCCAAAGGCTCCTTGATTAAAGTTGGTGTTTTTAACACATCCATGGCACTCTATAATAGATAGAAATTTAAAATACGATTTTTTTAAGCGAAAATGTCAAAAGTTGACATATTATGATATATTATTCTATTCAGAGTGTCATTTTCTACCGAATAATGTAAAAATATACAGGGGTGTCATTTAATAAGTTGTAGTCATTTTCCTGTGAAACTGGAAGTGACCAAAAACAATTGAATACGTCAATCAATTCCAATTTATGTCATATACTAACATACCAAATCTCGTTTTTTATCCAGCAGAAAAATAAATAAAAAAGTTATAGCGGTGGACCACTTTTGAGATGCACCCGGTATAAAATGACAGCAACCTTCATTCCATAGCCATCGCTGACGCTAATTTTTTTTTTCGATTATAGGGTAGCTAATCAGTACAATAATTAATTTTATTAGATTACTACGTTCACTAAGATCTAAAATAGTAATTTTAGTGTATAACAAAAATGTTGATTGCTACAAGTAATACGTTGTATATTCAGTTTACGGCTGGATGCTATCTACCAACACCATATAAATATGATAAACACGTTCTATGGTTGCATCTCTATAATATGTTCTACCTTCTATCTATATTTACTTCGTAGTCGAAAACTTAATTAGGGTAATATATGGTAATATAATATTAATATTCATTGATTGCAATATGAATCAGAATAGTGCTTTGTTTTAATCATAATTCTAATAAATTGAACTTGAAAGTATGGGTTTCCCAGAAAAGTAGGTGGTTCCCAATCTATACAAATAGGGACTTCCCAGAAGTTCATGCTTTTAAACCTACACTTTTTACTACTTTACTGCTATAGGAATTTTATTAAATTTCAATGATTACATTACACTTTTAAACATTTTGTTTACAGTTTCATCCAAACTCAACTCGCCAGAATAGACTTTAAATTATTTATATTTTGTGACAGGGACGGGGATTCGTTATAATTTGTTGGGTGTCGAACCATAAACTTTTATGATAAAACTCGAAGAATTTCAACAAAACACTTTTTATTAATAAACTTTACGTTTCCGTGACAAATCAAATCATATGTTTTTTTCTACCTACTGTCCCTCGCTCTTTTTATAATGGACTAAGCCAAGCGGTCCGAGAGGGACCCCTATAGTAATAGTTCTCTGTTACAATTTTAAATAAAACTTGTAGAAACAATCTTAAGATACTTACTACCTATTTTGATTTTTTTCGTCTGAATCTCTTAATATTCTAAATGAATACACTTTACTTATTAGATAAGTATACACATGGCATATATATGATTCCAAAAAACGGCGTCAAATTACCTTTGAAATGACAATCGTCAGAATCGATCGTCGTGTCAAAAAATTGTACGAGTATCTAAAATTTTTTTCATCCAAATCGATCACCGTCTCAAAAAATTGTACGAGTAACTAAAAATGTATTTTGATGCTACGGTTTCGTTGTAGAAGTACCAGAAGTACCTACATTTTTTTTTCATCTAAATCGATCATCGTGTCAGAAAATTACGGTACTATTATAATACATTACAGAAGTAACTAAAGATTTTTTTCATCTAAATCGATCGATGGGTCAAAGAATTGTACGAGTACCTAGAAATTTATTTCGGTACTATAATTTCGTTGTAGTAATACCTAAAATTTGTTTCGTTTAAATCAGTCGTCGTATTTGTGTTTTGACATTATTCGATACAAAATTACACTCTGAGTGTATCCACACTATCCTAAAAACCGGCGTATCGACGTAACGGCGTAACGACCTTGAATCGATTTCCAGTAATTCTATTAGCTGAAATTTTTGACAGATGAATTTGACAGATAAAATTTCTGACAGATGAATTTTTCAGCCAATAGAATTACTGGAAATCTATTCAAGGTCGTTACGCCGTTACGCCGATACGCCGTTTTTGGTTTGGATGCACCCTCAATTGAATGACATATCATAATATGTCAATTTTTGACATTTTCGCATATGGTTATACATATACAGAAGTACCTATATTTTAAAAAATTTTGTTTAGTCTCATCCAAACTCAACTCGCCAGATTAGACCTTATATTACTTATATTTTTAAATAAAACTAGTAGAAACAATCTTCAAAGAATCCTTATTTTCATTTTTTTGTCTGAATTTCTTAATATTCTAAATGAGCATCTTTTTTCTCCCGTCTTGCCCACAGTGCAAATTTTTAAATTGGCGCCCTCATATCTGTATGTAATAAAAAAATAAGTTAAAATAATTCTTTTTTAACAAAATAGAAAAAAAGGTTAATGATAAATACACACATACCATATGATTCGAAACACGGCGTCTAAAATTACCTTAGAAATGACAGTCCTCGGAATCGATCGTCGTGTCAAAAAATTGTACAGTACCTAAATATTTATATCGATGCTACGATATCGTTGTAGAAGTAACTAATTTTTTTCTTTGTCGGAATCGATCGTCCTGTCAAAAAATTGTACGATATCTAAAAATTTATTTCGATGCTATGATTTCGTTGTAGAAGTAGCTAAACTTTTTTCTTTTAAAGTATAAAGATGATAAACAGGGTTCCCTCCATCATCACTTAGTAAACACTTACAAAAATCTACTAAACAGGAAATTGATAATGCTTTGTAACTTGATTATGCTTATTACAAAAGAAATTTAATTTTAAAAAGAATTTCAGATAAAAAACGCTTTCGTACAGATGCATTTATAAGACAGAATATATCTAATACTAACAAGTACAATAATATTCACTATAGCAAAAATGCACCGTTTTTACTTCTGCACTGTCATCAATTACCGCGTCAAAAGAAGTCCGTTGTCATCAATTACCGCGTCAAAAAGTCCGTTCGTCTAATATAGATAATATTAATAATAATTCTAATATAAATATTTGAGAATTAAAAGCGGCAACGTCGTGGGTCTGGCTTTGGTCTGGCGAAAACGAATAAACCTCTATTTTTTATATAAATGGGACAAATTAAACGGTCCAGCATCAGGGGCTGAAGGCATCGCTAGAACATTTTTCGTCCGATATACCCCGGGTCTGACGGCCTATCTTAAACGTACCGGGTCTGACTCCGTCGATTTAATAAACTATATATATATATATATATATATATATATATATATATATATATATACAGCATATATATATAGCTATATATATATATATATATATATATATATATATATATATATATATATATATATATATATATATATATATATATATACAGGGTGTCCCAGAAATGAGTGCAGATATTTTAACTGGTAGTATAGTTCAACCCCAGAAACACGCCTATGAGGTTTTTGCGAAAAAAAAATGTTGAAAATTTTATATTTTTTCTTGACATTTTCCGGAAAATGTTGAAAAACTTTGAGTGCCACTGTTCACTCCCGGGAAATTCTGTTTACCGGGCATAGAGAGTGTCGGAGAGAATGCAACGTTGCCACCTCCTACCATACCCACATTCTGCATGTTTATCTATAAATTCAATTATTTTAAGTTGCTACAGAAAAAATACGAAAATTCATTTTATTCATATTAGTGTAGATTGCTCTACTAATTCTAGAGAAACGCGCAATATTTTAAATACTTTTTTACAGTGGAGTAAACTGAAAAAATAAATCTTAACAATTATAGCTTCTTTTTCGCCATATTAGGAAATATTTTCAATTGTTTCAATAAACAATTATAACCTTTAATGTTTAGTTAGAGCTTACCCTTTTAATGAAAGTGTTTTTATCCAGCACACATATACGTAAACACATACACACCAAATATCTATTAAACTGACATCACAAACCTATCACATGCCTATCACTTTTAAAATATTATTTAAAAATTTTTCACATGATAATAATCAAACACTAAACTCATAAATACAATAAAAAATGTTAAAAAACTTGCTTTAATAACTACTCATATCCGGAGGCTGATGGTAGACAGTCCGGGGCTTTTCTTCATTTCTTCAAAACCGACGCAACCCCGACAACGATTTCCGAAAAACACTGAAGGAATTACAAATTACAAATTTTTTATTTAGAAATTTTTACCTTAGCGTCCTCTACTGGACTGATGTATTACTATTATGGGTCAACGTTTTGGTGGTTATATAAAGATAGATAAATCAATTTTCTAAATGTTTAATGTATGGAGTAGGGATATCCCAAAATAAAATAAAAGTACAAGAAAGGGTATACCCAAGAAAGAATTAAGGTAAAATCAAAGAATATTCTACGTTATCTAAAATATAAAAATATGGGAAGCCCCGACAACAATCTGACACCTGATATCAAAGTGATAAACAAACATCGGCAGCGAGCACTTACACTTAATTTTTCAGTTCATTGCTAGATGGCCTTTTACTAGGGATGCACTGCAAACAAATATTCCAGCAAAACTAAAGTGTTTTTTCTTATTCTAAATTCTAACAAATAAATAAACCTGTAAAACTGTATAAATAAAATCGGTCTTCGATTTAAAAAAAAAGATCGATTATACCAAAAAATCGTTTGATAAAAATCACGTCGATTTGATAATAATCGATTCGAATCGTACATCCCTAGTATGGTGTGTAGTTTAAGGTTATGTTTAAGGTTAATCGTGGGTTATTAAACTCGCACAAAAACAAAACAGAAAACAACAAAAAACAATGCAAACAATGCCAAATAAACCTGTAAAAAAGTACTTTTATTATTCAAAATGAAATATCATATAATTCAGTTGGTATACGAATATTTTTTGATTTATTTATAATGTTTGGTGTCAAAAATATGTGAGAAATGAGGTAAACAGTTTAAATGTCTTAATAAATTCGTTTTTAATTTATTAACCTTTCAGGTATCTACCTAATGGTAGGAAGAAATTAATTATGTAATGGTAGGAAAAATAATTTCACTTTAATTATGTATTAGAAAATCAGTAATCTTAAATTAGGATGCATCAATGGAGAAGAAGGCAATTGTAATCACAATACAATAATAGATCTACAAATACCAAGCAATACATTAAATCAAAAATCTCAGTAACACTGTTATTATGTACTCCCTGTGGTCTTATTAAGTATAAAGTTTTTTTACATGAAAATAATTATCCCATTTAATTATGCATTAAATTTTAGTGTCAGCTTATTGATAGCTCGATTACCAGTCAAATAGTTTCGATGTTTTCTATACTATGAAGAAAATTTGATCTGATTAGATTAATTCAGATGTAAATTTATGTTATACGGTAAGATATTTTTAAACAAACCAAGAAAGTTCTCTTCAGACAAGTTCTGGTCTGAAATTGCAAATATTAACGGAGTTATACATGTAGTTTTCTATTCATAAATGATATTATTGATTTTATTCTAGGTGAATGTATCGAGTCATATATTATGCAGAATATATTGAGAAAAATGGTAAACTAACTAAAAGTGCTAACAAAATTTCTTAGGAAGTTATCGATATACCTAATTATTAGAAGCTGTAACAAATGTTCAAAAGAGTCAGAGTATACTTTATTAGAAGTGTGTTAGATAGAATTATACACTTTAAAGAAAATATCTTTTATTATTGCAGGTAATAGATATTGTGTAATGCATATAATATGTGAAATCTATTATTACATACAAAGATTGAAAATTATTTAAACAGCTACCTGTATGTTGTCTCACAATCTCATTTAGTGAATGGGTTATTAAAAATTGAACATATTTATATGAACATATTTTTATGTTATAACCATTTTTATTTTTAGGATTTATGAAATGATTACATAAATATACTAACAACAAATTGTAATGCATCTGTATATTAGAGACAAAGATGAAAGAGAGTAACAAGAATATATGTATTCAAAAGAAAAATATCAAGACCATTTGTAGTAATTAAAATTAAAGAATAAAAATACATAAAATGTAACCATATGATCGAAAAAAAAACGGCGTCCAATTGGCTGGGAAATGACGATCAATGACATTTCCTATATAAATTTACATAAAAATGACAGCGACCTTCATTTCATAGCCATCGTTGACGCCGTTTTTTCTCGATCATACGGTAGTTTATGTGTGAACAAATTCTCATTTCATATAAAAATTGGAGCTCTATCTAGAGTATATTTGAATATAAATGTTTTTATGTATTGGAAGGGGGACTGTAGTTTTCAAATATAATAAAGAAAATAGACTAAAAAACATGTGTGTAAGTTCTTTTTTAAACTATTCTGTAGTTACGTAAATGTGTTTCAAATAGGTTGCTTTTCACAATAAAGTCAATACACAGTAATTATGCTTTACTTTTTCAAAACACACTCTTGTTTTTTTATTATCAGAGAGTTATTAATATTAGAAAATTTAGTTACATGAATATAATAGGAGTAAATATTATGTTTCAAGTTTCAAATAATTAGAATATGATATGAGTGATAATAGCTTAAATATGATTGCTAATAAAATACCTAGTTTATACGCATTTAAATATATCTCTTTAAATATAAATTAGTATTGCCACCATGTGATTAATGGGAAATATTAATATGGTCGTAAAAAAACGGCGTCAGCGATGGCTATGATATAAAGATCGCTGTCAATTTATGTGTAAAATTTTATGGAGAATGTCACCGACCGTTATTTTCAAGCCATTCTGGACGCCGTTTTTTTCGACCATACGGTATTTCTAGGTATGGAATTATGTCTCTAATATGTAGTTAGGTAATTTTTTTTCCATTTGCCTATTGTTAATTATAACGTCGTCAAACTATAAAATTCTTTATATTTTTACTTAAATTTTTTAGTAATATCAGAACATGTTTTGAATAGTTTAATTAGTAATAAAGCTACTAATATGTTCAGCTATTTTTTTCTATAAAGCTTTTTTTAAAAAAAATAAGTATACCTGCTAAGACGTTAAATTGCCTGAGAAAGTACGATCGATGCCATTTACCATCCACTTTTACACAATAAAATGCCATCGATCGTAATTTCAAAAGCAGAAAACTTGCCGCCGTTTTTTTTCCAATGAAATGGGCGGTGGGGAGAAAATTACAGATTCCTGTATTATATTAACGTCATTATTAATCGCATGTACACAAAGCATGTACACTATTAGAAATCGATCTAATTTCTAATATTATCGAGCTTTTAAAATTCGAGAAAGTGATCGGAGATTGTGTTTAAAGTGTTGTGAAATGTTCGTTAGTGCATATTTTTGTGTCGGTAATCGGTATCGGTATAGGCAAATCGCGATGGAGTATACAAATCCGAAGAAGGTGGATATGCTAAGAGCATAGGTACTTTCTGGCAGGGGAAAGCGCTGTAGAAGCTCGGAGACTTATTCCGAAGAGTATCCGAATAGATAAATCCCTAATGCTCGAACCTTTGTAAGTATGGTTCAGCATTTGAAGGATTCGGGAAAAGCAACGAAGAATTGCTACAAAACGTTAAAAATTCCATGCTCAGAAGAAGGAGAGCATGTATTGGAAATGGAGGTCGTCATGTTGAACAATTATTGTAATAGCATGCAGTCAAGAAGCGAAGGGTATACCGGGTGGTGCATCATCGTTGGAAATATAGGATATCCCATGCAAATTTTGAACTGTCGAGATATTGGATCCCCTTGTGCAAATTTGTAATGTATCTTTAAAAACCATTTACGATTTAGCTCTAAAATTAATAGGGGAGCCAATATTTCCACAGTTGAAAATTTGCATAGTGTTGTTAAAATGGTATTGAAGTGATGTTATTAAGTGTAGTGTTATGTGGCAGTTTTAAGAGTGGTAAAATGAAAAAAGAAAGCTCTGCAATTGTATCTCTTTGCTATAGGGATATCTTTTTTATTGTTTGGTAAGTTTTTTTCTTTTTAGTTTATTTTGTATTGTAATGTGAAAAAGTATTACTGGCTATCACCCACTTAAAAAAAGTAACGCACCTCTGCAGAACCTCTTGGATGGTGTGGGATTTTGCAAGTACTTTTTAAGTCTTTCTAGTCGATGTGGCAACAGCGGGCGGCGAACAAGCTGAGATCCGCGATCTCTCCTCCCCACGCCGAGGACCGCGAGATTCCCCGGCGGCTCTCAAAATGTCGCAATTTTTTTTTAAACTTTCAAAGTTAAATAACTCAGTTATTTTAAATCCTATTTTAAAAAATGGTAAAGAGAAAATATGTTTCTT
Organism: Sitophilus oryzae; assembly: GCF_002938485.1. Classification (NCBI taxonomy): domain Eukaryota; kingdom Metazoa; phylum Arthropoda; class Insecta; order Coleoptera; family Curculionidae; genus Sitophilus; species Sitophilus oryzae. The sequence goes on along the minus strand of NW_022146179.1, from coordinate 1,234,106 downwards.
TTGGCCAGATCTAACCATTTCATAATATGGTTCTGCATCTTCACATTTCTGGGACACCCTGTATATATATATATATATATATATATATATATATATATATATATATATATATATATATATATACTATATATATATATATATATATATATATATATATATATATATATATATATATATATATATATATATATATATATATATATATATATATATATATATATATATATATATATATATATATATATATATATATATATATATATATATATATATACAGGGTGTCCCAGAAATGAGTGCAGATATTTTATGAGAATTCGCCAGAAAGTAAAGAAAATTATAGAATTCTTTAGAAAAATCTAGAAACAACCGCCAGGGGGTATATAAGGCCCGCGCTTTGACAGTTGGACAAGTTTTGAAGTTTGAAGTTTGAAGTCTAAAGTTTGAAAATACCGCGAAATACCGTTAGAGTAATAGTAGTTGCATAAGTTGACAGAACATGAAATAGTAAGTTGTGTGTACAGAGTGAAACAAATAAATTCGTTAAGTATTTTATGGTGAGTTTAAATAGTGGACCCACGGAATCCGTAACAATTGGTGTCGGAAGTGCGACTCAAGAGGATTTTAAGAAGAAATTAAGTGGATTGGAAGATTTTTTAGACCCAATTATAGTGTTTTTATGGTTGGTACAAGGGAGCAAGCGAAGAAAATGGAGGAAGTAAGCAAATTATTGGGCGATTTTATGGAGAATATGAGAAGAAAAGGCAGAAGAACAAAGAGGCTGCGAAAGAAAAGCAGAAGATCAAGAAAGACTCCGTAAAGAACGAGAAGAAGAACGAGCCCGATTGGAAAGAGAAAAAAGAAGAGGAAAAACTACGACGTCAAGAAGAACAAGACCAACTACAGAAAATGCTTATGGAGAATCAAGAAATTAGACAAGAACGGTTGGAGAAAATTGTAGAAAATCTAGAAGTGCGTCGCCAGAAAGATAAACAAGAAGAACAGGACCGGCTTGAGAAAACTTTCGAAGATTTAAAAATTCAACGACAACAAGACAAACAAGAAAAACAGGACCGGCTTAAGAAAATTTTCGAAGATTTAAAAATACAACGACAACAAGACAAACAAGAAGAACAGGACCGGCTTGAGAAAATATTAGGAAACTTGGAAATTCGTGTGGAGGAGCGACGTCACAGGGAAAGACAAGAAGATCAGGACCGTCTTAAGAAAACTTTGGAAAATCAGGAATTTCGACTACAGAAGAATTTTGAAGACCTGGAAAAACGGCAGGGAGAACCATTTCCAAGAAGTTGTAGAAGATCTTGGAGGAACGCCTTCAGCAGAAAATGGAAAAATTGGAGATGGACCTACAGAAGACCAAGGTACAAATGAGGACACCTGGCGTTCATGGAACTGCGAACCTCAAGGCCCCAACCTACGATGGACAAACCACCTGGACTATGTACCACTGCCAGTTTGAAGCAGCCGCCGCTGCCAACGGATGGACCGACCAGGAGAAAGCAGCGGCATTTGTCATCGCGCTGCGTGGCCCTGCCCTGGAACTGTTGCAAACTATTCCTGCAACCCAACAGCAGGAATACCAGAAACTTTGGTCGCTGCACTGGACAGAAGATATGGCGACCAACATCGACGCCAACTTTACCAGGCCCAGATCAAGACACGCCTGCAGAGTGTCCGAGAGTCTGCAGGAATTCGAAGCAGACTTTACATAACGGCTGGTACACCTAGCATATCCAGAAGTACCGGAAGGATTTAGGGAGAACTCGCTGCTCAGTGCTTTATCAGCGGACTGAGGACAACGAATTGCAGAGGGCGCTGCAAATATCCCAATTTTCTACCAGCAGCGAAGTACTCGTCAGGGCGCTGGGAATAGAAGCTGCATTTAGCGCCATTCCTAAACCGAAGATAGGCTCGGTATCGGTTGAGGAACAGCCAAAGAGTTCTCACATACGTTTGGAGGAGATGTTTAATAAACTATGTGAATTACTAGTGAACAAGAGAGTCAACAACACCCAGACAGAGAACCAGAGAAGATCCCAGGATATTAGGTGCTATAGATGTGGCAGGAATGGCCATATCCAACGGGATTGTCGCATCCAAATGCCATTCCGTTCATCATTAAGAGAACATCGGCACATCGGAAGATCCCAGGACATAAGTTGCTATAGATATGGCAGGAATGGCCACATCAAACGGGATTGCCGCGTCCAAATGCGATTCCGTTTACCATCGAGAGAACATAGACACCAGGAAATCAACACTAATGAGCGAGTATTGGCTGAAGAAAACAGCCTCTAGGATGTTTTCCGTTAGGAGTCTAGGAAAAACCGCTGACAGCTTGGTGATCAACGGGAAGGTCAATGGTAGAAGAATTCGAATGACTGTCGACACAGGCGCTATGGTATCGTTGGTGCGGACTAACTCAGTGCAAGCATTGAAGATGATGCCTCTAGAAGAAGAGTGTATTTACGTACAGTTACGGGGAAATGGCCGTTGTACGGGGAGAGGCTTTCATGGAATTGGAGTTAGGGAATTTGAAGTTTCGGCATAGCGTTTTAGTGGCAGACATTGAAGATGATTTTATCATGGGTATGGATGTGATCAGTCAACATGGTTTTTCGTTTGATCACCATAGAAACATCCTAAAAATCGGAAATGAGGAATTTTCTGTATCTAAAGAGAAGAAACCAGGAAATATGGAAGAAATATCATCGAAAATTGTGATGATACCTGGTGATACCAAGAAGACTGTGTTCGGGAAACTAGAGAAAACCGTTGGGTGCCGTGTAGGACGGGTACAAATTATCGACAACAAACCGAATCGACGACGAGCTACCTTGGGCAAGAAAATGCAACATCGCAAAAGCACTATCAGAGTAAAGAATTTTATACTGAGAACTGACGAACAATGGACGACGATACAATTGAGGAAAGATCAAATGGAAGATCCAGACATCGGAGCAATACTACGGCTCAAGGAAGGTAACGGCGAGAGACCACCGTGGCAGGATATTGCGGACAGTGGGCTCGTTTTCAAAGCTCTCTGGGCTCAGTGGAATTCACTGGTTATTGAGAATGGATTGTTAAAGCGCACTTGGGAAAGTGCGGATGGCAGGACAGTAACAACTCAGTTACTGGTACCAAGGAAGAAAGTTACCCAGGTATTGGAAGAAATTCATGGTGGTAAAACTGCAGCCCATCTTGGGGTAAACAAGACCCTGAGCAAGCTGAGAGACCGTTTTAACTGGGTGGATTATTGTGAAGATGTTAAGAAATGGTGTCAACGTTGTAAGATTTGCGCAGCTAGACAAGGACCAAGTACTCGATCTGGAGGAAAAATGGAACAAGATAACGTTGGACTGTCGTTTGAAAGAATCGTTAGGAAGGAAAGATTATTGGGAATTCATAAGGCCGTGAGAAGTAAGATTACGCTAGCAAGTGACCGGATGAAAGCTCGTTACGACCTCAGAGCTAATTCTACGGGATTTCAACAGGACGATAGGGTATGGTTGTATAACCCACAGCGCAAGAAAGGAAGGTCCCCAAAGTTAACTCCAGCATGGGAAGGTACTTATACAGTCATCAAGAGGATAAATGATGTTGTGTACCGGATTCAACGCAGCCCTAGAAGTAAGATGAAAGTAGTTCATCTGGATCGATTGAAGAGATACCAGACAGGAAACCTTGATCGGGACGATCAAATTTGAGAGGGGGCAATGTCAAGGTGTATTACTGGTTGCATAACTGCGTACTGCTGGATAGTCGCGGCTTGCATTTAGGAACCTGGCGCATTCGCCAGAAAGTAAAGAAAATTATAGAATTCTTTAGAAAAATCTAGAAATAACCGCCAGGGGGTATATAAGGCCCGCGCTTTGACAGTTGGACAAGTTTTGAAGTTTGAAGTTTGAAGTCTAAAGTTTGAAAATACCGCGAAATACCGTTAGAGTAATAGTAGTTGCATAAGTTGTGTTGTAAATAGTATAAGTTGTGTGTACAGAGTGAAACAAATAAATTCGTTAAGTATTTTATCGTGAGTTTAAATAGTGGACCCACGGAATCTGTAACAACATATATATATATATATATATATATATATATATATATATATATATATATATATATATATATATATATATACATATATATATATATATATATATATATATATATATATATATATATATATATTATATATATATATATATATATATATATATAGAGCATTTTTTTCCTTGTTCCAGTTCCAAAATAACTAAGATAATAATAAAATAATATAAAAATCAATACAATAATATAATAATATATATATATATATATATATATATATATATATATATATATATACATATATATATATATATATATATATATATATATATATATATATATATGTATATATATATATATATATATATATATATATATATATATATATATATATATATATATATATATATATATATACATATATATATATATATATATTCCTACTACATGTATGTACATATATATATATATACATCTCTCTCTCCCTCCATATATATATATATATATATATATTATATATATATTGGTTATTATATATATATATATATATATATATATATATTATTTATTATTATTATTTATATTATTTATTATTTATCTTAGTTATTTTTGCAAACGCGAAAAAAATGCTCTGTTCACAGGATAATCAGTCTGATGAGCCACGTCCTAAAAATCCTCCTTAATATCATCCAAACACGTATACAAGTTGTCCCAGGCTGAGCGGGCATTAGAAGTTTCTAGAGAACCGCAATAATTAGATCGGAGATTTTTTGCGCATCATTATTTTGCAACGAGATCTATCGATTAACAATATTTTCAATATGGCGGCACTTCCGGAAATACTGGAAGTTGACAGCAACTTTCTTATTTTAAATGGGTGCCCCCATTTTTTATTACATACTTAAATTCTTTGTGAAATTCTATGAATTTTGATATTAAACACTCTATACTTAACATTAACCGTTTTTGAGAAAAAAAATATTTAAAATTTTTGGACGAAAAAAGCTACCTGTCAAAAAGATTTGTATAGCCTAAAAGTCAAATTTAGTGATTACCACAGCCACTGTGACATAAAGAGAAGACATGTAACTATCTATTTCAAAAATTAAACTATTCAAATGTCATATAATAATGGCGGTAGCTGTCATGGAATTGAGCGATTAAACTTTTTTATTTCACTGATGGAAAGGTTTTTCAATTCGTTACTTTTTAACTAACATGTTCCTATACCTAAAATAAATCGTTTATAAGTTATTTAAGATTTAATTTGAAAACGTATAATTTTCTTCATTTTATCTAGCTTCCTTTGACATTAAGTGTCAAAGGGTCAGACAATTTATTGCCGTCTGTCAGACAACGAATCATTTGAATTTCCTATATTATAAATACTGCCTGCCTTGAGAGTTTAAAAAGTGTATTTATAAAAATATATCTCGTATTTTCGCTCTTTAGTGATTTCTAATAGTTGATATTATTAATAATATTCCTTATGATCGAAAAAAAAAACAGAGCAAAGTTGGCTCGGAAATGATGCTCCTTTTTGAACAAAGCGTCACAATATGATATGGCCAGATCTAATGTTTTACATCACTTACGTTTAAAGTCATAAGCTACTGGTTAAAATCAAGAAAAATATACGCTTTAAAACTAAATCTTAAATAACTTAAAAACAATTTATTTTAGGTATAGGAACATCTATAGTCAAAAAGTAACGAATTGAAAAGCCCTTTAACTAGTGAAATAAAAAAGTGGGTTTCCATTTGAAAAAAAAAAATGATGTATGATAATTTTTTAATTGCTCAATTCTATGACAGCTGCGGCCATTATTAGGTGACATTCGAACAATTAAATTTTTGAAATAGATAGCCACAGATTTCTCTTTATGGCACAGTGGCTGTGGTAATCACTAAATTTGACGTTTAGGCTATACACACATTTTTGACAGGCAGTTTTTTTCGTTTAAAAATTTTAAATATTTTTTTCTCAAAAATGGTCAATGTTAGGTATAGAGTGTTTAATATCAAAATTCATAAAATTTTACAGAGAATTTAAGTATGTAATAAAAAATGGAGACACCCATTTAAAATAAGAAATTTGCTGTCAACTTCCGGTATTTCCGGAAGTGCCACCATATTGAAAATATTTTTAATCGATAGATCTCGATGTGAAACTATGATGTGCAAAAAATCTCCGAGCTTGATAGTGTAGTTCTCTAGAAACTTCTACTGCATGCTTAGCCTGGGACACCCTGTATATAGGAAGCTCGATGAAAACGTAGGTGAAACTCAGTTCGGCTTCAGAAAGGGATTGGACACCAGAAAATCTCTGTTTTCAATACAAGTCCTAATCCAACGAGCACGCGACGTCAATGTAGACCCATATAGGACGTCCAAATGAAATTACATTTCTACAAGGAAGACACATGAGAAACAACATATGTTAAAGTGAACCTAAGTGTTCATCTACTTCTAACATATACATATGGGATACACGCAGGTGTATATTGATAGAAATGTGTGATACAGTGTTTACTAGTTGTATACCGTATGCACTCAAGATTCTAAAGAGTTTTTTGTAACATAACAAATAATTATTAAAATGATGAAATCTGACGTCGGTATATGAGACATACAATGTATAAGTCATATGTATGTGTGATACTTCGTATCATAGTTGTGCCTATAGTACACATCTTGTATTGGTGGTATACCTGCGATTACGAATACCGCTTGCTCCGCCACAGTTCTTGTTTCTGCCTACAGAACTGTAGCGGAGCAAGCGGTATTCGTAATCGCAGGTATACCACCAATAGACCTGGTAGTAAAGGAAAGGGCTTATATATATATGATCAGAAAACTACAGGAAGAACAGATAAGGCTGATATCAAAAATGAAGCGAAGGAGATATTATATCAACTGATGATTATATCAACTGTGGCAAAGAAGATGGGATGAGGCGTACGGTGGAAAATGGACACATATGTTAATCCCGAATATATGAAGATGGACTGAACGAAAATACGGACAGGTAGACTATTATCTTTCCCAGATACTTAGCAGTCACGGAGCTTTCGAACATTATTTATATCGTTTCAAGAAAAGAGCTAGTGCGGCCTGTAAATATTGCAGCAGTGCCATCGACGATGTCAGTCACACCATTTTTGAATGCTCGGCCTGGGAACCAGGTAGATTAAAGATCAAGGGGATTTTAAGGTACCCCTTTTAAAAAAGAAAACTTAGTACCATCTATTGTGGAGGACGAAGATATATGGGAGGCTTTCGTGGCGTTTATATCAAAAATTCTACGACAGAAGGAGCTGGATCAACGGAGGGTTGAAGAATGACCAAAGTCTAACGTAGAGAGGGGCATCTGCGCCGAAGTAATGCGTGAGCAGTTCCAGCGCAGTTTGTCTACCAAATAGGGTGGAATTTTTTTAGTCGGTAGGAATCCGGCACACCTCGGTCGCCAGAACAACAGACCAGGCGTCTAAGAAGATTTTTTTACCATCCTCAGAAAAAAAAAGAAAAAAAGTACACACCTTGTAAAAATGTGACGTATACACATTATATAAATATCTATATAGACACTTTGTAATAGTGTACTGTTGTGTCTACATTCTAGCATGAAATGAAGGTGTGCACATGCCCGGACAGCCTCAGCGTAGACACACCGACCAAGTGTATCTTATGTGTCCTATCTCCTTTCTACTTTCTAGGAGTCGTATGTGTTAGCAGCCATAATTGTTTTATCATTCGGAAGCTTTATATAAATGTTCTGTTTGTGTCATGGCTGGGAAACTTAAATGGAAATGACAGTTCATTAAAAATAGTTTCCTCCAAGATGCAGAGGCGCAAAATATTAAAACTGTCAATATTAACAATGCGAATATCAAAATCTGACAATAACAAAATTTGATTTTTAACTGTCACTCAAAGACGCTTTTGTTGTGATTTTACGGTTTGATTTCGTTTTGATTTGTCGAATTATTGTAAAATTAAATTCCTTCAAAATTTTTGCCAGTATTCTGTTTTAGACAATTTTTTTAAAAATGGTGGGACAATTTGTGTTTGGTATAGACTCTTAATTATTTTTTATCATGGAGTTTAATTGTTGTACACCTGGTTTCCGAAGGATACAATGGTAAGTAAATTAAACATTATTTTATTATTATAAAAAAAAAACATTATTAAATTAAACATTTTTATTAAACTTACAGTTATAGATTTTTTAAATTAGTACTGCTAATAAATGCTATTTGCTGAGCAGTTATTTAATTTTTTTTACGGTGCATGTAAGGAATTAAGGACGCGCGTTTTATATTAGCATGATCAGCAGATGATTACATCTAATTTAATTTGTTTTTATTATTTCAGGTCCCAAACGGTAACAAACTGGGAATCTTGCCTACACCAAAATTATATAGCCGTTTCCAATTCACTTCAAAGGGAGGAAAATTATGTAAAACTGCCTGCTATTTGCTGAAAACCGCCAAAGATTAAATTACAACTGTAGCAACTTAATATATACTATTTCTAGTCTTTTTAATATATTTTTTAATTAATATCCGACATATAAGAACACTTTGTATGCTTTTAAGTTGATTTATCGTTTATAATATGTTCGACCTAATTAAAAGCACATAAAGTGTTCTTACATGTATGTCAAAATTTATTTTAAATTAACTAAAACAACCCACCTTCCCCGCAACTCTCTCTTCCATTAGTATTTCTTCCTCCGTCTACCAGAGGCGCCCTTGTATAATAAAATTGAAATGTATTATAAGTTGCCTATCTATTTAATAGTATGTCTTTTATCTATCGTTTGTGTGTAGTTTAAAAGAGATTTTAAGGTAAGTACAAGTTTTTAATTACCTTTTTTCACCTTCTTAAAAGTATTATTAATATTATAGCAGCGACTCTTCCCTTCAACGATACCCAATTTACCTAATTTTGACTCCAATGAATGAAAACTCCAAATATTCTCGTATAATGATAAAGAGGTTAGCTCTGCAATATATATTTTTTTAATTTAGAAATAATAAAAATCTAAATGGACCAGAAAAAGAAAGATTTAAACACTTCAAAGAACTTCTTACACTGATATTCGGTAAGTTATTGATGGATCAATATACAGATATGTTTAATATTCAATAATCAGTTTCATACAAAATTTAAGGGTGAGATAGTTAATCTGGAAATAAAATACAACAAAGTCCAACAGAGTGCTCAATGAATGAATATGCTAATAAACCAACTGCTTAGAGGGAAAATCTGTATCATATCTGTGTATCCTAAGGCACACTGTGTATCCCTTACTTTGTGTATACGTAAATGCTATACTGTGGCTACATTGTGAGGCAGACGTTTAACCTTTGTGCATACGTGTTGAACTACAATATGTAAACGTAGCATATTTACATCGGGGGAATTGTGTCACCCTGTGTCTACATCTAATAATGTAAACATATCGTAAATGTGATTTGATGTATGGGGATGTCTTTGCGTGCTTCATAGACTTCGAAAAGGCCTTTGATACGAGTCCAGCATGACAAACTCATCTCGAATTTACAGGAATAACACTGATAAAAAAGATAGACTTGAACTAAAGTCGTCATCGTTCTTGAAAAAAAAAATTAGTGACAAGAGAATTTATTTTAGCGTAAAAGAAAATATTTTGCCTGAAGAACGTACGATGACGTAGGACGGTATATACAATCAGTCGGCAGTTCGATCAGTCTCACGTCGCATTTCATAGATCGCACATCATAGTACGCATGGGTTTTGTTGCTTGGAATTTTCCACTTGGAATTTTGCAAAATTTGCTTTTTAAACGCATATCGTATAACAAATTAGTGATCGTTATTAACATGCATTTGTCATTTTTTATGGACAAATTTTAGGATATATGGATTCTTTAAAGGAGTTTCTGAAAAAATGAAAATTAGAGCATTTATTTGCTATATTTGAAGGTAAGAGATATTTACCTAATGCACCTGTATAGATAATGCATGCGTGACTACAGATAGAGTAAGAATATAGGTAGTATCAATTTTTTTATGCAAATAATTACAAAAATTTTTGAATTTCAAGTCGTCGTATTAAAAAAAAATTAAATGTGACCAAAGCGTATAATTGTAATAATTTGTTTGCTTTACTTTGATTAATCGTGATGTAACTTTTTTGTAATTTGTAGAGTGATGAACCACCCCAAAAAATATCAGGGAGTGAAGAAGCAGAAATAACTACCTACTATCGAGGCAAATAATGTCACTTTACTTACTACAGACTAGGAAAACCTAAATTTATCAGAAAATAATATACCTCGTAATATGCCTATATATGACGTATAGACTTCTCTTAGATCAAAATAAATTTTAGTTGAGTCAATGGTATTCGCTATTGGTTTAAGAAAAGTGTCTCTTTAATCAAGAAATGTCCCTTTTCAATCAAGAATTTTTGCATGAATCAATGAGACTATTGTTCCTGTAGCAAGAACTTCTTTGCATACTAATTTTGGGTCAAGAGTGAAATACTTTGAACAGATAGATTCTTCTATTCACTAAAGTAATTTTTTAAAGCTTATGAAAAGATAGTTAATGCTTGGGCAAAGAAATGTCGTTCTTGGCCCTATTGAAAAGCGCCAATCTTTTGGGTCAAAGTCATATTCATTTCGACTGAGAGATCCTTTTTTTCAGTGCAGGAATAGACGATAGAGATACAATAGACAATAGAGAAATAATAGCAAAACTTTATCGTCAACAGAAGGCCGTGGTTCGAATCGAGAACGAAACTTCAAAAGAGTTTAGTGTAAGGCGGGGAGTTCGACAGGGCTCTATATTGTCGCCTCTGCTATTCAATGTGTACTCGGCACATCTATTTAGAGAGGCACTGGATGGCACAGAGGATGGGCTGGTAATAAACGGAGAAATAGTAAACAATTTGAGATATACAGATGATACCGTTCTGTTGGTCGATACCGCTGAAGGTCTCCAAAGGCTTATAGATCGTGTGGCGAATACATGAAGCAGATACGGAATGAAGATGAACTGCAAGAAGACTCAAACGTTGATCATTAGCAAGAACTACATCACCAACTTTCAGTTGACTGCTAACAACATCGTTCACCCAGCGGCCGAGACAATTGCATGCCTGGGCTGTACCCTGACTAAAGACTGGGACCACTCTCGCGAAATAAAACACCGAATGGAAATCGCGAGGTGGACATTTAACAAAATGCGGAATATACTATGCAACCTGTCCCTCAACGTCCGCACTAGAATCAGAATCCTGAGATGCTACGTGCTCTCAACACAAGGACTGTATACAGACCTGGTCATTCTATTACTGTGTATAGGATTTTAACGTGTAAGACAGAGAATAATATAAATGACCGGTTGATAGACAGAAAGACAGCATCAAAAGGGACCGGTGAGGGGCCGGTGCGACCGATACAATGTTCGCGGTATTTACGGGTGTGGGCAAGGTAAAGCATAAGTATGGTGGGAGTACGCATTGAGAGGGGCGGTGCTTTATGTTAAGGTTCGTATTCACTATCCGAAAGAACAAAGGAATGAAATTCGGTATATTTGGACAGCAAACACAGCAAACCGAATGCATGCGGCCGTTCGCCATTCGGTTCGCTCCATCATCCGTTTCCAGTCGGTATATCACACTGATAAAAAAGACAGACTTGAACTAAAGTCGTCATCGTTCTTGAAAAAAAAAATTAGTGACAAGAGAATTTATTTTAGCGTAAAAGAAAATATTTTGCCTGAAGAAAAACTCTCTTAACTCAAGAAAACTGGTTCTCTTGAAAAATTCGAAAATTTTCCTTGAATCTATTTTCATTCAACCAAGTGCAAGTTACTTTGTTTTAAGATAATAAGAAAAATACGCTAGGAAGTACTTCATTCAAGAAACATGGCCATTTTTCCAATAGCTAAATACTCTTTTGGTAAAAAAATATCAACGACATGCAAAGACGATGACGAAGGACGGTATATACAATCACTCGGCAATCCGATCAGTCGTATATCATAGTACGCACGGGTTTTGTTGCTAAGAATTTTCCACTTGGAATTTTGCTTAATTTGCTTTTTAAACGCATATCGAATAACAAATTAGTGATCGTTATTAACATGCATTTGTCATTTTTTATGAACAAATTTTAAGATATATGGATTCTTTAAAGGAGTTTCTGAAAAAATGGAAATTACAGCATTTATTTGCTATATTTCAAGGTAAGAGTGTAAGAGACATTTACCTAATGCACCTCTTTAGATAATGCATGTGTGACTATAGATAGAATAAGAATATAGGTATCGATTTTTTATACAAATAATTACAAACATTTTAGAATTTCAAGTCGTCGTATTAAAAAATTCAAAATGTAACCAAAGCTTATAATTTTAATAATTTATTTGCTTTACTTTGTTTAATCGTGATGTAACATTTCTTTGTAATTTGTAGAGTGATGAACCACCCCAAAAAATACCAAGCAGTGAAGGAGCAGAAATAACTACTATCGAGGAAAATAATATCACTTTACTTACTACAGACCAGGAAAACTTAAATTTATCAGAAAATAATATACCTCGTAATATGGCCTGTATATGATGTATAGACTTCTCTTAGATCAAAATAAATTTTAGTCGAGTCAATAGTATTCGCTATTGGTTTAAGAAAAGTGTCTCTTTAATCAAGAAATGTCCCTTTTCAATCAAGAATTATTGCATGAATCAAAGAGACTATTGGTCTTGTAGCAAAAACTTCTTTGCATATTCATTTTGGGTCAAGAGTGAAATACTTTGGACTGATAGATTCTTCTATTCTCTAAAGTAATTTTTAAAGCTTATGAAAAGACAGTTAATGCTTTGGGCAAAGAAACGTCGTTCTTGGCCCTATTGAAAAGCGCCAATCTTTTGGGTCAAAGTGATATTCATTTCGACTAAGAGATCCTTTTTTTCAGTGCAGAGACGTTCGCAAACGAATGTGAATTATAGAACCGCGCGAACAAGACTGGACGTTCGCTCGTTGGATAGTAGCATTCGTTCGTTCGGATAGTGAATACGCACCTTTATGTAGATGAAAGGGTGGGGAAAGGAAATAGATAACCTGAGATCCAAACTATTTTTGCATCATTCTTTTCGCCTAGCTGTTTCAGTGTGTATGTTAAGTGTTTCAAAAATGGCTATTTATACGACCGAAAAGAAGGTGCATATCGTTAAATGGTTTTACATTTCCTCTAGTATGGAAGAGGTCATTGGGCGTTTTGTGTTCACCTTTCAAGATTGCCCTGTGCCTTGTGCCACAACTGTACGCAACATTGTCCATAAATTTGAGCAAACAGGCTGCATTGCGGCGTGCAGAAATTGTGACAATAAGGAAGGCACAGAGAAGGTGATTCCCGATAAGGAAATTAATATTTGTGCCGCGGTCGAAACAAGCGAACCTTGTTCAAGCCGAAATATAGCCGAACAAGTTGGTTGCAACGATGTGCAGGGTTTTAAAAAAGCATGGATATAAGTCCTACAAAATCAGTACCACGCAAGAAATTTTTCCCGCAGATTGTAACAGACGTCTGGAGTTTTGCGAGTCTGTAAGAGAAAGAGCCGATCGGAATAATTTATTTTTGGAAAATATATTATATTATTAGGTGTCGCCTGGCAGTACTAGCTAAATTTAGGGGAATTGGAAGGGCGGGGCTTAAAAGAGGGGAAATTAAAAAAAAAATATATATTTTTATTAGTATCACTGATTTACTGTTTAAAGTTAATAAACATAACTATTATAATAAAATAAACATTTTTTTATTACTTTAATATAATTTAAAGTTGTAAAAAATATGTCTATTAACTTTACACAGCAAATCAATGATATTATTAAGAAAGACTTATTATTTTCAGAGAAAATTCATAGTAAATAAATTACACATTTAGTAAACAATATCATTTATTTTTTAGAGCTGCGATTTATATTACAATAATATTGAAACATATATTTTTTTAACAATGAAGAAGAATATCTCGGAACCTAAAAAAGAAAGATGATCAATTAATGACTTAAATTAGTTCAAAATACATTTTGCAAATAACTAGTGAATTGGAAAGATAAATTATACTATGAAAAAATCATTTTAATAATATGTTATTATTTATTTACTGATAATACATAAGTATATAATAGGTAAATAACCTGCATAAGGTACTATGATACAACTACCTAGTAGTTGTATCATGATAACACACTAATATCACAAAAAAATATGCTAATTTAAATTCCTTTAACGATCTAATGAAACACTGTCTAGCCTCAATGCATGCCATTCCAAAGGCAAAAAAACTATTATACCAAATAAATATAAGCTGAAAATATAAACCAAGCCAACGTGCATAAACAACCAAATAATGCATCAAAAAATACTTTACTTTTATCAGATTATACCCTTGGATCAAGAGCAACAAGTTACATATATTTGTGATGATAAATGCTTAAATGCTTTTAAAGGGCATTTTAATAAAAAAAGTTACCATGGTCACAGATGAGGGAGGAGGATTAAGAGTAAAAAATTTCATGGAGGGACCGCCTGAAGAACCACTTTCTTTAGCATTTGTAAGAAAATGCGCCTCGTGCAGTAGAATTACAGATGATATTGAGACAAATTTAACATGAGAAATTATGGATTTCTGCAACGAATTATGTCTCTCAAAATACCAGAAGATGATTGGTTCCAAATGTGCAAGTTGTGTAGGAGATGTAAAATCTACATCTCTCGGAAAGTATTGTATGCGTTTTAGGAATGACATCCGCCAGTTTTGTACTAGTTCTTGTTTGGAGCAATATAAGAGGGGTCTTAAGGTCTGTTCTTATTGTCAACAAGACATGTCTAATGGACCAGATGGTTTTTTGGCTCTTGTAGGTGAAAAGGGCCAATTTAAAGATTTCTGTTCAAAGAGTTGCATGGAAAAGTATGATATCATGACAAATGACAGACCTCCTAATGTCCCATTTGGTACTATTTGTTCAGTGTGTAAAACAGAAAAAAATATTACCATTGAATTTGAACACGAGGGCTCTCCAAATTACTTTTGTGGTGAGCCATGTTTTGTTGCTTTTGTATATGTAAATAAAACTAGCCCTGGTAAATGTGCTATGTGTCGTAGACATTTTAACAAATCAATTTTGGAGAAACATACTATGTATTACGATAATGTGCAGTACAGCTTTTGTTCCAATAGTTGTGAAAATATTTACATAATAGCACACAGTAAAATTGTACCATGTATTATTTTATTATTGTTTGAAAGGTTATTTTTGAATCATTCATTTCTACATTTAATTTTCATTTTATTAGACTGGAATTGAAGACCGTTTTTTAATATTTTAGCACTCTAAGTATATTCTGTACACTGCAAAATCCCTAAAACAGTAGGGTACATGTTGAAAGTTGGCATTGTTGCAAATTGCGCTTAGAATGCCCCACATTTATCACATGATGACTGGGGCACGCTTAAATGTAAATAATGACCCTGTGGTAGAAATTAACATTCTATCACCGCGGCGTCAATGCCAAACGATAGGCTGCGTAGGTAAAAGTGGGAGAGTGCTGGTGAGATAAAAGTCGGAGAACAAGATGTTAACATCCACGTGATATCATGTCCCCTCCGACTTTATCAATGCTGGGCTCGAAACGCACATACGCGTGACAATTTATTTTTCTTGATATTCACTATAAAAATATTTAATTGTGTAAAATTTTTATCGACAAGTATTACTTAATAGTTTCATTTTAGGTTCATCGTTAATTAATATAAAAAAATTATTCGACAATAAAAAACTCTTTGTTTCATTTCATTATTTGTAAGAACAAAAACATTAGTGGGTAATGCATTATATATTAACGTCTTTCTATAATATAACTATGTAGTTTGATAAAAGCAGATAAAAATCTCAGGACATTTAACCTAACGAAAATCAATAATTACTTTTTTAATTACACACAATAATTACAAGCGTTACTTTTTTATTTCATCTTAAATGAATGTTTAGAATAAAGGATCATAACAACTACTGTACAGAAGCATATTAAATTATTTGATATTATTTAATAAATAAAAAATAAAGGGAGTTGAAAATAAAAAGCTAAAAAATAAAGGGTAATTATTTTACCTACATAACTAACTACCTAAAGTACATATAATTACAAACTAACTTATGTGCTTGTTTAAAAATATATCATAAAATTTGGGTTTTGTTATTTTCTTTTTCAAAAACTGTTTATATTCAGTGTGATTCAATGATAATATCCTATAATAACAATATCCTAACCAATGTGTATACAATAAATATTTTTATTGATTAAAAATCAATTGTAGCATTTTCATTTTCCAAATGCTAATTTGTTTTATTATAGACAGTATTTTATTATTGTATCGATATTCTTTTTACATTTCTACAACACTTAAATTTCGGAACGTTCTTTATCGAAAATAGTGGATCGTACCCTGGTGTATACACAGGACGGGAAACGTCAAAATCGTCACCTCGGATTTGGCCGTTGCCGAGGTCAATGTGCCATTTTGAGAATTAAATTTATTTGGCCGGTATTTTTCACAATATGGGAAAAATATTGTGATTTTGTTATCCTATAGATGGTTGAAGGTTTCATATAGATTTTGATTGCTTAGATTTTAAAGGATCTATAGTTTTGGTAAAAAAAAATTACATGCCTTTCTTTTAGATTCCAGTTTTTTCGATGACAAGTGTCCAGCCCTTATTTGAGAAGAAATGTTAAATTATTGATTGTGTGCCTTCTTAATGAGGTAAATCAATACAGTCGTAAATTTTTCAAGTTTTTTAAGTGTAAGGTTAACTTATACCGTGCATTTCTTTTCAGGTTTCCCTTTGGATTTCTCTTCAAGTATTTCTAGACATTTTTCTAGACGTTTTTCTGCAAGTTTTTCTACACTTGTTTCTAGAAGCTTTTTCGCCAAGTTTTCCTTGCAGTTTTTCAAGTTCCCTTTGATTCTTCAATACGTGTTCAGTCACCGAAGTAATCAGTAGCAGCCTGCTCGGTTAGATTTCAGCTCTGCACCCCTCTGAGGAGAAGTTGGATGCCTTGATGTTTTTTATCATTAAGAAGATCATTTTTTTAGTATAATTTGGTATACAAGGCCAGTATATTTTCTTATAGTAAACTAAAATTTTATTAATTTGATTTTAAATAAACATTAGTGTGTTATTATTCTTAAAATTTTACATTTAACTGGTTAAGTACTTGCCTTCAGCATTACTTTAACCCTTAATATATAAAATTTAACGTTCTGTTACATTTTATATTTTTTTAACACTTTAAGTATTTGCCTTCAGCATTGCTTAAAGTTTACTTGTATTTGATTATTAAAATTACCATGTTATATTGATTGATTATTCGGATTTAACATCTATTTATGTTAACATTTTTGTACGGGCAAATTTTTTTTTGTTTTCAAGCGGTCAACTCAAATTAAAAGTAAAAACCATAAAACAAATTTAAAGGGCGTAGATGTTGTATAATAAAATAAAACTAATAATATAAAATACAAATAATACTAATAGATGGTACGTTACTAATGGTAATAGCCAACTTTGATCTGAGCGCTGCAAATGGACAAATGTTGTATAGCAACAAAAGTCTTGTATGACCTGGCTACCGAGATGATCTACCTGCAATTAAAGAAAAAAAAATGGTGTGAGCAGCAATGTTACCAGTTATTATTAAAATGAAGTTAATTTAAAATTAAACGAGTACTTGAATGATTTATCAATAGTGTAACTTAAAAATACAAGTTTAAATAAAATAATAAAATGCCACACAGGCTAGTCACACAGACTATTAACAAAAACATGCCACACAGGCTATCAAAATGCCACAGCCTAAAAATGCCACACCGGCTATCAAAGTGCCACACAGGCTATCAAAGTGCCACACAGGCTATCAAAGTACCACAAAGGCTATCAAAGTACCACAACGGCTATCAAAGTGCCACACAGGCTAAAAATGCCACACAGGCTATCAAAGTGCCACAAAGGCTAAAAAATGCCACACAGGCTATCAAAGTGCCACAAAGGCTAAAAAAATGCCACACAGGCTATAAAACTGCCACACAGGCTATCAAAATGCCACACAGGCTAAAAAAACACACAAGTTAATAGTCAAACTACACTACGGGGCTAACTATTTGTCAAGGCTAATTACGCTACATAGGTTAACTGTAGAAAATAAATAAAGCTAAACATAATTCATTCAAGATCAATTTGATAATACAAATACAGAAATATATTCTTTCTTCTATTAAAGTCACTTAGACAAAATATAAATAAATCACTGTAAAGAAATACTTCAATATTATCATGTGCAAATCATATTTTTTTAATATCAAATCAAGATTAATTTGATAATATTAATACACAAATATATTCTTATATTCTGTTAAAGTCACATAGACAAATTATAAATAACTCACTATAAAGAAATACTTCAATATTATCATCTGCAAATTATCTTTCCTTTATATTCAATCAGATATCTTAAAATTTATCTGAGATTCAGAAATATAATATATCTATAATAAAAACAATAAACAGTAACCAACTAGTTGCTCAGTGAGATAAAATAAACTCACCTTAATTATACTTCTTATTCGGCACGGCAATGGAACTCAGAACTACCACAAAACCTTAATTAAACCTCAGAAACTTTAATAGTTTTAATTTAATAAGTGCGTACCACTTCTTTCTCTGACGCTGTCTAATACTGTTTTAGACGGCGATACTGTATAGAATGTTATCTCAAACCATTTTGAAAAGTGCAGGTAGCACGAATTTGGGGCTTGTTTTTGTTTACATTCGAAATTCCATTACGCTCCGGCATTTGAAATGTCTGTTTTTTATTACGTCAGATAAACAAAACGTAGCATAGAAAAATAGAGTTCTTACATTTTATATCATTACGATCTTTGACCTGTAAAACCAATCTTGGGTACAGATTTTAATCTTTTTCCCCTTAACTATATATAAACAAAAAGGTTCATGAATCTTTGTAATAAGTCAAGTCAAATTTAAATATTTATTATTCGAATATAACCAAGACCGTCTCTAAAAGTACTCCTTTTATATTATAATTGTTTGAATAATATTTGAAAAGATATAATTTGATTTTAAACAAGTTTTAAGATAGAGTTTCTTAAATATAATTCAGGCAGGATCAGTGGGATAAAGGAAAGTACGGAAAATGAACCTGGAGACTTATACCCAACATCGAAAAACGGATTGACAGACCATATGGTGAAGTGGGATACCACCTGACACAAATGCTGTCTGGACACGGGTGCTTCCGAAAATACCTCTATAAGATGCGGCGGGCAAGCTCTGAATCGTGTTTATTTTGTGGTCCAATAGACGACGTTGAACATGTGTTCTCCTGTCCAAGATGGAAGGATGAGAGAGATCATTTTAAGAAGAAGAGTGGACTGGATTTCACTGAAACGAACTTAATGAAGAAGCCTTGAGGGAGGTGAATTATTATGGGAAACAGTAAATGAAGGTATAAATAATATACTAAGTAAAA
Source organism: Sitophilus oryzae (assembly GCF_002938485.1). Lineage (NCBI taxonomy): Eukaryota > Metazoa > Arthropoda > Insecta > Coleoptera > Curculionidae > Sitophilus > Sitophilus oryzae. The sequence goes on along the minus strand of NW_022146179.1, from coordinate 1,214,435 downwards.
AAGAAGAGGAACAACGCCACATGGCGTAGGCAGCCCCCACGTCGAAGTAATGGGTAAGCGGTTCCGGCGTGGTGTGCTTACTTGAACGAGGAGGGTTTTTTTTAGCCGGTAGGAATCCGGCTCTATCAATGACCTCTAAATAAAGCAGACCCGGCATTTCATTCATAAAAAGAGAAAGATCAGAATCAGACATTCGTTTCTTGTTCTATGCGAGTGGGAACAAGACGGGCTGATCGCAGTCATGAAGGATTCCCGAGAGAATGGCAACGCTGTTCAGAGATCTTGAGAATGTGTGCCAGTGGCGTAGGTACTTTATTTCTAAGCCATCTATGACGCCATTTTTCAGTTTTTGTTATAATTAATTTTGTCTCTTGATCTACTTGTAACATTTTTTTAATTTTTATTAATTTATTGTGGTGAAATTAATTTCTGTTGTATATTTGATATTGATATTAAACATATTTTTAAAAAATGGTGTATTTTTTGTGAACATCTATGTCATAATTAAAAATAAATGAAGAATTAAAATTTTTTATTTTTTAAACTTCCCGCCATGCGTAACAATTTAGTCCGTAGTTCCTACAAGCGATATTGGGGGCGCTAGTAGCAGTAGACTTATCAACAGTGTCAAATTTAAACGTCAATTTCACTTTCCAATATTTAGCAAGGCGCTCGCACTTCTCCTTGTGTATGTGTTTTGTGGGGTGGTCCTTCTGTAGGGTGGTCCTGTTGTTAATTTTATTTTATTTGCCATTGAATTACCTCTACACTCTACGTTTGTGGCGTGCTTCGTAATTTGTTAAAATGGTTAATAATAGTGAGACAAAGTTTAGAACACCTCTTGAGCACGAAGACCTTCAAGTCTACATACAACCCAAACTGAATGTTTCTCTCAAACTGTCAGATAGAAGCTCAACGCAAGTGGAGTTACCGTTTAGTGAATATTTTAGATTATTTTATACCCCTGATAGTCCAGTACTTGAAAAGTTAGGTGAGAATAAGGATAAAGTAACGATAAAGGACAAAATGAAAGATGCAGAACCGTATAACTTATTTACAAATAGTTTAAGTTTTTGTGAAGGTACAGAAGAGCAATTATACTCAATAAAGTTTACAGGTATATTTCTAGTAATTAATAATATCGTTAAGTAGTACTAGATATGTTTTCAAGATCTTTTATGTCCAAGTTTGGGGAATGTAAAAAAGTCCTTGCTATTTACACATCGTATTGATGTTCAGTTTTTGATTGAACAATATGCTGCTAGGAAATTACAGTAACTTATTTTATATTTAATTTAATTATTTTTATTAAATTTTATTTGTTATAGTTGCACTCCTATAACTGTTATTTTTGGTTCAGAGAATCCAAAAGTTCAGGAACCAGTACTAAAAGAACTGTATCCAAATATTGATTTCCATATTCCACATACTGATAAACTTTTTAATATTCAGAGCGCGTAAGTAAGTTGTCAATAATATTTATGATGATTGAATATTAAGTTTTACTACAGGCATTGCTTAATATTTCAATATGATGATAATTCAATAAGGATTGTTATTGGATCCCCAAGTATATATGCGCCTGACTGGAACAATTATAATGGATTGTAAGATAACTTTTATTTTAATGCTAGATTATACTGTTTTTATTTTTAGAATATGGATAAGTCCTCGATGTCCCAAACTTCCAAGTGGAATGTCGCAAAGAGATGGAGAATCAAAAACAGGCTTCAAATCAGACCTTTTAAATTTTTTGCTAAGCTACAAAATTCAATCTTTAGGAGGATGGATCAATGTGGTTAAAAGTGCTGATTTTAGTGAAGTTAGGTAATGGTTAGGTACCTTTATTTTTCTGATGTATAATAAAATGTATTTTAATGTTTTGGTTATACAGGGTGTTTCTCGTATATGGACGTCCAGGAATTCATCAACCTAGGAAGAATGGATGTCCCTTACACTTTTTAGGTCATCTATTAAGCCACCATTATAAAATACCTCCTTATCAAACTGACCATGATTTGTGGCGTATAATAGTTCAATCTTCTTCTTTGGGTATGGATTATATACTTTAAATGGTTCCAGTAAAAACGTAAAATTCTCTATACAGCAGACATATGAGCAGAAAATCGCAAACTGCGATTCAATCGCAGCGATTGTAAATTCGCAATCGCAACCTGCGATCCTTTTTTAAAGTAAACTGCGAGTTGCGATTTAAACATCTATCTGCCGACTTTCGATTTTCAGGCAACCAATATTACTTCAATTGCGATTTGTCACTGCGATACTGCGATTTTCGATCGCACCGGCGCGGCATCACATTTGCAGTTATAATTCGCACCTGCGAGTTACGATGGTTGCGATAGCAGCTCCCATCACTGCGATTTTGCGAAAAACGGATTTTTTTGATTTATATTATCTATTATATATTTATATATTTATATTTGAGATACAGAGGCAAACTTAATTTTTTTAAATACGGACCTGCATTAAATGCACTGCATTTGTTATTAACGATTTTGAAAGAACTCGGTCTCCTGAGTACAATGATATGCCACACTTATATTTTTTTTTTGTTTTGAGTACCTTAACAAGAAAAAAAAACTATTTAATTATTTAAAACAATTTCAAGTCCGACTCTGTTTTGTTTAATTATTTAATTTGATTATATTTATCGCAACAATATTGATCAGCGCTAATTACCATTGAATAAGAAAAATCGAGCCAATTGGAAGTTTTAAATAAATTATATCCAGGTCAGCAATTTAAAGATCTTATTTTTAATTTTTTTTATTGTGAATTTGAAATCTCAGTGTGCGATCTAATAATATACGTAATATTCATCGTAGTTATTATAAATAAATCAACTTCTACAAATTAGTTTCTAATACTTTACATGTTCGAAAGGGTTACCACTTACTACAACCACCTTCCCTATTGCAAACATTTATTTTTCGTTCAATTTTATTTATAGCTCTTTGAACTTTCTTCTTATACTTCCGAAAGTACCGTATGATCGAGAAAAAACGGCGTCAGCGTTGGCTATGAAATGAAGATCGCTGTCATTTTATATGTAAATTTATATGGGAAATGTCATCGATCGTCATTTCCCAGCCAACTGGACGCCGTTTCTTTTTCGATCATACGGTATTTTGTACTCTTTATTGTAAATGTTGAGATGTATTGATTTCAATTTTACAAATGACGTGAAGTAATGTATTAATTTGTATATTATTTTTTATTATTTTATTGCATTTGATTTTCCATATTTAATGTTTTACCCCACGTCATTGTTAAGTTTGAAAGCTTATCAATATTGTAACGATGAATAGATTAAATATTAAAAAAAACTGAGCCGGACTTGAAATTAGTTTAAATAAATTGTGTTCAAATCTGCGAAACAAAAAAAATATTAAGTGTGGTATATCATAGTACTCGAGAGACCGAGTTCTTTCAAAATCTGAAATAAAAAAATGCAGGTCCGTATTTAAAAAAATTAAGTTGGCCTCTGTATCTCACAAATTATCAGCTAATTTGAAAATCTAAAAGTACTATTAGATATCCCTTATAAAGTGGCTATGAGAATGTGCAATTAGTTTTTTGATTTTTTTAAAAGTAAGGACAGGAAAAAATAAAATTCATTATCAAAAAAATCCGTTTTTTCTAAACTAGTTCCACTAGTTTAGCACTAAAAACTAGTCGCAGTTTCAAAGTTGGATTTCTCGCAAACCACTCATTAGATTTTGATGATTTTTTTTAAATTGTAAATTAATTTCTTCTTAACGGATGCTACGTCGCTACATCTGAAATTTTTATCGATGTACTTAAACAGCCGTTAAACGGTAGCCTACTAAAATGCCGTTAATAGATATTGTGACGTCGTTCATGTCGGCGGAAAGTAATGCCTATCCTTAAGCATTTTGCAGGAGCACTTGTGGGTCAGTGGATGAGGCTATCGCTTCGTAAGCGAATGGTCCGTGGTTCAAATCTCACGCCGACCAAGACTTTTTTATATTTTTTTTGCTTATAGCGGGATCTTATTGCATTGGTTTCACTCTTTTTGGTTAGATTGGTTTAGTTATTTGGCGGGTTGGTTAGCGTGGTTATTTGGAGGGTGTTAAGGGTGTTTGTGAGTGTATAGCCATATCCAGATATTATACTCCTGAATAGTAAATTTGTATTTATAAGTTAATTCCTTTTTTCTATGGTTTAATATCTATAATTTAATTGTTTACTTTTAATATATAATTATTGTATTCCTTATCGCGATTCCTTTGCTTGTTATTTCATAGTGTTTTCATTTCATATTTTTTTGCTTAAATCTTAAACATATTGGTGTTGATATTGACTTAGTTTGTGTATATATATATATATATATATATATATATATATATATATATATATATATATATATATATATATATATATATATATATATATATATATATATATATATATATATAAAAATGTAATTGTAATTTTAAGAAAAATTGTAATTTTAAGAAAAATAGTATTATAATTTTAAAATTGGTTAATTGGTTATTACTATTGTTATTGGTATTTAGTTATTATATGTAAGCTGTGGACACTAATTTTGGGACTTGTCCTGTTTGTGTTCCGACTAGAAATAAATAAAAAAAAAATAAAATTCATTGGTTAGTTGGTTATTTGGTGGGGTTGGTTGATTTTTACTAATTTATATTTGTTTTTTATATTTTTTATCAGTGTCGAGGTTAGTTGCGTTGGTTAACTTGGTTATTTGGTGGGGTGGATAGCGTTGGTTAGTCCTTATAAAATTTCTATCGAATTCCTATATTTCATAAAGCCGTCAAGTGCGTCACATCAACGACGTCATACCTATTAACGGCATTTTAGTAAGCTACCGTTTAACGGCAGTTTAAGTACAGCCAATTTTTATTCCGAATTTATTTTGAGCATATACAGGGCACAACAATAAGACGAAGTTTTTTGCCCGAACTTTGTAACACCTTGTAGGGTGCAGCAGCTGTAGTAGCTATCGCTAAATCAAATCACATTGTAGCCTCATCTTTTGTGAGAATTTTGTTTTTTTAATCACGGCATTATCTCTTTTTGTATTGGAGATATGCTGTTTTAATGCTTCGCAGGCAGAAAGTTTTATGTATAAATAATCAAGGGGACAAAGGCGAAAACGGATTTATGAGTATTTGCAATATGGCAATAACTTTGATTTATCCAGCTTGCAACCCTGAGTTCAACCCCATTGAACATCTGTGGGACCAACTTTAAAGGCGCATCCGTCATCGACCTGTTTTACCCGACAGCCTTCAAGATCTGCGAATTACACTTTAAGAAGAATTTGATGCCATCCCACAAGAATTTGTAACAAACCTGATTGATTCAATGCCACGTCAACTAAATGAAATGTCCCCAAAAATTTCTTTACCTTTTTTTTTATTTCCATGTTTTAGTTAGTTTTCAAATTAAACTTGCCTACGTTCAGATGTTTGATTTTATTTTAAAGCATTTTTCGAGGCGTTTGTTTTAAAGCAGCGTATCTCCAATACAAACAGAGATAATGGCATGATTAAAAAAAAACAATGCTCACAAAAGATGAGGCTACAATGTAATTTGATTTAGCAATAGCCATAAAATAATAAATACAAGAAGTGTCAAGTCAATGTTAAATTATGGAAACAGCGTGGCTGCCTGGGTAACTAATTTTCAGATATGGCGGCTGGGACATTTGACATGACAATTTCAATTTTATGAAATTTATTTCCGTTTCCGGTTTTTAATGGCGGGCTGTTCAGGAGGTTTAAATGAGGGTTAATATACTTTTTACTCTTTCTGGTAGTAAATAATACAACAAAATTACTCAAAAATATTTATTTGGAATTTAGAACAATGTAAATATGCAAATCAACACAATTAAAGAGCTATAATCCAATAAACTACTGTATCAATATCAAATATTTAAATAATATCAGAGATGCTGTGTTAAAGTGAATTAGTAAAGTAACAGTGCATTGACTTACAGAAACTTGAAGATAAATAAATGTTTTCACAGCTTCACGGACATAAAACTAAATAACTGGAAGCAGGAAAAAGGCAACCGGAACCCACACTAAACCTGGAATCAAAAAAAATATGTAAAAAATATAAATATAGGTACATAAGATTTTTGTGAATTAAATCAAACAGGACTTGAATGTAAATAAAATGAATAAAAAATATAATACATATACATCTAATACCTCATTTGTATTTTAAAAATAATCTACATACATAGATTTATAGCATTATTGCTATGAAAATACATAATAGGTACCTATGTGATATGTAATTACGCATATCTGTTCATCTTGTAGAAAATTAATGTAGGCTAATAATACTTCAATAATCATAATTTACCTTGTATAACTTGCTTTTAGTTGCTCAAAATCACCGATCAGTCTTTAAAGTAGAGATACGGAAAAATCCTTGGCAAAGAATATCCCAAGATCCTTGGGTTTAAAGCTAAAAAAATATAAAAACAGTTAATATATTACCTATTTTTACATATAATATGGCCTATACCTACTACACGCAGAAACGTCGATTTCATCATTTTCTTCATGTAATTAATATCATATATACTTTATTAAAGTGTTAACAAGGAACTTTATATCAAAAAACATCTTTGTACTTATAAATTTCAGCCGAAATATCAGAAACAAACTTCCAATCAAATCTAAACGGCAAAAATTAAAATGGCGCCCGACCTTGCCAGAGGCCTCGGGAGCTGACGCTGACACACAGACAAAAGACAAAAGAACAGGACGCCGACGTGCATAAAAATGTTCCGTAGCAGAAATTGACAGAAATCATATAGAAATATTCAGATTTTTGTCTAGGACAGTCTAGAAGGCCATGCTTTCTGCCTGGGTAGAACCGCGCCACAACTGTTTCCAATTTTCCGGTTTACTGTCACCCCCCTGGCAGTAGCTACTACAGCTGCTGCACTCTACAGGGCGTTACAAAGTTCGGGCAAAAAACTTCGTCTTATTGCCGTGCCCTGTATATGCTCAAAATAAATTCGAAATAAAAATTTCTGACCGTTAAGAATTAATTTAACAATTTAAAAAAAAATCATCAAAATCTAATGAGTTTCGCGAGAAATCCAACTTTGAAATTGGAAGTAGCTTTTAGTGGTCTGTTTTTTTTTGCCGGTGACTGTAGTTTTAGATTTATAATATATTATACGGATTGAAAATGTTAAAAATTCTAGTTTTCGGTTATGACTAATTATAGTTGCTCTCAGGTATAATTCAGATTGGTTACATTTAAATAATACGATTGTTGACAGAGCCTTATTAATCTTTTCCAGAGTCGAATTTGTTCTAATATTTAATTATTTATGATGATATTGAGGATGATATAGGTATTATTTTTAGAATTTATTATTATTTATTTTGTATAAAGTGTTTTATATCTAAATTATTTTGTCTATTATAGAGTAGATAATTTAATATCAAAATTTGAATTTAATTAAAAAAAAATCATAAGCACAGTTTTTTAGATTCAAATTATAAAAATTATCTCTTATTCTTCATTAACAAGAAGACATAGATTATGGTAAGGAACCTCTGTTAATATTGGATACTTTTTTCAGCTATTTTTATTTACTATATTTTTGTTATATATTCTTTACAGCTTACCAATTTAAAAATATTAAAATCGCAATCGCATAACAGGTTACAGTCACAGCGATTTATAAATCACGATCGCAGTTTTGCTAATCTCAACTGGAATATGTTTCTAAGAAAATATTTGCGCCACTGACTTTCTTTCCTCTTATTAGCAAATTTGTGTAGGCCATTTAATGCCTATTAAAAGTTGTATCTTGATATTTTGTCCATTTCGATCTAGTCGATGGGATAAACGCAATTTTATTAATCACAGTTATTAAAATTACAATAAAAATTAAATTACATTATTAAATAATAAAATAAAATAAAAATCATTAAATACATTTTATTTAATGTAATTTATTACTAAATTTTATTAAACTTTATAGCACTGATGTACAGTGCTACCTACAGCGAATTCGCCCAAATAATAATAGTATTTAAGATAATTACAAAACCTTTAATACATACGGAATTTAAGATAAGTAGTAGATAGATTTCCTGTAACGGTACTCGGTTAACCAAGCAGTTATTTTCTGAACTTCGCCGAGGATTATTAAAACAAATACATTTTATTAAAGACCTACCTTTTTAAAAGTTTTAACATCCTCTAACTTTAAAACTATGCATTTCCGCACCCATGTTTGTAGGAACTTTTTCTCATATCTTTTGATGAGAAATCAATGAGTACTTATTTAACTTTTAGCAATGTAATAACATTAAAAAAAAATTAAAGATACTATTAGCGTTGATTGAGAGAATTGGGAAGATACGCAACCTAATGGGCGAATTGCTGACAAAGCTGATTTGATTTCCCCTTGCGTCTCAAGTGCTGTACGGTGGAGACACCAATGATTCTGCGGCCAACGCATAAAACACTTATTTTCTCTAATTCGGCCGGCGTATGCATTTCGAAGACGGTGTGGAACTGAAAGCGACAGTGTTGCCAGTACCCTGCCTCTTTTCTCTCTCTATCGAATGTTATTATGTTAAGTCTGCTCCATTTATATTTGTCATACATATTAAAATACAGACGCAGGTTAAAATTTACAATAAAACATTGTTTTAAGCTCATGGAAGGCTGAAAGCGACAGTGTTGCCAGATTAAAATGTGTAATATCTGTAATACGTTTGACGAAAATATCTTTGGATGAAAAATTCGTGTTTATGTATTGAAAATTTATTCGTGTTAAACATATAATAAACAACAAAAATAAAAAATCTTTTATGGGTACTAAATATGTCGTATGATCGAAAAAAGCCGTTTAGTTGGCTTAGAAATGACAATTATTGACATTTACTATAATTTTTAACTAACTCTGACGCCGTTCGAAATTATTTAATGGTAGAAAATGCGTATTATTAACGCAGTATCCTGAAAATCCGTAAATCTACGGATTAATTAGTAGTTCTGGCAACACCGTCTCCGGTAACCACTCACTCTATGGACTGAAAGCAGAATTACGGTACGGTAATCTTTATCCGTTGCGCTGTAAACGACTATCAGCGCGCAGCGGCGCAGTGCTAAACTAAAATTCGGACAGCTTCACGGTAACGCCAGCTACATCTCGGACAGTTTTTGTAATCATTATCTCTGTAATTTAATAAATTTTAGTAAATAATATTTCTTGCCTTTAGCTGTGTATTTTTTCAAATTTCGAAAAATCGAAAGGAGAAAAAAAAAGTAAGAAGAAAATGTTTTGCTTGTCGTAAAGGGGGGAACCAAGCTCCACTCCCACAACCTGTTTCTGGGCCTACCCTTTATCAGGTGGGCTGTCCAGGGGCTGGTTCTCACCGATACGCCAAGCAAAACTTTTTCAATATCAACAGACGACGTTGTAAAGTGTCGGTGCGCGCTGATAGTCGTACTTTTTATTTTTTTTCTCCTTTCGATTTTTCGAAATTTGAAAAAATACACAGCTAAAGGCAAGAAATATTATTTATTAATATACACTAAAGCTGTAAGAAATTTGTTCATTTCATATAAATTTTAGTGTGATATAAATTGTCCTTTTCCTGTTTCATGAATGTATTCGACATATATTAATACGAAAACTTTTGAGCAGGTAAATTGGGAAGAACCCCTGATGAGTGGTTTACTACATGGTTCTTGAATTCTTTAAGCAGCAGTGTTAATAATCAATATTTACCCACTTTAAGACCCACTTTTAAAGGACAGTTTAGTGTGTTATATCCGACAATAGAGAATGCTTTGACTTGTTTTTTGGGCCCTGTTGGGGCCTGGGGTAGCCGTTATGATGCTGATTTAAGAGACCAACAAAGGTGGTTGGAACCATATTTGTGGTAAGTAACGTCCTAAACCATAGTATAATAACACTATTGGTATGAAATGTAATTTATATCTTATCAAACCTCGTCTAGCGCTCTAGGCATTCATAACCCTGCCTCTTTTCTCTCTCTATCGAATGTTATTATGTTAAGTCTACTCCATTTATATTTGTCATACATATTAAAATACAGACGCAGGTTAAAATTTACAATAAAACATTGTTTTAAGCTCATGGAAGGCTGATAGTGCTAAAAGGACCAAAGCTATATTCCATTCAAGAACTGTATGTAGAATTTCTCCGTGCTGCAAGAAGCTGGCTTATTTTTATTTGACCACGTCCAATATATCTAGAGCCGGATGGGGAAAAATAGAGGATGGAGATATAACAGTCAAAATGAGGTTAGTTAAAACGACTGAGAGGGTTAAGCTGGATTTATATCAGGGCATGGGACCCACCCAGACTCGCTAAAGGCGAACACTGGTTGTTAATATTCTAAACACAAAAGTATAGGATTGTATATCCTATTACATGGCCGTATAGCTCAGGCCGTAAAACTAAAGTAGTACTAAACTCGATAGTTGACGTTCAGTTGCAGTTGGATGTTCGCGGCCGTTGAGGTTCAACGTTTTTGCATTTATAAACTGTCAGTTTCGGTTGTAAGTTTAGGTTTGGAATAGTGAAAATTTCGTTTTTTCTTTCAATTTAAAAATACTTTTGATATTTTTAAAGTTGAAACATTGCGCAAATCCAACATTGCGCAAATTATAAACATTAAAAAAAAACAGAAATAATGAAACAACAATAAAAGTCATTTTCCAATGCATCTCTTCTGTGCTTCATGTGATCGCGCACTTCATGTGATTCAGGCACTTACTCATAAATGTCAAATCATTGAGCTTGACATTTGAAAAGTCATTTTCACATTTATAATGTGTCATCAGTTTGACGATTTGAAATTAGCGCGCGGAGATTGTGACGTAGTGACCAACTTGCGCAATATCATACCTTATTTTCTTTGTATTATCGGTATTATGCTCATTGGCTGCCGTTCCAACTACCGAACGTCGCGAACTGCCGACTTAAATATTGACCATCTTTGAATTCCACTGAACGTAAAACTAACTGCCAACTTTTCGACCAACTGACTTTATAAATGCGCGCATTCATTTCATAGTGTCGAACATTTTTAACGTCAACTGAGCCTCAACTGAACTTCAACTGCCGAGTTTATAAATCCAGCTTCATAATCATATATACATAAAAGAATATGTGTGTATATGGTTATAATTAATTTTGAGGCAGCAAGATATACATCAAAATTATCTCTGCAAATGATTCCTTTTTTTACATTTTAAGGACTTACCATACGGGTATTCTGTTTCTACCAAAATTTTTCGATAAGGAGTATTTTGAAGTTGCTGATCTCTCTTGCGGCGCAACCAATAATAAGTTTCCTATCATGTATGATTTGCCTTTGACTCCCTATGGTCCTGAAGATGAACCTTATTGTTTGGATGAAATGATAGAAAGACGTCTTGTAGATTTAGACAATATGAATATAGATAAGCCTCGTTTTGTCTCTGATGTTAAGGACTCTGATGTTAAGACACCTTCTGAAGAGAAGTGGGATAAATTCGTTAATATAGCTATGGAAGATAAGCGAATAATTCCGAAATCCTGTTCAGTATTGCCCTCTACAAGTACTTTTTTCCCCACATTTAATAAGAACTAATTTTTGCAATCTATGTGCCTTATATTTAAAATGGAATATTTGGAATATTAAATGTTTAACAAGTTTATTTGCATGTTAATGTTATTGGATATCTAATATCGTATTTTAAAATATATTTTTTCACAAGGGATTGTTTTTAATTCTAAATACAAAAATAAATAGGTACTTTTACTTACACCCTGCATACATGGTCTGGCAATATTGCGTCGGGCATCTGTAGCTCCTAGAATAAAAAAACTTGTGAATTTTGTTTAAGTACAACCTAAAGTATCATATATAAGTGTGCCAGGATGTATTTTAGGAAAATATTTGAACTTTATAGGGTGGCCCAAAAAAGTAAGAGGATTTAAAAGGTTTTTTAAATTGAATACCCTGTATATTATTTCACTTTTGGCTTCCTTTCAGACCTATTTACATACGAGTAATCCTAAGATATGAGTAAATATATTTTGATAGTTGCAGAGATATTAATAAATAAATAAATATATATATTTTCAGCCTTTACTAAAAAAAATTTATTAAAAATACAAGATCTGCATTGAAATCAAAACTATATCACGTATTTACTTTAGATGGTCTGTACATGCTTTGCTATAAATATGGTATTCGTAAATTATACAGGATGATCAAAATTCTACGTCAAACTTTTTAAAATATAAAATAATTTTCCTTCGTTTTTTAAATGGTACACGTTTTTTCAATAGATGGAGAACTAAAAAATGAACAATTTTTGTATTTACAGTATTTCAAAATTTTAAACAGTTTTCTTAGATATTCGCGGTGTTATATTTCTTATGGCATTTTCCACAGTAAATTTTTATCAAAGCCACCCAATGATTTTTCTCGTTTTTTTGCCGTTGAAAGAGCCATATGAAATAATACTGCGTGTATCTGCGAAGCCATTAAAAAATTTGAAATAGTTACAAAAAATGTTCACTATAATAAAAAAATAATATACAGGGTGTCCCATTTAAAAAAAAACGAAGAAAAATTATTTTATATTTTATAAAGTTTGGCGTAGAATTTTGAACACCCTGTATATTTTAAGATTGCGATATTTATAGCAAAGTAAGTATAGATCATCTAAAGTAAATACCTAATATAGTTTCGATTTCAGGACATATCTTGTATTATTTGTAATCATTTTTTTAAGGAAGGTTGAAAAATATATATTTTTTATTTATTAATATTTCTGAATACGCATATCTTAGTATTATGTAAAGTGATCTGAAACGAAGCCAAAATGCCACAATATACAGGGTGTTCCATTTAAAAAAAATATCCCGATCCACTCACACTTTTTTGAGCCACCCTATAGAAGTCCAGCCACCCTGAAATACATCCTCGTATATACTTAAGGTTTACACTTAACGAAAAAAGTTTTTTATTCTAGGAGCTACAGATGCCCGACGCACTATTGCCGGACCCTGTATATGACGGGTTCATAACTGAATCAAGTCCTAATAGTGGAGTGCCCAGAGACTTTTACCTCGGAATTCAATTACTGTGAATGTATTAATGTGAAACCTTCTGTATTGTGTTTTATAGATAAAATACTAAAATGTTTACCCATTTGTTTTCGTTGCTTTTAATTTTTTATTTTAGTAATTTTAGTAAATTCTTAATTATTTCCTTCTTAATTTTTTGATTTTTTTAATTCTTTTTCTAAGTAAATTTATTGAAGTGAATAAATCTAATGCATAAGCTATACCTATTCTGCTTATATTCTAATCATTGAAATTTTTATTGAAATCGAGACAGATGATTGAAAAATTATACAGGGCGACGCGACATAAACGACGCGGACCTTTGTAGATGACACTCAGCTACTTCACTATATTGATATTGATAACACCAAAGACAGTATTGATTACATAAACAGCGATATTAAGAAACTTTGCGAATACTCATCCAACCATAATCTGTCGATTAATAATTCAAAATCAAGTATCATACTATTCTGTTCAGAAGACAAAAGGGAATCTCTTAAATCCCGCATTAAAGTAAACATTGGGACAAGTACATTGCAATTCTGTGATACGGTGAAGGTTTTGGGCGTTACAATTGATGAGAAATTGCGATTTTATGGCCACATCAGTATGTTAATGAAAAAGTGTTATGCCAAACTAAGGATATTATATGCAAATAGATATTTAATAAATTTTAAACTTCGAAAAAAACTATGCGATACCTTAATTATTTCGAATTTAAATTATTGCGACATTTTATATTATTACTGTTTAGATCAAAACTCAAAGAACAGAGTTCAGATTATGCAAAATAACTGCGTGAGATTTATTTATAATCTCCGAAAATTCGACCATGTCTCAGAAAAATATGTAGAGCTCAAATGGCTCAGGGTACCGAATTTGGTCAAATACCATTACTTGGTTTTTCTACAAAAATTGCTTTCTTCGTCAAAGCCAGAGTATCTAAGAGAGAAATTATTGTTTCGAAACGAACTACATACTAGATGTATCAAGGATCGCAGATTATTAAATATCCCATTGTATCATTCAGCGCAATTTAAGCGATCATTCTCATATAATTCAGCTGTGTTATATAACCAGTTGAAAGAATGTTTTAAAGATCAACCTATTGTCCAATTTAAAAAAAGTATTAAAGATATGTTATTCACTTCATGAATTTTATAGAATTTGTAATATTTGTTAAAAATGTAAATGCTATATTATTGTTTAAAATTAATTAGTTATTAGATTAATTTACGTAATATATATATATATATATATATATATATATATATATATATATATATATATATATATATATATATATATATATATAATTAACTCGTAATGTAAAAACTGGTAACCATCAGTTAAATTACTTTCGTTGGTTAAGTGTAAGAATAGCTCCGCTAAACTTCGCCAACGGAAGCACACCTTAATGTACTACATTGTACTAATTTAAATAAAGACGATATTATTATTATTATTATTATTTTGCAAGGAGAACAAAAGTTTGTATTGAAGTGAAAATCTGTGAGCTTATGTAAGTCAATTTAATAAATTTGAGTTCTACAGGGTGTCCCCAAAAAAGTTACACATCAAAGTTATGTTTTTTTGTAATAGAACACCCTATATATTAATTGATTTTTGGATTCTAGTAAAAAAAATAAAGGTTTGTTTCGTTAGAAAAGTATATGACTAAAATGTATAGATTTTGAAATACATTCACCGGCACGAAAAATGGGCACTGTAAAACTTTGATGTATTTTAAAGGTTAATATATTTTGTTTTAATGGGCCGATTTTGATGCTTTTTTAAGCAGTGTGTAGCTAAATTATTTGACTTTTTAGTATCTTTTTTCTAAATTAAAAATGAAACTCCCCATCTGTTAATTATACGAGGGAAAACAAAATGTTGATATTTTGGTGAAAGTTTGAAACACCCTGTGGAATATGGTAAAACCGCAAGAAATTTAAAAATCAAATTTTATCATCTAGATACATCCTTTCTCGATGGTTTATTTTTTGGTTCATCTCATTAGCTTTATTTTAGTTGGAAGTATTCGCTTTGGAAGAAGACACTAACATTTTTTCGTAATTTTTACATTAAGACCATGCCTTTGCTTTTGGGCCTAGTCAACACATCTAGTAAGTTCTGGTCCCGAAGCATAAGATTTGCTTCATATTAATTCTTGTAGTCCGTTAGTTAATATGTACGTTTCTTAAGTGCAATTTATTATCAATTTGAAAAGCTGGCAAACGGCGGTTCCTTAGAGATAAACTTACAATAAGGCGATCGTCTCGCTTAGAAGTCCTCATACGAAGGTTCCTGGACGTCTAGATTGACGTCCTTCTAGTTGTGGTCATAATTCAAAAACCGCTTAGTATACTCTATGGTATTAAGGTGTTTTCGGAACCGGAATTTATAGCAAATTTACTGAACTAAACAAATATAGATATATATTTGACTCACCCTGTATATCTATAAAAATATTTTTGAAACGTGAACTACCATTAAACATATATTTTCTAAAAGGTTTGGAGTAAAAATCTCAAATAGGAATCCTGATACAGAGCTTTTGCGGAATACAGAGGAATCTTGTATGTATGCATTTGTATATTATTTGTGTTTATTTAAATACTAAAGTGAAAGCAACGAATTTAAATGAGTAAACTTTGTAAGACATCTTATTAACAATACAATGCAAAAAGATTTATAAAAATTCGTTCACAGTAAATGAATTCCGAAGTTTGTATCCCATAAGGGCTTAAAGCACTGCACTATAAAGGTAATTATGGAGAAAATGAGAGTTAAAGTTTTTTGTAAAGTTACTTAATTACAATAAAACAAATTGTATAAACAGACTATAGCTGCTTAATGCGAGAAGTATGACTTGATTTATTTCTCTACTGGAAAAAAGAATATTCTATAACTATAAACGTATAATGACGATTATCTTAAAATATTAGAGAACTGGACTTATTCATTTTATTTTGACCACTCCATATGTGTCTGTGTGGGTATTTTGCAATGAACACGAAAATTAAACAACCCATTTTAAAAAGAAACTTAAATTTATTATGAAAATATAAAATAATCTAGACAGCGACTACAAAAATATATGTACATATGGGGTGTTACACGATGGCTTAAATTTAAATACATGATTTCTTACGAGCTCAAAAAGTTTACATTTACTGTCCTTTGTTAAAACGAAATGAAAAAAGCTATGTAAACAGTATTTTAAACTCCCCTTTTTATCTTTTTAGCAGAGATGTGCCTTTTCAGAGTAAATAAAAACCAGTACCAATATTTCTAGATATCGATACTTTGAATATCCCTATCGATTTTGTTTCTCTTACTAATAAGTAAGCATAAAACAAGGCCCCCTATGACGATTCTCATTATAAAAATAAGAGTTCTCAACGACATTAGTTCTCCAACGATATCTCCTTTTTTTTATCACAGGCAGTTTGAGACATACCAATAAAATTAAAGTTATTGAGGAATCGCAAACAGATAATACAGTGTTTGGTCAAAGAATCTTGAAAAAAAACTAAATTTAGACCTAGTCATACATATAGGTTACATTTCTATAAAACAACTGTACAAATCAACCACACTATAACAAAGTATTAAAAATGCATACTTACTGAAAAATCACAATCTATAATAAGTGCTTCTACATGCACCTTCGAAGAATATTGAGGACTGAGGATAACATTCTATGAATGCACGATATTTTTATAAGTATCGCACATCCCCTCAATCATACATACAACATAACGTAATCATAACAGGTAGATACTACATACAGTCTAACTAAGATCCATATTAACCATACAATAATTTAATAGTATATATAAATGGTTCATTTGAACTATCACTACCATTTTCTGATTATTCTGTTGCAGAAAAAACTTGAACTGTTGAAAAGTTGACAAGCTTGAAATTACAATAATTGTATAATTAAAAATTCGAATTGACATTTTCAGTGTCTTACTAAACCGTTCTGTAATTATCCAATATTTTTCAGGAACCTATCCTTATGTAGATTATCAAGCTAGTTAACCTGCAGTGCGATTTTGTAAGCTCGTTAGTAAGAAATTTCTTGCCTAGCTTATATTTTTAGCCGATTGATGAATCGCTAAAAAGAAAATATGTTTACAGAATCGCTCTGCTGCCTTTAAATGGAATACAACCATAATACGTCATGACATATGACAATGATATAACACTGACATGACATGACACATTTCTTTTTGTTTAGTTGATAGCACGTTGATAGTTCACTGAACCTGCAGGTGTGTACAAGGATACTTTTAAAAATTACGTGTGTACAATCGTTAACATTTAAAAATCTAAGTACATCATAACTAGAATAACGTAAGTTGGTTACAGCTATTATATTGAATACAGGACAATAATGATAAGAAATGAATCCTCAAAATTAACACATATTTAAAAAATAACTCCAGTACTTTTGATATACAGTATACATTTTAGAACAAACAAAAAAAATTTATGAAGAATTAATTTTTCTCAAAATCTCCATAATAAAAAAGTTTTTCCTCTTGTAAAGACAGTCCGGGGACTGTGTGTGCTAATTTTGATTAGAAGTATAGTTTAATAATGATGATATACATATAGGTCTCATTTTTTTTTAATTTTTTAGATCTCGAAATTCATAAAAATCTAAAAAAAGGCGGGATAAAATACTAAAATCGGCAGTAGATGAGTACATTTTTGTTTCAAAATGCTTCAAAACACAGTACTTGTGTATTTATTCTTCCTATGTTTTTTTTTACTAAATTGATGATTATTTTTCTAAAGATGCCCCTGTGTGGCCCCCTAATAATATAGAACTAAGTCTTAATATTGTATATACAATATTTTCAGGAGTTTCCTAAAATAATTATTTTAATTTCAAAGAGTATTTTGAAAAAATGAGGCGAATATAACTCAATTTCAATACTCTATAGCAAGTTAGATATTACCTAAATCGTTTACAGCAGAAAACGCCAACAAATTAGAACTATCAAACATTCCCTCGTTGTAGTTTTAACACTCTTAACTCATGCTTAAATGTTCTATCATGTAAAAAAATTAGGTTAGTTTAATTCTGGAGTTTATGTCAACTATGCTTAATGGTGAAATTAAACAAACAAATTGCTAAGACTTGGCGTAATACTAAGTTAGTTTAATAAAGTACAGGGTGTCCTATTTTCGTTTGTTTATGGTGTTTCTGATTTATTAGTAGATATACAAGGATGCGGATTTCACATCACTGTGGTACTTTTTTTTATGAAACTAAAGACGCTATACACAGATTTGTCCAAGCCTTCTTGTTTCCTGGAATACAGGGCAAATTGGTTATCACTTATTGAAATGATGGCGTAACTAGTTTTTCGTTATTGAAACAGTGGCGTAACTAGTTTTTCGCTGGGAGCTGTTATTTTCGAAATATGACTTAAACTTAGTTTTTTTTTAAACGAGACGCCCCATATATTCTTTTAATATTTTATTTACCTAGTTATGACCTTTTTAAAAAGATAATAATATACTCACTTATTTTCGTAAATAAGGTAAAAAAAATCATTATTTAACTTTTTAACATAAATTAACCTAGAGCGATTTTTTGCGACATACCCACTTTTCTTAATTGGGTGTGTAGTGTATAAGCAACACAATTAAATTTAAATAATAATATAATGATATGAATTTAAAAACGCGAGGTCGCGATTTTTAAATTCATTGTTGCCAACCATGGACATATTCGACGCCAGGCTGACCAGCTGAAATTTAAATGTCCCGCTGGGGATTCAGATGGCAGCTCTGCTGTAAAAAATGTCAAGTTGCTACATTTATTTATTTATTTCCTGACAATGTCATTAATTTTGACACTTTAGTTTTGTATTACGAGTTTTGGTTTAAATGAATTGTATTGTGATAGTTTACGCTTAGAAAATTTTACTAGCAGACCTTGCACTTGTGCAATAATTCCAACACAGAAACAAGCCTTGAATTGCCAACAATCAAAATTTGACGTCGAATAAAATATTTGAATGTTTTGATTACCTAATTTAAACCGGCCGCCTATGTTAAAATGTTAAATAATGCACGTTTTAAACAAATTGCAAATTTTCTTGATCTGTTGGCGTGTTTCTGCTGTTCAAACGAACACTTTGGTGTATAGTAGTGTTGTTAAAAAACTCATTTTTCGAAAAAGACGCTCTTAACTTCGCCTTCGGAAAAAAATATTTATGACTAAAAAGGCCATTAGAAATTACGTTTTAACTGTAAGTTTGTAAAACGGCCGCTAGAGAGCGCAGCTGCTATGGCAAAATAAAATGGATTTTTTAACAAAATTTTGCCTACTTAAGGAGTACTATAAATAATGGCGTCATAATCTTCAGTAAATTACTGATTTTTTTGGTTGGAACCATTTTGCCCTATCTGCTAAAATGCAGCGCTTAAAAAATTAAATGCATTTTCAAACCGAAGATATTACCAAAAATACAACAAATGCAAAAAAATAAGCCCTAAACTTAAGCTCTAACTATAAGCCCAAACCTAATGTTTTTACCACGGTATCAGTAGCCCTCTTGATTATGAACATTCTAATAAAACATAAAGTTTAAACAATTAATTTATTCTAAAATCGATAATATACCAGAATGTCATAATCATAATGTCAGATGTATTAGTATCTAATAATTATTAAGATGCAAGTGAACAAGAAACGACGCCTCAATGAAGTCATGTCAGGCTTTGGGAAATAGTGACTTTTGAAGTAATAGAGTAATAGTTTTAGCATATAAGATTATAAAGTAAAGATTTCAGTTAACGTCTCCTTTTTGCTGCCAGGGCTAATCTGGACGGGGCTTACTTTGTTTTACGCGGAATCCGAACCGCGGTCCTCGGCCATATCATGGTCAATGGCCTACCGACTTGGCAAGTGTCTAAATCGACTCTTATGAGATATCCGATCTCATCCGGCCTCGAACCGGCGTGAATGAGCAGTGTGTGTCAATAGATTTTACACTTTTGCCTTTTTTTTTTGGACAACAGCACGATACAGAGTTTCGAACCGATCATCCGTCCATCCACTAGTATCGCCTTACGTCGCTTAACTTCGGTGTTCTAATGGGAACCGGTGTTTTGACGTAGCTGGGCCGTTGCCCTATATAAGATTATGACGCCATTGTTTATAGTACCCCTTATCTAGGCAAAATTTTGTAAAAATTCAATTTTGTTATCTGCTATAGCAGTTGCCTACACAGATCGCCGCCGCGCCATTTTACAAACCTGAAAATAATTTTCAGGAATTTCTCATGGCATCTTTAGTCATAAATATTTTTTCCGAAGGCCCTACGGCTAAAGCTTGATTTTCATGCATCCGTTGTCCGACGATACGATATTAATTTTATTGGTTGAATTTAAAGGTTTCGATTGGTTAACCGTTTCTAACCAATCAAAGTCTTTAAATTCAACCAATAAAATTAATATCATATCAACGTATCGTGGGATAACGGATGCATGAAAATCAAGCTTAATACTGTCCAATACAGCCGAGATCTATTCTTAGTGGAACATCCTGTACAGCACTGCCTGGTGTAGCTGCTTTTTTTTCTTATGACTAAGTTGGTGGTGGGGACCTCATAGAGGGGCGTCGGCCTCAGAGTATGACGCAACAACGACAGTAACGTTGACGAGAAGTCCCACCAGTGGGCGGTGGTGTCACGGGAGCAAAGTAGGCGTGCACTTTGATGTTGGGCAAATGATTCTTAAAAAACAACAAAAATACTCATACCAATGTTTTAGACAAGAGAGTTTGGGGGTGATATTTCTATCTACTAAATACATAATCTATGATAAAAAAAAAACTAATTTTAGTGAGGATGCAGTCAATAATTATCGACTCCATCCTCACTAAAATTAGTTTTTTCTCAACTTAGTCAGTTATGGTATAAACCTGCTGTTTTTTAATATATGATATATGAATATCATATTATATAACAAAGAATTTCTAGAATTACCTTCAGTCTTCTTATGCCCATTCTGGTTATCAATTGACAGTCATATAATTCGACCCTTTGTAAGTTATGACAAGAAGTTAGATGCTCCAACGATGCGTCTGTAACCAAAGGACAATTATCTAGTTCTAAAACTGTTAAATTTTCAGCTGCGCATGGCGACATGGATAAATGACGTATTCCCTCGTCAGTGATCAGTTCACAGTGAGACAAAGACTAGAATAAACAATTTCAATAATTAAAAAAAATTGTCTTAATTTTATGGTTACCAAATATTCTATTCTAGGACAACCCATGGCAAGATGAATGAGAGTGGCATCAGTGATGTGAACACACTCGTCTAAGTCCATTTTCTCTAAATACCGGCAGCTCTATAAAAAAACACAAATAAAACCCTTTACTAACATTATCTAACCTCGTCTTCTAATTTAATGGTATAGCAGCATCCACGAATTACGTGACCCAACAAGTTCTCAACATACCCTCGCCAAAGCTTGAAAACCGGCATCTGTAAACTGAGAGCATCCGGCCACTTCTAGAGTGCTGAGCATGGTGCATTGTTGAGCTAAAGCGATCAGAGAGGCGTCTGTCAGAGCTGAGCAACTCGAAAGACATAGGTAGTGCAGTTTGGGACATTTCTCAGCAAGAGCCTGGACAGCTTCATCTCTTATGTTCTGCAAAGTTTCCCATTAGTTAAATTGAACGTACAAATTATTAGGATATTTGAAGTAAAATATTGTTAAGGTCAAGGTGTATTACTGGTTGCATAACTGGCGAATTCGCCAGAAAGTAAAAGAAAATGTTAATGTCAAGGTGTATTACTGGTTGCATAACCTGGCGAATTCGCCAGAAAGTAAAAGAAAATTACAGAATTCTTTAGAAATTTCCAGAAACCATCGCCAGGGGGTATATAAGGCCCGCGCTTTGACAGTTGGACCAGTCTGAAGATAGTCTGAAGTCTGAAGTTTGAAAATATCGCGAAATACCGTTAGAGTAATAGTAGTTGCATAAATTGTGTTGTAAATAGTATAAGTTGTGTGTACAGAGTAAGACAAATAAATTCGTTAAGTATTTTATCGTGAGTTTAAATAGTGGACCCACGGAATTCGTAACAATTGGTGTCGGAAGTGCGATTTAATTGGATTTTGAAGATTTTACACCGAATTTGGGAATTTTTATGGTTGGTACGAGACAGCAAGCGAAGAAAATGGAAGAAGTAAGCAAATTATTGGGAGATTTTATGGAGAAATTAGAGAGAGAAAAGGAAGAGGAAAAATTACGACGTCGAGAAGAACAGGACCGGCTTGAGAAAATGTTGGGTAATTTGGAAATTCGTTTCGAGGAGCGACATCGTAGAGAAAAATAAGAACAGGACCGGCTTGAGAAAATTTTCGAAGATTTGAAAATTCAACGACAACAAGACAAACAAGTAGAACAGAACCGGCTTGAGAAAATTTTAGAAGATTTAAAAATTCAGCGACAACAAGACAAACAAGAAGAGCAGAACCATATTCAACAGAGTATCGAAAATTCGGAACGAAGACAAGAGACCCACTTCCAAGAAGTCGTAGAAGATCTGGAGGAGCGCCTTCAGCAGAAAATGGAAAAATTAGAGATGGACCTACAGAAGACCAAGGTACAAGTAAGGACACCTGGCGTTTCTGGAACTGCGAACCTCAAGGCACCGACCTACGATGGACAAACGACCTGGACGATGTACCACCGCCAGTTTGAAGCAGCCGCCGTTGCCAACGGATGGACCGACCAGGAGAAAGCAGCGGCACTTGTCATCGCGCTGCGCGGCCCTGCCCTGGAACTGCTGCAAACTATTCCTGCAGCCCAACAGCAAGAATACGAAACCTTGGTTGCTGCATTGGACAGAAGATATGGCGATCAACATCGACGTCAACTTTACCAGGCCCAGATCAAGACAGGCCTGCAGAGGTCCGGAGAGAGTCTGCAAGAATTTGAAGCAGACTTACGTCGGCTGGTACACTTGGCATATCCAGAAGCACCGGAAGGGTTTAGAGAGGAACTCGCGGCCCAGTGCTTTATCAGTGGATTGAAGGACAGCGAATTACAGAGGGCGCTGCAAATATCCCGATTTTCTACCAGCAGCGAAGCACTGGTCAGGGCGCTGGAAATCAAAGCTGCCTTTAGCGCCATCCCTAGACCGAAGATAAGATCTGTAACGGTCGAGAAACAGCCCGAGAGTAACCACAGAAGTTTGGACGAGATGTGTAGAAAATTCGACAAACCATGTGAGCTACTAATAAACAAGGGAGCCAACAACAACCAGACAGAGAACCAGAGAAGATCCCAGGAAATAAGGTGCTATAGATGTGGCAGGAATGGCCACATCAAACGGGATTGCCGCGTCCAAATGCGACCCCGTTCACCATCCAGAGAACGTAGGCACCAGGAAAACTAAAATCAGTCAATACTAAGGGGCGAGTATTGACTCGGGAGAACAGAGCCCCCAGGATTTTTTCCATTAGGAGTTTAGGAAGAACCGCTGATAGTTTAGTGATCGACGGGAAGGTCAATGGTAGGAGAATCCGAATGACCGTGGACACTGGCGCTATGGTATCGTTGGTGCGAGCTAACTCAGTGCAAGGGTTGAAGCTGATGCCTCTGGGAAGAAGAGTGTGTTTACGTACAGTTACGGGGGAAATGACCGTTGTACGGGGAAAGGCTATCGTCGAACTGAAGTTAGGAAATTTGAAGTTTCAGCATAGCGTCTTAGTGGCAGATATTGAAGATGACTTCATCTTGGGCATGGATGTGATTCGTCAACATGGATTTTCGTTCGATCACCAAAGAAATATCCTAAATATCGGAAACGAAGAGTTCATGTTATCTCCAGACGAGGGACCAGGAAGGATGGATGTAAGATCAGCGGAAACTGTGGTGATACCTGGTAATACCGAGAAGATCGTATTCGGTAAAGTGGAGAAAATCGCTGGGTGCTGTGTTGGACTGGTACAAAGTGTCGACAAGAAACAAGATAGGTACTTGGTGGGAAAATCATTGGTGAACACCGACAAGAATATACCGATCAGAATTGCGAATGTTTTTGTGTCAAGATCATCAATGAATTGTGTCAAGATCCAAAAAGGTGACAAGATAGCCATCTGCGAACCTGTAAGAAGTGTCACCCGATGTGATGAAGTGTCGTCAGCTGTTACACAAAAGGCATCCCAAGAAACACTAAAACATCTAGCACAGCCATGGGATCACCTAACACCTGAGGAGAAACAGAAGGCCAAGTTCCTGCTAAAGCATGGCAGTATTTTGAGAAGAACAACAGTGGAAGAACGGATTTTAGAAGCACCGGATTAATACTGGTCATGCTCAGCCGATTCGACAACGTCCTAGAAGGGTGCCCCTTCCAAACAACAAGAAATGGAGACAATGGTAGATAAGATGTTAGAAGATGGAGTAATCGAAGAATCATCAAGTCCATGGTCATCTCCTGTTTTGGTGACGAAGAAAGATGGTAGTACACGATTCTGCGTGGACTATAGGAAGCCTCAATGACGTCACTAAGAAAGATAGCTACCCACTGCCACGTATAGATGACACATTAACAAATCCTGGCAGGTTCGTGCTGGTTCTCCACTCGACTTAAAGAGTGGATACTGGCAAGTTGGTCTGGACGAGGAAGACAAAGAAAAGACGGCTTTTTCTACAGGAAACGGACTATACCAATTCAAGGTCATGCCGTTTGGATTATGAAATGCTCCAGCCACTTTCGAACGTCTAATGGAGGTGGTGTTAAGAGGATTAACTTGGAAAACGTGCTTGGTTTACCTCGATGATGTATTGATTATGGGAAGAACTTTTGAGGAGCATTTGCGAAATTTAGAAGATGTCTTCGGCCGCATAAGAAATGCGCACCTGTACTTGAACCCGAAGAAGTGTAGCTTATTCCAGCGACAAGTGGAATTCTTGGGTCATGTAGTTTCGGCAGACGGAATTTACACCGATCAGAAGAAAATCGCTGCAATCAAGGATTGGCCTAAACCTCGCGATAAACATGAACTTAGAAGTTTTCTGGGTTTATGCACATATTACAGAAGATTTGTCAAGGGATTTGCCAACATAGACCTTTACATAAACTTACAGGTGATGAAGTCGGCTACGAATGGAACACCGATTGTGATGTAGCCTTTGGAAGACTTAAGGCGGCTTTATGTTCAAGTCCTATTCTAGCCTACCCGCAACAACAAGGAAGGTATATCCTGGATACCGACGCCAGCAATATCGGCATAGGTGCAGTGCTATCACAAGTGCAAGATGGCGAAGAACGAGTGATAGAATATTACAGTCGAGTTCTATCTAAACCAGAAAGGAATTACTACGTTACCCGGAAGGAGCTGCTAGCAATTGTAAAAGCAGTTGATCATTTCCATAAATATCTGTATGGCCAAGAATTTTTAATTAAGACAGATCATGCGGCTCTCAAGTGGCTTATGGAGATGAAACAACCTGAAGGTCAAATAGCATGATGGCTCGAGAAGCTCCAGCAGTATCACTTTACCATCCAACATCGTGCTGGAAAGATGCATGGTAACGCAGACGGTTTATCCAGAAGACCCTGTAAAATCGATTGTAAGCACTGCTGTAAAACGGAACAACGCGAAGGCACTGTTATGATAAGGAGTTTTAAGCTTGGAACCGATGAAAAGTGGACGACGACACAATTGAGGAAAGACCAAATGGAAGATCCAGACATCGGAGCAATACTACGGCTCAAGGAAGGTAACGGCGAGAGACCACCGTGGCAGGATATTGCGAACAGAGGGCTCGTTTTCAAAGCTCTCTGGGCTCAGTGGAATTCACTAGTTATGGAGAATGGATTGTTAAAGCGCATATGGGAAAGTGCGGATGGCAGCACAGTAACAACTCAGTTACTGGTACCAAGGAAGAAAGTTACCCAGGTATTGGAAGAAATTCACGGTGGTAAAACTGGAGCCCATCTTGGGGTAAACAAGACCTTGAGCAAGCTGAGAGATCGCTTTTACTGGGTGGATTATTGCGAAGATGTCAAGAAATGGTGTCGACAATGTAAAATTTGTGCAGCCAGCCAAGGACCAAGCACTCGATCTAGGGGAAAAATGAAACAATATAACGTTGGACTGCCATTCGAAAGAATCGCTGTTGACATTGCAGGCCCATTCCCTGAAACGCACAAGGGCAACAAGTACGTTTTAGTGGCGATGGATTATTTCAGTAAATGGCCAGAAGTTTTTGCCATTCCAAACCAAGAAGCATCGACTGTAGCTGAAGTATTAGTCAATAATGTCTTCAGTAGATTTGGAATTCCCTTAGAGCTTCACACTGACCAAGGAAGGAACTTCAAGTCAAGACTGTTCCAGAAGATGTGTGATCTGCTTGGTATTCACAAGACTAGGACAACAGCTTTACATCCGCAGTCTGATGGGATGGTCGAAAGATTCAATAAGACCATTGAACACCTCCCGAAAATGGTGGACGAACATCAAAGAGATTGGGATCAGCACATACCGCTATTCCTAATGGCTTATAGAAGTGCAGTTCACACCACCGGACTTTCACCATCGAAGATTTTGTTTGGTCGAGAATTACGGTTGTCTTGTGACTTGGTGTTCGGATCACCAGACGACGGCACCACAAACGTAGAGGACTACGCGGATGAACTGAAGGAAAGGTTATTGGAAATTCATCAGACCGTTAGAAGTAAGATTGCGCTAGCCAGTGACCGGATGAAAGCTCTTTACGACCTCAGAGCTAATTCTACGGGATTTCAACAGGACGATAGGGTATGGTTGTATAACCCACAGCGCAAGAAAGGAAGGTCCCCTAAGTTAACTCCAGCAAGGGAAGGTCTTTATACAGTCATCAAGAGGATAAATGATGTTTTGTACCGGATTCAATGCAGCCCTAGAAGTAAGATGAAAGTAGTTCATCTGGATCGATTGAAGAGATACCAGACAGGAAACCTTGATCGGGACGATCAAATTTGAGAAGGGGGCAATGTTAAGGTCAAGGTGTATTACTGGTTGCATAACTGCATTACTGCTACATAACCGCAATGTGCATTGAGGAACCTGTCGAATTCGACAGAAAGTAAAAGAAAATTACAGAATTCTTTAGAAAATTCCAGAAACCATCGCCAGGGGGTATATAAGGCCCGCGCTTTGACAGTTGGACCAGTCTGAAGATAGTCTGAAGTCTGAAGTTTGATAATACCGCGAAATACCGTTAGAGTAATAGTAGTTGCATAAATTGTGTTGTAAATAGTATAAGTTGTGTGTACAGAGTGAGACAAATAAATTCGTTAAGTATTTTATCGTGAGTTTAAATAGTGGACCCACGGAATTCGTAACAATATGTTTTTACATTAACTTACACCACATTCTAATAAATTCACCACTTCTAACTGATTACAGTATCTTGCTAGACATATGACGGCCCTTGAAGTGATATGCTTACAGCCCTTACTTATAAAACTCTTCAGCTTAGGGCATCCTAAAATAAAAAAAAAGATAAATAGTAATATATTAATTATATACAGGGTGGTCCGAACTGTATTCCTGAAACTTCGACAGCATATTCTGCAGTTAAAAATAAGTAAAAAAGTTTGTATAAATGTGTCTCCTAACATGCTTAGTTTCGGAGATACAGGGTGTAGAAGTTTCATTTTTATTTAGATTTTTTCCAAATAATTTCCAACCTAAATAACGAAAATATTTAGATGAAAATTGGTGTCTGGGAGTTTAGAGGGTACCACCTACATATTTTTTAACGGGTTTGAATACTAATAACTTTTTGTCCGAACCTGTATAAAACTACTGAGTAAAAAATATACATTTACGACGTTTTTTACGTAAAAAAGGTCTCATTGTAAAATTCGCTACGATTAATGGTTCTCGAGAAATTTTGAATCGAAATGATCAATACCTGTCGTCATTGACATAAATTACACATGTTGACTAAATAGTTATTAGACTGAAATCATCTACCATTTTTTCAAAGAAAATTTTATGATTAATTTAAAAAAAAATAAAAAGTTTCCAAATTTATGATTTCAGTGAAATAACTATCTACTCAACGTGTCAATAATGACATGTATTAATTATTTCCATTCTAAATATTGTTGCGGACCGGTGTGGACTCGACCTAAGCTAACAATATGGCCCGCCCTCGGATGACCTTAACATCGCATAGACACCGTAATGATTCATTCGAAGATTCGAGAGGTATCGAGTTCTACTGGAATGGAGTAGTACATACGAGAACAATCGAAACCTTCTCTATGCACCTAACGATCTATGGACTATTCTAGAGTTCTTTACCTGTCGGTATAAAAGCCGGCGGCTGTGGCCTAGAAAGGGCAGTTATAAATAGTTTGTAAATAGTTCTATAAGTCTTTTATCGTTATTGTTTTTGTTAATTAGTGTTAAATAAATAGTGTTTAAATAAATTGTGACTTTCTATCCACACGGAACCGACGAAAAACGTAACAATTGGTGTCAAGTGTGGCGTGTGTGATAGACTAGAAAAAGACTGATAATGGCTTCGAAAAAATTGTTGAAAGACTTGAAAGCGTCCGAACTGAAATGCATATTGGAAGAGAGAGAGTGCGAGACAGATGGGAAGAAAAGCATTTTGCAAGCTAGACTGAAAGAGGTTTTGATTGAGGAAGGTGAGGATCCTGACACATTTTGCTTTGAGTTGGAAGGTGACCTTGACCCGCGCCTACAAAAATTAGAAAATAAAATGACAGAGAATTCTCAAAAATTAGACGACAACTTGAACAATTTGAATAGTAAAATAATTAACTTGGAAGACAGTTTGAACGATAAAATTACAGAGAATTCTCAAAAATTAGAAGACAGTTTGAAAGATAAAATTATGGAAAATGCCCAGGATTTAATTAATATTTTAGAAGATAAGATCGCAGAAAATTCTAAAGACATACAGGCCAGCTTTAATAATAAAATACTTAATTTAGAAAAAAAAATAACAGAAAATTCCAGGGAATTAGAAGAGAAGATTATAGAGAATTCTACGGAGCTATACACAAGACAAAATACACAAGACAAAATAATACCGATACACAAGACAAAATAATAGAGATTGAGGATGATGTAAATAGAAAAATCGAAATTTTAAGAGAAGAAATAGCAAAGACAAATTCACAAAAATGTCAAGAAACATCGAAGGAACCGAAACTAGTCGAAAATAAGTATGCCTCAAAATCAGTTATGAAACCTCCACAGTTTGACGGAAAAACCGCTTGGGCCAATTATTTTTGCCAATTTGAAGCCGCTGCGAGAGGGAACGGCTGGACACCGTTGAAAAGCTGCTAAAGCTTTTGACTATCGCACTGCGAGGAGATGCGACTCATATCCTGCAGACACTGTCACCATCGGAACAGGGAGATTATCAGCAATTGGTACGACATTTAGAAATGAGGTACGGCCAAGCTCATTTGGGACGTGTCTATCATTCCCAGCTAAAAAATCGCATTCAAAAGTCAAATGAGTCTCTGCAGGAGTTTGAAGCCGACGTAGCCCGCCTCGTTCGCCTTGCGTACCCTGCTACGCCCGAGAAAGTTATGGAGCGGTTGGCAGTACAGGCATTCTCCGACGGCTTACGTGACACCGAGACAAGACAAGCACTTCTTCTAGCCCACCCAACGCACTTGGTGGATGCTTTAGCACGTTATGAAACCTCCACAGTTTGACGGAAAAACCGCTTGGGCCAATTATTTTTGCCAATTTGAAGCCGCTGCGAGAGGGAACGGCTGGACAATCGCTGAAAAAGCTACCGCTTTGACTATCGCACTGCGAGGAGATGAGACTCATATCCTGCAGACACTGTCACCATCGGAACAGGGAGATTATCAGCAATTGGTACGACATTTAGAAATGAGGTACGGCCAAGCTCATTCGGAACATGTCTATCATTCCCAGCTAAAAAATCGCATTCAAAAGTCAAATGAGTCTCTGCAGGAGTTTGAAGCCGACGTAGCCCGCCTCGTTCGCCTTGCGTACCCTGCTACGCCCGAGAATGTTATGGAGCGGTTGGCAGTACAGGTATTCTCCGACGGCTTACGTGACAACGAGAGCAAGACAAGCACTTCTCTCCTAGCCCACCCAACGCACTTGGTGGATGCTTTAGGACGTGCCCAAGAATTTGAGGCCGCGAAACAAAAGTTCTCGGTCTTTAGGAAGAGTACGGGCCATCGACGAATGTTCCGACGAATCCGTGGAAGGATTGTTCGGCAGGTAATGGACCAGTACGTGGGCAAGAAGGGACCGATTCGTTGCTGGAACTGCGGACAGGTAGGACACGTGCGAAGCCGTTGTAAGGAGAAGAACGAAGAACCGGCTTCGTCGAGGTCGGAAAACTACTATGGTCGAAATGAAGGGGCACACGTCGACCTGTACCCAACATGCCCCAACAAAACTGCTCAAGTCGCCTGCTACAACACAAAGTTCAACAGCATTTTTGTGGATGGTTTCGTGGATGGAGAGTTACGGACCATGCTGTTGGATACGGGTGCGACCAAAACGATCATCAGGCGGATATCCTTAAAACATCAAAAAGGATAAAACAACACAATGGCGACTACGTACAGCTACAGGAAGCTCCGCTCTCATCCATGGAGAGGTAGATCTTAATTTTGTTATCGGAAGCACCTGTTTTAATCATCGAGTGTTAGTAGCAGACATCGAAGATGAACTTATTCTCGGAATGGACATCATGACCACTAGAGGTTTTCAGCTAAACCTCAAACAAGGAATTTTGAAAATAAATGAAGAAGAAGTGGTTCTGCATCGAAAATGTGAGGAGACGCTTCGTATGGTGGTAGCAGAAGATGTTTCGATCCCTGAGCGCTGTGAGACATTTTTGGATGGTTGCCTGGAAGGTAAAATGAATAATGGGAGTATTATTCTGTTGGAGCCAAGGAATCATGACAGCGAAATAGGACGAGGGGTCGCTGTTGGAAAAGCCCTGCTACGAGCGAAGAAGACTGTACCGGTGAGAGTAATGAACACGAATTATTATTCTGTATCCTTGAAGAAGGGAACCCCGTTAGGGTACTGTTGTTCGGTCTCCTCAGTCATTCGAAGCGTGGAGGCCTCCAAAGTTTCGACTTCAAAAATTCCGGACAAAATGGTGAAGGAGTTAGTAAACGTAAGGGATTATCTCCCGAAAATAGTAGAAAATTGAGAAACCTGATAATCAAGTATCAAGATGTGTTTGATAAAGGAGAAGCAGGACAGAGAGGTCGTACCAATTTAGTACAACATAAAATTGATACAGGAGATGCGCGACCAATCAAACAAAATCCGAGAAGACTTCCGCTCGCCAAACGTGAAGAAGCTGATAAAATCCTTCGAGAAATGAAAGAAGAAGATGTCATCGAACCATCTAACAGCCCGTGGACATCGCCGGTAGTACTAGTAAAGAAGAAAGACGGTACCACCAGATTCTGTGTTGATTATCGGCAGCTCAATAATGTTACCAAGAAGGATAGTTATCCCCTGCCGAGGATAGACGATACTCTAGACACGCTGGCGGGGTTAACGATATTCTCTACGTTAGATCTGAAAAGTGGATATTGGCAAGTCGACATGGCGCCGAAAGATAGAGAGAAGACAGCGTTCTCGGTGGGCTCCGGACTGTGGCAATTTACCGTCATGCCTTTTGGATTGTGCAACGCGCCAGCTACCTTTGAGAGACTAATGGAGTCTGTGTTAAAGGGACTATCCTGGACTACCTGTTTAGTGTACCTGGATGACATCATAGTGGTGGGGAAATCCTTTGACCATCATCTGAAGAATTTGGAAGAAGTTTTCAAGCGACTAGGGAGTTCTGGTTTGAAACTTAGCCCCAAGAAATGTCATCTGTGTCAAGAAAAGGTACACTACTTGGGCCATGTAGTCTCCTCCCAAGGAGTTGCGGTAGATCCACAGAAGACCAAGACAGTGGAAGAGTGGCCGATACCTAAAGATAAACATGAACTATGACTTACCGAAGGCGAGAGGCGTTTCTCTTGGGACTCAGATTCTGACGAGGCATTCCGAAAATTGAAGAAGGCCCTGACTAGTGCGCCCATACTTTATACCTTTTGCTACCCTCTTGGCAACGGAAACTTTATATTGATACCGACGCTAGCAATGTTGCGTTAGGCGCTGTTCTGTCTCAGATCCAGGATGGTCAAGAAAAAGTCATTGGTTATTTTAGTAGACCTTGTGAAAACTGGAAAGGAACTACTGTGTAACCAGACGAGAATTACTAGCAGTAGTTAAAGCAGTGGAACACTTCTACAAGTATCTCTATGGAAGAAAGTTCTTGTTAAGAACAGACCATGCTGCTTTGAAATGGCTGTTGCAGTTTAAGAATCCTGAAGGGCAGATAGCTAGATTGAACGATTACAAGAATTTGACTTCGACACAGAACATCGAGCTGGAGCAATCCATCGAAATGCCGACGCACTTTACAGAAGACCTTGCGCTAAGGACTGTAAGCATTGTTCCCGAGCAGAAGAGAAAGAAGTGAAACTCCTAAGAACAACTGTGGTTAATGATAGTTGGCAACCCGAAGATCTTGCAAATGACCAAACCAGTGACCCAGAATTAGGTTTAGTAATTAACTGGAAAACCCCAGGCCAAAGACCAACATGGGAGAAGTTTGCAGATATTCGCCGAACGTAAAGTCGTACTGGGCCCAGTGGAATTCCTTGGTAATAGATAACGGACTACTTCGCCGTGTGATCGAGAGACCGGAGGGACAAGAAGAGAAAAGGCAGATCGTCATTCCAAAGAAGAGGGTCCCAGAAGTCTTGGAGGAAGTTCACAATGGAACCAGCGGTGGACATCTGGGTGTTACCAAAACACTTGGCAAGCTGCGTGAACGGTTCTACTGGATGAACTTGATGTGAGGGCCTGATGTAAGAAATGTGACATTTGCGCAGCCATCAATGGGCCACAAAAGCGTGGTAAAGCCCCTATGCGCCAGTACAATGTCGGCAGTCTCTTCGAACGAATAGCGATCGACGTGGCTGGTCCTTTCCCGGAGACGAACGATGGCAACAAATACATTGTGGTAGTAATGGATTACTTCAGCAAAATGGGTCGAGGCCTACGCGTTGCCAAATCAAGAAGCGTCCACCGTTGCTGATGCCCTTGTTAAAGAATGGATCTGCAGGTTTGGTGTTCCCATGGAGCTTCATTCAGATCAGGGAAGAAACTCTGAGTCCAATCTGTTCCAAGGCGTCTGTGAAGTCCTGAACATCCGCAAGACCAGGACGACTGCTTTACATCCACAATCCGATGGGATGGTTGAACCTTAGATTAACAATAAAAATAGATAGAGCAAGTCATTCATAAATTCACAAAATCGAGGTGCCAACATCGTTTTATCGGTTAGTGCCCCCACTACCCTAGTTTATGGACAGCGGGGTAAAGAGGAAAGTGGTAGGGGAATTCGAAGATTCGAAGCAGAAGAGCATCAAAACAGAATTTATCCTTGAGATTTCATTGATGAGTAAAAGCTGGTAAAAGCCAGATATATAGAAGTAGGTGGTTAGAGGCATAGATAAAATATTTTTTTAATAATAAATTTTAAAAATGTGTTCATGCAATAAAACTAATAAATTATTGTTGCGAGCCGGTGTGGACTCGACCTAACCTCACAATATGGTCCGCCCTCGGATGACCTTAACATCGCATAGACACCGCAATGATTCATTCGTTCGAGAAGAATCGAGACCCACTAGAATGGACTCGTACATACGAGAACATTCGAAAACCTTCTCTATGCGCCTAACGATCTTTGGACTATTCTAGATTTCTTTTACCTGTCGGTATAAAAGCCGGCGGCAGTGGCCTAGAGAGGGCAGTTATAAATATACAGTTGACGCGCTAAAATTAAAAATAAATTCTAGTTATAAATCGTTTTGTAAATAGTTCTATAAGCTTTTATCGTTATTGTTTTTGTTAATTAGTGTTAAATAAATAGTGTTTAAATAAATTGTGACTTTCTATCCACACGGAACCGACGAAAAACGTAACAATTGGTGTCAAGTGTGGCGTGTGTGATAGACCAGGAAAATAAAAAGACAGACAATGGCTCCGAAAAAATTGTTGAAAGACTTGAAAGTGTCGGAATTAAAATGTATACTGGAAGAGAGAGAGTGCGAGACAGATGGAAAGAAAAGCATTTTGCAAGCTAGACTGAGACGTTTTGGTGGAGGAAAGTGAGGATTCTGACACATTTTGCTTTGAGTTGGAAGGTGACCTTGACTAGTCCTTACAAAAATTAGAAGACAGTTTGAATGATAAAATGACAGAGAATTCTCAAAAATTAGACGACAACTTGAACAATTTGAATAGTAAAATAATTGACTTGGAAGTTAATTTAGAGAGAAAATCAGTGATAAAATTAATATTTTAGAAGATAAGATCGCAGAAAATTCTAAAGACATACAGGCCAGCTTTAATAATAAAATACTTAATTTAGAAGAAAAGATAACAGAAAATTCCAGGGAATTAGAAGAAAAGATTATAAAGAATTCTACGGAGCTACAAGACAAAATAACACAAATTGAGGACGATGTAAATAAAAAAATCGAAATTTTAAAACAAGAAATAGCAAAGGCAAATTCACCAAAATGTCAAGAAACATCGGAGGCACAGAAACTAGTCGAAAATAAGTATATCTCAAAGTCAGTTATTAAGCCTCCACAGTTTGACGGAAAAACCGCTTGGGCCAATTATTTTTGCCAGTTTGAGACCGCTGCGAGAGCGAACGGATGGACAATCGCTGAAAAGGCTACCGCTTTGACTGTCGACTGCGAGGAGATGCGACTGATATCCTGCAGACACTGTCACCATCGGAACAGGGAGATTATCAGCAATTGGTACGACATTTAGAAATGAGGTACGGCCAAGCTCATTTGGAACATGTCTATCATTCACAGCTAAAAAATCGCATTCAAAAGTCAAATGAGTCTCTGCAGGAGTTTGAAGCCGACGTAGCCCGCCTGGTTGCCTTGCGTACCCTGCTACGCCCGAGAATGTTATGGAGCGGTTGGCAGTACAAGCATTCTCCGACGGCTTACGTGACAACGAGACAAGACAAGCACTTCTCCTAGCCCACCCAACGCACTTGGTGGATGCTTTAGCACGTGCCCTAAAATTTGAGGCCGCGAAATAAAGTTCTCGGTCTCTAGTGAGAGTACGGGCGGTCAACCAACGTTCCGACGAATCCGTGGAAAGCATTATACGGAAAGTCATGGAGGAGTACTTGGGCAAGAAAGGACCGACTTGTTGCTGGAATTGCGGCCAGGCAGGACACGTAAGAAGTCACTGTAAAGAAAAAGACGTGGACCCGGTTTCGCCAAGTGTCGAATCAAAGGGACACATATCGAGCAGTACCCAACAGGTTCCGACGAAAGTCGCATCGCTACAACATAAGTTCAACAGCATTTTTGTGGATGGTTTCGTGGATGGAGAGTTACGGACCATGCTGTTGGATACGGGTGCGACCAAAACGATCATCAGGCCGGATATCCTTAAAACATCAAAAAGGATTAAAACAACACAATGGCGACTACGTACAGCTACAGGAAGCTCCGCTCTCATCCATGGAGAGGTAGATCTTAATTTTGTTATCGGAAGCACCAGTGTTAGTAGCAGACATCGAAGATGAACTTATTCTCGGAATGGACATCATGACCACTAGAGGTTTTGAACTAAACCTCAAACAAGGAATTTTGAAAATAAATGAAGAAGAAGTGGTTCTACATCGAAAATGTGAGGAGACGCTTCGCGTGGTGGTAGCAGAAGATGTTTCGATCCCTGAGCGCTGTGAGATATTTTTGGATGGTCGCCTGGAAGGTAAAACGAATAATGGGAGTATTATTCTGTTGGAGCCAAGGAACCATGACAGCGAAATAGGACGAGGGGTCGCTGTTGGAAAACCCCTGCTACGAGCGAAGAAGTCTGTACCGGTAAGAGTAATGAACACGAATTATCATTCTGTATCCTTGAAGAAGGGAACCCTGTTAGGGTACTGTTGTTCGGCCTCCTCAGTCATTCGAAGCGTGGAAGCCTCCAAAGTTTCGATTTCAAAAATTCCGGACAAAATGGTTAAGGAGTTAGTAAACGTTAAGGGATTATTTCCCGAAGATAGTAGAAAATTGAGAAACCTGATAATCAAGTATCAAGATGTGTTTGATAAAGGAAAAGCAGGACAGAGAGGTCGTACCAATTTAGTACAACATAAAATTGACACAGGAGATGCGCGACCAATCAAAACAAAATCCGAGAAGACTTCCGCTCGCCAAACGTGAAGAAGCTGATAAAATTCCTTCGAGAAAATGAAAGAAGAGGGTGTCATCGAACCATCTAACAGCCCGTGGACATCGCCGGTAGTACTAGTAAAGAAGAAAGACGGTACCACCAGGTTCGTGTTGATTATCGGCAGCTCAATAACGTTACCAAGAAGCGATAGTTATCTCCCTGCCGAGGATAGACGATACCTCCAGACACGCTGGCGGGTCAACGATATTCTCTACGTTAGATCTGAAAAGTGGATATTGCAAGTCGACATGGCGCCGAAAGACAGAGAGAAGACATGCGTTCTCGGTGGGCTCTGGACTGTGCACCTTACCGTCATGCCTTTTGGATTGTGCAACGCGCCAGCTACCTTTGAAAGACTAATGGAGTTCTGTGTTAAAGACTATCCTGACCGGTGTACCTGGATGACATCATAGTGGTTGGGAAATCTTTGACGACCATCTGAAGAATTTGGAAGAAGTTTTCAAGCGACTAGGGAGCTCTGGTTTGAAACTTAGCCCCAAGAATGTCATCTGTGTCAAGAAAAGGTACACTACTTGGGCCATGTAGTCTCCTCCCAAGGAGTTGCGGTAGATCCACAGAAGACCAAGACAGTGGAAGAGGGCCAATACCTAGAGATAAACATGAACTACGAAGCTTTTTGGGACTATGCACATACTATCGCCGTTATGTACAGTGTTTCGCCACCATCGCAAAACCATTGACCAGACTTACCGAAGGCGAGAGGCGTTTCTCTTGGGACTCAGATTCTGACGAGGCATTCCGAAAATTGAAGAAGGCACTGACTAGTGCGCCCATACTTAGCTACCCTCTAGGCAACGGAAACTTAATATTGGATACCGACGCTAGCAATGTTGCGTTAGGCGCTGTTCTGTCTCAGATCCAGGATGGTCAAGAAAAAGTCATTGGTTATTTTAGTAAGACCTTGTCAAAACCGGAAAGGAACTACTCTGTAACCAGACGAGAATTACTAGCAGTAGTTAAAGAAGTGGAACACTTCTACAAGTATCTCTATGGAAGAAAGTTCTTGTTAAGAACAGACCATGCTGCTTTGAAATGGCTTTGCAGTTTAAGAATCCTGAAGGGCAGGTAGCTAGATGGATTGAAGGATTACAAGAATTTGACTTCGACACAGAACATCGAACTGGGGCAATCCATCGGAATGCCGACGCACTTTCCAGAAGACCTTGCGCTAAGGACTGTAAGCATTGTTCCCGAGCAGAAGAGAAAGAAGCGAAACTCCTAAGAACAACTGTGGTTAATGATAGTTGGCAACCCGAAGATCTTGCAAATGACCAAACCAGTGACCCAGAATTAGGTTTAGTAATTAACTGGAAAAACGCAGGCCAAAGACCAACGTGGGAAGAAGTTTGCAGATATTCGCCGAACGTAAAGTCATACTGGGCTCAGTGGAATTCTTCTTTGGTAATAGATAACGGACTACTTCGCCGTGCGATCGAGAGACCGAGGACAAGAAGAGAGAAGGCAGACCGTCATTCCAAAGAAGAGGGTCCCAGAAGTCTTGGAGGAAGTTCACAATGGAACCAGCGGTGACATCTTGGTGTTACCAAGACACTTGGCAAGCTGCGTGAACGGTTCTACTGGGTGAACTGCAAAGAAGATGTGAGGGCCTGGTGTAAGAAATGTGACATTTGCGCAGCCATTAATGGGCCACAAAAGCGTGGTAAAGCCCCTATGCGCCAGTACAATGTTGGTAGTCCCTTCGAACGAATAGCGATCGACGTGGCTGGTCCTTTCCCGGAGACGAACGATGGCAACAAATACATTGTGGTAGTAATGGATTACTTCAGCAAATGGGTCGAGGCCTACGCGTTGCCAAATCAAGAAGCGTCCACGATTGCTGATGCCCTTGTTAAAGAATGGATCTGCAGGTTTGGTGTTCCCATGGAGCTTCATTCAGATCAGGGAAGAAACTTTGAGTCCAATCTGTTCCAAGGCGTCTGTGAAGTCCTGAACATCCGCAAGACCAGGACGACTGCTCTACATCCACAATCCGATGGGATGGTTGAACGCATGAACAGAACTATCAACCGTTATCTGGCCAAAGTAGTCTCTGACCATCAAAGAGACTGGGACAAATTTCTTCACCTGTTCCTGTTGGCCTACCGTTCATCCGTCCAAGAATCTACAGGGCAAACTCCAGCCAGCATCGTTATGGGACGGGAAGTGCGTCTACCTTGTGATCTGAAGTTTGGTTGCCGACCGGAAGAAGATGTCGCTGGAGAAGATTATGTCCACAGACTACGTCAAAGGATGGACGACATTCATCAGCGAGTCCGCCTAAATATTCAAAGCGCTAGTGACCGAATGAAGGAGCACTACGACATTCAAGCTGAGCATGGGGGATACCAACGAGGGAATTTGGTGTGGCTGTACAACCCGTAGAGACGTCGTGGATTATCTCCGAAGCTACAATCCTCGTGGGAAGGCCCATACGAAGTCATGGATAGGATTAATGACGTCGTATACCGTATCAGAAAATTGCCAAAAGGAAAACCGAGGATAGTTCATTTCAACCGTTTGAGCCCTTACCATGGCGAAATAGAAGATCGTGCTGGGACCGTGAGAACCTGCAGCTTTGATCCCCCTGATTCGGAGATGTCCTTTGATGATTTCATGGCCCGATACAACAGCAGTGAGAAGGCTCGCTATGGTGTAACCAAAGAAGAACCACGAGACCTCTTTTCCGTGCCTCCTGATTATTCGCTCGCTCACTGTGTGGCCCGAGATTTGCGGATGTCCAGAGGAATCGCTGCGACGTTCAATGAGAAGTTTGGGCGTGTCGGAGAACTACGCCGACAGGATCCAGAGGTTGGAAGCGTCTTTAGGCTAACCGACAATGCACATGGTCAAGCAAGGCACATCTTCTACCTGGTCACCAAGGAATGGTCCCCGAGTAAGCCGACTTATCTCAATCTATGGAAGACCCTGATTGAACTGAGAGAAGCCCTGCTAAACAATAACATTGCACGATTAGCCATTCCGAAGCTGGCGTGTGGACTCGATGGTTTGAGTTGGCGTACAATCCGGAACATGATTGAAGTCTTGTTCAGATTTACGGGAATCGAGATCCTCGTTTGCTGCTACAACCCAAAGCTGAGATCGGGAGAGAAAACGGTAGACTGCTATTTCTACCAGACTTCGCAATGTACCAGGGGCCAGCTTTGCAAATACCTTCATTCACCGTATACATCTCAGGACGAGCATGTGCCTAAGAAGGGGGCAGTGTTGCGAGCCGGTGTGGACTCGACCTAACCTCACAATATGGCCCGCCCTCGGATGACCTTAACATCGCATAGAACACCGCAATGATTCATTCGTTCGAGAAGAATCGAGACCCACTAGAATGGACTCGTACATACGAGAACATCTGAAAACCTTCTCTATGCGCCTAACGATCTTTGGACTATTCTAGATTTCTTTTTACCTGTCGGTAGGAGCCGGCGGCAGTGGCCTGAGAGGGCAGTTATAAATATACAGTTGACGCGCTAAAATTAAAAATAAATTCTTAGTTATAAATCGTTTGTAAATAGTTCTATAAGTCTTTTATCGTTATTATTTTTGTTAATTAGTGTTAAATAAATAGTGTTTAAATAAATTGTGACTTTCTATCCACACGGAACCGACGAAAAACGTAACATTATTATAAATACATAATATATGCTATAAAATATTTGACAAACACTATAAAAAATGTGTTTATTAAATATTCAATAATTAAAAGTTAGATATAATTAAAAGATATTATAGGTACGTATTATCGTATAATATAAATTGATTGATAAACTAAAATGTTAATGGATCTATTATATAAGATGTTTTGTTATTTAGATAATATTAATTACAAAAGAAAAGTAGATACATGTGAACAACATTATATTGAATATCAGTAGATATACATTAATAATATAATTAATATAATGTATTGTTACGTTTTTCGTCGGTTCCGTGTGGATAGAAAGTCACAATTTATTTAAACACTATTTATTTAACACTAATTAACAAAAACAATAACGATAAAAGACTTATAGAACTATTTACAAACGATTTATAACTAAGAATTTATTTTGAATTTTCGCGCGTCAACTGCACTGGTATATTTATAACTGCCCCTCTCTAGGCCACCGCCGGTTTTTATACCGACAGGTAAAAAAGAAATCTGAATAGTCCAAAGATCGTTAGGCGCATAGAGAAGGTTTTCGAATGTTCTCGTATGTACGCGTCCATTCTAGTGGGTCTCGATTCTTCTCGAACGAATGAATCATTGCGGTGTCTATGCGATGTTAAGGTCATCCGAGGGCGGGCCATATTGTGAGGTTAGGTCGAGTCCACACCGGCTCGCAACACTGCCCCCTTCTTAGGGCACATGCTCGTCCCGAGATTATACGGTGAATGAAGGTATTTGCAAAGCTGGCCCCTGGTACATTGCGAAGTCTGGTAGAAATAGCAGTCTACAGTTTTCTCTCCCGATCTCAGCTTTGGGTTGTAGCAGCAAACGAGGATCTCGATTCCCGTAAATCTGAACAAGACTTCAATCATGTTCCGGATTGTACGCCAACTCAAACCATCGAGTCCACACGCCAGCTTCGGAATGGCTAATCGTGCAATGTTGTTGTTTAGCAGGGCTTCTCTCAGTTCAATCAGGGTCTTCCATAGATTGAGATAAGTCGGCTTACTCGGGGACCATTCCTTGGTGACCAGGTAGAAGATGTGCCTTGCTTGACCATGTGCATTGTCGGTTAGCCTCAAGACGCTTCCAACCTCTGGATCCTGTCGGCGTAGTTCTCCGACACGCCCAAACTTCTCATTGAACGTCGCAGCGATTCCTCTGGACATCCGCAAATCTCGAGCCACACAATGAGCGAGCGAATAATCAGGAGGCACGGAAAAGAGGTCTCGTTGATCTTCTTTGGTTACACCATAGCGAGCCTTCTCACTGCTGTTGTATCGGGCCATGAAATCGTCAAAGGACATCTCCGAATCAGGGGGATCAAAGCTGCAGGTTCTCACGGTCCCAGCACGATCTTCTATTTCGCCTTGGTAGGGGCTCAAACGGTTGAAATGGACTACCCTCGGTTTTCCTTTTGGCAATTTTCTGATACGGTATACGACGTCATTAATTCTATCCATGACTTCGTATGGCCCTTCCCACGAGGATTGTAGCTTCGGAGATAACCCACGACGTCTCTGCGGGTTATATAGCCACACCAACTTCCCTGGTTGGTATCCTCCATGCTCAGCTTGAATGTCGTAGTGTTCCTTCATTCGGTCACTAGCACTTTGAATATTTAGGCGGACTCTCTGATGAATGTCGTCCATCCTTTG
The DNA here is from genome assembly GCF_002938485.1 of Sitophilus oryzae. NCBI lineage: Eukaryota > Metazoa > Arthropoda > Insecta > Coleoptera > Curculionidae > Sitophilus > Sitophilus oryzae. The sequence goes on along the minus strand of NW_022146179.1, from coordinate 1,172,553 downwards.
ACGTAGTGTGTGGACATAATCTTCTCCGGCGACTTCTTCTCCCGGTCGGCAACCAAATTTCAGATCACAGGGTAGGCGCACTTCCCGTCCCATAACGATGCTGGCTGGAGTTTGCCCTGTAGATTCTTGGACGGATGAACGGTAGGCCAACAGGAACAGGTGAAGAAATTTGTCCCAGTCTCTTTGGTGGTCAGAGACTACTTTGGCCAGATAACGGTTGATAGTTCTGTTCATGCGTTCAACCATCCCATCGGATTGTGGATGTAGAGCAGTCGTCCTGGTCTTGCGGATGTTCAGGACTTCACAGACGCCTTGGAACAGATTGGACTCAAAGTTTCTTCCCTGATCTGAATGAAGCTCCATGGGAACACCAAACCTGCAGATCCATTCTTTAACAAGGGCATCAGCAATCGTGGACGCTTCTTGATTTGGCAACGCGTAGGCCTCGACCCATTTGCTGAAGTAATCCATTACTACCACAATGTATTTGTTGCCATCGTTCGTCTCCGGGAAAGGACCAGCCACGTCGATCGCTATTCGTTCGAAGGGACTACCAACATTGTACTGGCGCATAGGGGCTTTACCACGCTTTTGTGGCCCATTAATGGCTGCGCAAATGTCACATTTCTTACACCAGGCCCTCACATCTTCTTTGCAGTTCACCCAGTAGAACCGTTCACGCAGCTTGCCAAGTGTCTTGGTAACACCAAGATGTCCTCCGCTGGTTCCATTGTGAACTTCCTCCAAGACTTCTGGGACCCTCTTTCTTTGGAATGACGATCTGCTCTTCTCTTCTTCTTGTCCTCCGGTCTCTCGATCACACGGCGAAGTAGTCCGTTATCTATTACTGGGCGAATTCCACTGGGCCCAGTACGACTTTTACATGTTGGCGAATATCTGCAAACTTCTTCCCACGTTGGTCTTTGGCCTGTGTTTTTCCAGTTAATTACTAAACCTAATTCTGGGTCACTGGTTTGGTCATTTGCAAGATCTTCGGGTGCCAACTATCATTAACCACAGTTGTTCTTAGGAGTTTCACTTCTTTCTCTTCTGCTCGGGAACAATGCTTACAGTCCTTAGCGCAAGGTCTTCTGGAAAGTGCGTCGGCATTCCAATGGATTGCCCCAGCTCGATGTTCTGTGTCGAAGTCAAATTCTTGTAATTGTTCAATCCATCTAGCTACCTGCCCTTCAGGATTCTTAAACTGCAACACCCATTTCAAAGCAGCATGGTCTGTTCTTAACAAGAACTTTCTTCCATAGAGATACTTGTAGAAGTGTTCCACTGCTTTAACTACTGCTAGTAATTCTCGTCTGGTTACACAGTAGTTCCTTTCCGGTTTTGACAAGGTCTTACTAAAATATCCAATGACTTTTTCTTGACCATCCTGGATCTGAGACAGAATAGCGCCTAACGCAACATTGCTAGCGTCGATATCCAATATAAAGTTTCCGTTGCCAAGAGGGTAGCTAAGTATGGGCGCACTAGTCAGGTCCTTCTTCAATTTTCGGAATGCCTCGTCAGAATCTGAGTCCCAAGAGAAACGCCTCTCGCCTTCGGTAAGTCTGGTCAATGGTTTTGCGATGGTGGCGAAACCCTGTACATAGCGGCGATAATATGTGCATAGTCCCAAAAAGCTTCGTAGTTCATGTTTATCTTTAGGTATTGGCCACTCTTCCACTGTCTTGGTCTTCTGTAGATCTACCGCAACTCCTTGGGAGGAGACTACATGTCCCAAGTTTCAAACCAGAGCTCCCTAGTCGCTTGAAAACTTCTTCCAAATTCTTCAGATGATCGTCAAAGGATTTCCCAACCACTATGATGTCATCCAGGTACACTAAACAGGTAGTCCAGGATAGACCCTTTAACACAGACTCCATTAGTCTCTCAAAGGTAGCTGGCGCGTTGCACAATCCAAAAGGCATGACGGTAAATTGCCACAGTCCGGTGCCCACCGAGAACGCTGTCTTCTCTCTGTCTTTCGGCGCCATGTCGACTTGCCAATATCCACTCTTCAGATCTAACGTAGAGAATATCGTTGACCCCGCCAGCGTGTCTAGAGTATCGTCTATCCTCGGCAGGGGATAACTATCCTTCTTGGTAACATTATTGAGCTGCCGATAATCAACACAGAACCTGGTGGTACCGTCTTTCTTCTTTACTAGTACTACCGGCGATGTCCACGGGCTGTTAGATGGTTCGATGACACCCTCTTCTTTCATTTCTCGAAGGATTTTATCAGCTTCTTCACGTTTGGCGAGCGGAAGTCTTCTCGGATTTTGTTTGATTGGTCGTGCATCTCCGGTATCAATTTTGTGTTGTACTAAATTGGTACGACCTCTCTGTCCTGCTTCTCCTTTATCAAACACATCTTGATACTTGATTATCAGGTTTCTCAATTTTCTTCTATTTTCGGGAGATAATCCTTTAACGTTTACTAACTCCTTCACCATTTTGTCCGGAATTTTTGAAGTCGAAACTTTGGAGGCTTCCACGCTTCGAACGACTGAGGAGACCGAACAACAGTACCCTAAGAGGGTTCCCTTCTTCAAGGATACAGAATAATAATTCGTGTTCATTACTCTCACCGGTACAGTTTTCTTCGCTCGTAGCAGGGCTTTTCCAACAGCGATCCCTCGTCCTATTTCGCTGTCATGGTTCCTTGGCTCCAACAGAATAATACTCCCATTATTCATTTTACCTTCTAGGCAACCATCCAAAAATATCTCACAGCGCTCAGGGATCGAAACATCTTCTGCTACCACCACGCGAAGCGTCTCCTCACATTTTCGATGCAGAACCACTTCTTCTTCATTTATTTTCAAAATTCCTTGTTTGAGGTTTAGCTCAAAACCTCTAGTGGTCATGATGTCCATTCCGAGAATAAGTTCATCTGATATCTGCTACTAACACTGGATGTTCAAAACTGGTGCTCCCAATAACAAAATTAAGGTTTACTTCCATGGACAGCAGCGGAGCCCCCGTGGCAGTACGTAGTCGCCATTGTGTTGTTTTTTTTAACCTTCTTCGATGTTTTAAGAATGTCCGGTCTGATGATAGTTTTCGTCGCACCTGTATCCAACAGCATGGTCCGAACTCTCCATCAACAAAACCATCCACAAAAATGCTGTTGAATTTGTGTTGTAGCGAGGCGACTTGAGCAGTTTTCGTTGGGGCATGTTGGGTACAGGTCGACGTGTGCCCCTTCATTTCCTTTAGTAGTTTTCCGACCTCGACGAAGCCGGTTCTTCGTTCTTCCTTACAACGGCTTCGCACGTGTCCCACCTGTCCGCAGTTCCAGCAACGAATCGGTCCCTTCTTGCCCATGTACTGGTCCATTACCTTCCGAACAATCCCTTCCACGGATTCGTCGGAACATTCGTCGATGGTCCGTACTCTTTCCTAAAGACCGAGAACTTTGTTTCGCGGCCTCAAATTCTAGGGCACGTGCTAAAGCATCCACCAAGTGCGTTGGGTGGGCTAGAGAAGTGCTTGTCTTGTCTCTCGTTGTCACGTAAGCCGTCGGAGAATGCCTGTACTGCCAACCGCTCCATAACATTCTCTGGCGTAGCAGTGTACGCAAGGCGAACGAGGCGGGCTACGTCGGCTTCAAACTCCTGCAGAGACTCATTTGACTTTTTGAATGCGATTTTAGCTTGGGAATGATAGACATGTTCCAAATGAGCTTGGCCGTACCTCATTTCTAAATGTCGTACCAATTGCTGATAATCTCCCTGTTCCGATGGTGACAATGTCATGCAGAATATCAGTCGCATCTCACTCGCAGTGCGACAGTCAAAGCGGTAGCCTTTTCAGCGATTGTCCATCCGTTCGCTCTCACAGCGGCCTCAAACTGGCAAAAAATAATTGGCCCAAGGGTTTTTCCGTCAAACTGTGGAGGCTTAATAACTGACTTTGAGATATACTTATTTTCGACTAGTTTCGGTGCCTCCTGATGTTTCTTGACATTTTGGTGAATTGGCCTTTTCTATTTCTTGTTTTTAAAATTTCGATTTTTTATTTACATCGTCCTCAATTTGTGTTATTTTGTCTTGTAGCTCCGCAGAATTCTCTATAATCTTTTCTCTTCTAATTCCCTGGAATTTTCTGTTATCTTTTCTTCTAAATTAAGTATTTTATTATTAAAGCTGGCCTGTATGTCTTTAGAATTTTCTGCGATCTTATCTTCCAAAATATTAATTTTATCACTGATTTTCTTCTTCTAAATTAACTTCCAAGTTAATCATTTTACTATTCAAATTGTTCAAGTTGTCGTTTAAATTGTCTCTGTAATTCCCGGGAATTTTTCGTAATTTTATCTTCTAATTTTTGTAAGGACGAGTCAAGGTCACCTTCCAACTCAAAGCAAAATGTTTCAGGATCCTCACCTTCCTCCACCAAAACGTCTCTCAGTCTGGCTTGCAAAATGCTTTTCTTTCCATCTGTCTCGCACTCTCTCTCTTCCAATATGCATTTCAGTTCGACACTTTCTAAGTCTTTCAACAATTTTTTTCAGAGCCATGGTCAGTCTTTTTTATTCTTCTAGTCTATCACACACGCCACACTTCTTGACACCAATTGTTACGTTTTTCGTCGGTTCCGTGTGGATAGAAAGCACAATTTATTTAAACACTATTTATTTAACACTAACGCACAAAAATAATAACGATAAAAGACTTATAGAACTATTTAAAAACGATTTATAACTAAGAATTTATTTTGAATTTTAGCGCGTCAACTGTCTATTTATAACTGCCCCCTCTAGGCCACTGCCGCCGGCTTTTATACCTACAGCAAAAGAAATCTAGAATAGTCAATAGATCGTTAGGCGCATAGAGAAGGTTTTCGAATGTTCTCGTATGTACGCGTCCATTCTAGTGGGTCTCGATTCTTCTCGAACGAATGAATCATTGCGGTGTCTATGCGATGTTAAGGTCATCCGAGGGCGGGCCATATTGTGAGGTTAGGTCGAGTCCACACCGGCTCGCAACAGTATAATGAAAAAGTACAAAATTCATCTTTTCTGTTAGCATGGAGCTTTCAGACCAGTTATACCATAATAAACAACGATAGGTTTGGTTACCTAAACCGTAAAATATATTCGGTAATTTTAATTGGAAATATTAGCACAAAAACAAAAAAAAACAATGTTCTGTAGTTTTAAAATTCATTTATTTTATATGATTCTGGGCTAAAAACTCATGACAAAATAAATTCTTGTTATGACTAATATTTTGACCAAACGAATTCTCAATGTAAGGATATTTACATACCATATAATTTTACATTAATTAGGTATTAATCATAACACGATATTAATAAAAAAAACAAGTGTTGTATTTTAAATATATATTTAGGGACTAAGTAAAAAATATATGTATAATATTCTTACTACATTTACAGGTTCATATTAAATAAAATATTGTAGCCTGAAAAAAAATATATATTTAGTTAAATGCTACTGTAAGGATCCAAGCAGAAACCAATTTCTCATTGGCTTTTTGTGTTAACATATTTGCATAACAAATAACATAGTTATAGCAAATAATCTAAAAAAAACGGCGTGAAAGACGGCTGGGAATGACGATTGATAATTTAGCGAGGTCAATCTTAAACTACACCATTTAAAAATTATTTTTATTTAATATAAAAATTAATTACATTACCTTAGAGCGCCTTTAAAAAATAGTTTGAGCCAAGAAAATGTCGTCTAGGGCTTGACCACGCTGAAATTATCATATTTTCATTCCCCAGTCGCCTTTGAGGCCGTTTTTTTTCGATCGTATGGTTTATTAACTTATTACTACTAATAACTACTAACTTATTACATAATTATTAAATATTACAAAATTAGTATGTATAATAATTAGTATATATCATAAATTTCTAGTTTTATAAAATATGAATAATAAGACATAATACTGTATGATCAAAAAAAAAACGGCGTCCAGTTGGCTTGGAAATGATGATCGATGACATTCCCCATATAATTTTACATATAAAATAACAGCGATCTTCATTTTATAGCCATGGCTGATGCCGATTTTTTTTGATAATGTCGAATTATCGAAATATCTGTTGCAAAAAGTACAATATTATAATATTTTACAAAGTGTAGAGCTGAAGCATAATTATCTTAACCAAAAGTTAATAATGAAAACATGAAATAGAAAGTGATTTTCTTTTTAAATTCTCTGATATATTATTGTAGATATTTATATTAAGTGTCATTTCTTTGTAGGTATCTGATATTATATCTACCCGATATTAAATATGACTTGAGTCCTGTACTATGCCATGATTAAATATGCAAAACTCAAAAATATATTGATTTTTATACACAAACAAGTAAAAGTCTAGAATATGCGATTCTAATCACTATCATAACTTGTCTCTCAACAAAAGTATTTCTGTAGCTCTCCCTAGGGTTCACATCTCTCAACTATTTTGCATAGTAGCATTACGTCGATTTAAATGTGATGTAAAGGACCAATTTCATATGCACTATGTAATTAAAGTAACAACTTCCACACCATGAATATCTTCACTTCCTAAAAGAAAATATAAACATGAAGTTGGTGAATATAAATATCTACATTGAGAATACATTGTGAGCAAAATAAAAATAAAATTGACAATCAATGACATTCACCATATAAATTTACATTTTATAGAATGACATAAATCTTGCTTTCAAAGCCAACCCTAATACTTTTTTTTTGGTGGTGAGATCTTATACAACTATTGTGTAATTTTAGTAAAATAATATTAATATAATATATACAAATCTATATATAAGGTGGCGCCTCTCATAGGACGTGAAGGCTTCAAGGGAAATGAAAGTGAATTTGTATGACTGACAGGGTGGCTGCAACGACGTCCCGTAATCCTGCTGTTAAAACAAAACAATTGGTGTTTATATATAAAAACTAGCTGATATGTTTTAACCGCAGGATTATGGGACATCGTTGCAGCCACCCTTAACTTGATTGACTTCTGAACCCTCCATATGTTCTCAAAATTTCATTTCAATACAAACTTCCAACAAAAATCCTTGAAACCTTCGTATTGTATGAAAGGCACCACCATGTACACTTTGAATCTGTGTATACATATTAGTATATAGTAATATTTTATACTAAAAAAATAAACTGTAAATATATATGTACTTACATATTATGACGGAATAGGTATGCTAACAAGATCATACTTCTTATCTAGTTATCTGCAGGATCCTAATATCTTAATGCAGTCTTAATGTTAATTTCCTAGGTGATGTTAAAACAGTTGAAACACCATAAATCGCGACATAAATGGCTGTGAAAATTCATCAGTTTTTAAATATTTTCTTCAATTCCTTACAATCAGCTGTTTTTGAGCTCTCTTTTGCTCGACTTTTTAATATCATGCTATGAATAAATCTTAACAGGGAAAACCATTTAATTTTTCTCTCACTATCTTTTAGAAATCTGAAATAAAATATTTATCTTAGTAATACAAAACGTAAATAGGCATTATTTTTTATAAATGTAAACATACCAATTATAATTTATGTAAACATACCAATTATTTGTATTCATAATTAAATACAACTATACGATTTTGATTCGGACAATATTGTAACAAAAATATAAATATTACTTCTTATAATATACATAATATATTATATTATAAAACAAATATTAACAATTAGGTAAATAAAAGGAAATGCGGCATTACCACAGAACAGTACTTACTTTTGAAATGACACTTCACGATGTTTAAATTCTTTAATTCTTACACATCTCCCAGTGTAGACCCATTTTAAATGCTAATTTTGGTCCTTTATATAAAATGAAACAATTATACACTAATAGTTTATTAATAGTTAAGAAATATGGAAAAATAAAAGCTGATCTTGCCAATCAGCTGTTTATTGACACTGTTGACCACGTCCAATTGGTCCAATTCCCCTACTATAGAAAATACTATAACAACAGAGCGGCGTTGCCAGATTAAAAATTAATCATAACGGTTGATGTAAAAATGACGAAATTTACAAATATTTCTTGTAATCTTTGACTTGAATCTTATTAAGTACTAAATAAAATTATAAATATCGAAATTTTCAAATGTAGTAAGCTCTAATTATATTATTATTTTCTTAAGATTTCCCCAAAGTATACGTATACAAAATTAAAAATAAACAAAGGCTTTGACAAATCTCCGGTAGACTTGGCAACATAACAAACAATAACAATAGGATGTTGGCATTCGCATAAAATGTAAACAGTTCCCCTGTGGGTTGAACGCATGAACAGAACTATCAACCGTTATCTGGCCAAAGTAGTTTTTGACCACCAAAGAGACTGGGCCAAATTTCTTCACCTGTTCCTGTTGGCCTACCGTTCATCCGTCCAAGAATCTACAGGGCAAACTCCACCCAGCATCGTTATGGGACGGGAAGTGCGCCTACCTTGTGATCTGAAATTTGGTTGCCGACCGGGAGAAGAAGTCGCCGGAGAAGATTATATCCACACACTACATCAAAGAATGGACGACATCCATCAGCGAGTCCGCCTAAATATTCAAAGTGCTAGTGACCGAATGAAGAGGGTACGCACTACGACATTCAAGCTGAGCATGGAGGATACCAACCAGGGAAGTTGGTGTGGCTATATAACCCGCAGAGACGTCGTGGGTTATCTCCGAAGCTACAATCCTCGTGGGAAGGGCCATACGAAGTCATGGATAGGATTAATGACGTCGTATACCGTATCAGAAAATTGCCAAAAGGAAAACCGAGGGTAGTCCATTTCAACCGTTTGGGCCGCTACCAAGGCGAAATAGAAGATCGTGCTGGGACCGTGAGAACCTGCAGCTTTGATCCTCCTGACTCGGAGATGTCCTTTGACGATTTCATGGCCCGATACAACAGCAGTGAGAAGGCTCGCTATGGTGTAACCAAAGAAGATCAACGAGACCTCTTTTCCGTGCCTCCTGATTATTCGCTCGCTCATTGTGTGGCCCGAGATTTGCGGATGTCCAGAGGAATCGCTGCGACGTTCAATGAGAAGTTTGGGCGTGTCGGAGAACTACGCCGACAGGATCCAGAGGTTTGAAGCGTCTTTAGGCTAACCGACAATGCACATGGTCAAGCAAGACACATCTTCTACCTGGTCACTAAGGAATGGTCGCCGAGTAAGCCGACTTATCTCAATCTCTGGAAGACCCTGATTGAACTCCAGAGAAGCCTTTGCTAAACAACAACATTACACGATTAGCCATCCGAAGCTGGCGTGTGGACTCGATGGTTTGAGTTGGCGTACAATCCGGAACATGATTGAAGTCTTGTTCAGATTTACGGGAATCGAGATCCTTGTTTGCTGCTACAACCCAAAGCTGAGATCGGGAGAGAAAATTGTAGACTGTTATTTCTACCAGACTTCGCAATGTACCAGGAGCCAGCTTTGCAAATCCTTCATTCACCGTGTACATCTCGGGACGAGCATGTACCTAAGAAGGGGGCAGTGTTGCGGACCGGTGTGGACTCGACGTAACCTAACAATATGGCCCGCCCTCGGATGACCTTAACATCGCATTAAAGAATAGACACCATAATGATTCATTCGAAGATTCGAGAAGTATCGAGTTCTACTGGAATGGAGTAGTACATACGAGAACAATCCAACCTTCTCTTCTATGCACCTAACGATCTATGGACTATTCTAGAGACCTTTAGCTGTAGGTATAAAAGCCGGCGGCTGTGGCCTAAAGAGAGCAGTTATAAATAGACAAGTACAGTTGACGCGCTAAAATTCAAAATAAATTCTTAGTTATAAATCGTTTGTAAATAGTTCTATAAGTCTTTTATCGTTATTGTTTTTGTTAATTAGTGTTAAATAAATAGTGTTTAAATAAATTGTGACTTTCTATCCACACGGAACCGACGAAAAACGTAACAATATCTTGAGAACGGTTGCTCGTAGCGATTTTTACCAAGAGAGATTTTTTAAGTGAAAATCACGGAACTGTATATTTTTACAGCCCTGTAATTTTAAACAGATACGGACGAAAAGTTACCACTCTTCAAAACAGTTAAATATGTAGGTGGCGCCCCCTACAAATAGAAATCATATTGACATAAAAATCAAATTTATCATGTCAAAAAGTTCCCAGACACCAATTTTCATCTAAATATTAACATTACTTCAGAAATTATTTGGAAAAAATCAAAATAAAAATGAAACTTGTACACCCTGTATCTCCGGAACTAAGCATTTTAGGACATACATTTATACGAACATTTTTACTTATTTTTATCTGCAGAATATGCTGGCGAAGTTTCCGGAATACAATTCGGACCACTCTGTATAGTATCTTAATCTAAAGAAGAAAACATTCGACCATTCAAGATTCAAGACCATGTTTTTGTCGAATGTTATGTTATGTATGAAAAATTAAGAGATATGAAAGTAGTGCCTAACCAAAATGTAATAATATACTGGGTGTTCCATTTAAAATAACAAAAATGCTACCACTTTTCAAACAATGCAACACTGTATAGCTGAAAATATTTTTTTATGTAGAAATCCAAATTTTCAATTTAAGGATAATAAATCACTAATACTAATCTCGCATAACAAAGAAACTTCTCTCACCTCTTGCCAACGCTTCCACCCCATTTTCTGTGACGTTTCCGCACCAACTGACGTTGATATGGGTCAAGTTTGGACATCCGTCGCTCAAAGCTTTTAGGGCGTGGTCTGTAATAACAGAACAGCCGTCCAGATTCAGTTTTTGCAGTTTGGAACAGTGTCGCGAGAGGACGTTGCATGTCGAGTCGGTTATCTGTATATACAAGCAAAGAATATTATACGCTCTAGAAGTCTCGTATCAAAAAAGGGTCCGTCTGTGGCGCAGCCCCATATACGGACCAGATTTTGATAAAAGACGAGACTTTTAGCGCGCATAATATTCTTTAATAAATGTTCAATGACTATGCAATCAACAAAACTAAATTATTTATCTATACTACTACCAGGGTTGCCAACCGTACGGTAATTACCGTATTTGTACGGTAATTTCTGTTAATGTGCGATATACGGTACAAACTTATTACCGTACATAAAAGTACGGTATTTACGGTTTCGTACGCGTAAATTTACGGTATTTTGAGCAGAAAAAGCCACGAGTTTGTTTTATTTTGTGATCAACAGTACTTATTAATAGAGTTATTAATAGAGTAAATGTAATTAATTTCATTACGAGAGCTATCTATGAATGAGAAGCAGAACTACACGTAACCGGGAACCGTATTTCGTAAGTACAGTGTGTAAGCTGTGGTATATGCCAATCTGCAGTTCCCCGAAAAAATTATTTAAATATTTTTTTTCGAATAGGGTATGGCCAGGTATAATCTTTGGGATATGGTGAATAGAGTGACCAAAACCCAGCTTTATAAGAATAAGAAATTTACACGTGCTCCTAGTACTTCATCTCAAGATTAGATGGTCACGAGTCACGAGACCTCAGATGCGGATGACGACATTAGTTTCGATGATCAAATGTGTCTATTAATAACTGTTTAACCGTTTTATAATCTTTTTATAATAATTTTTTCTATTAATATACAAGGTGAGTCTTATGAAATTTTTTTCGAAAAAAAAAATTTGGATTTTTTTTTAATTTTTATTTAAAAAGCTTAGTATCTTGATAATAATGGCATATTGCATTAAACCTAGATTAAACCCTTGATTAAAATGACAAGAAAAAAAACCAAAAGATCCAGCGATTCTCAAAATTTTATCAAAAAAAAATCGATTTATATAAATTTTCAAAGCAAAATAACTCCGTTATTTTCGACTTATGTGAAAAACGGCATAGAGAAAATATGTTTATTTTATCGAGGTCTACCAATTCTGAAAATATTTGCACTTATTTCTGAGTCACCCTGTATAATGGGGGAACATGCTCATGTTCCCCCCTTATACGTCAACAGAGGTTTATAAATGTTTATTTATTAAACATTTTTTAACGGTAAAAATCTACGGCGCGGTACGGTAAATCAATGTTGAGAAGTTGGCAACCCTGACTACTACCTGTGTTATACCTACTTTTTTGCAGTCATTCAAATTGAGATCTTCAATGTTCGAGCACAGTTGAGCCAGGGTTTTCATTGAGCCGTCCGCTATGGACTGGCAACCTCTCAAAGAGAGTTTTCGCAAGAATCCACCGCACCTGCGCGATATATTCTCGATAACGGGTCCCTCCACGTCTTTCTGGAAATCGAAAAGATCGATCTTTTGCCAGTTCGAACCGTCCAGTGCCAGGACGTTCCAAGCTTTGGACACTTGAGCGCAACGACATAGAGATACCACGTCTAGGTAGGAGAAAATGCGCAACAGGAGCTCTTTTGGGAGTTTTTTGTTAATGGGTGCCTCATCGTCGTTGAATACCCTATTAATCTACAAAATAAAAGAGACGTATTCAAATGAAACACGCGTCCAAAGCGTTTTGGTGTATATTAGATACCTGGTACTTGGCTGCTTCGACAGCCATCCTTGCTGGCCGGTCTAATTGGTTTAAGTATTGACAACACTGTTGTCCCTGATGTCGTTGCCCGGTCTGCGTATGTTGAGAATGTCGAAGGTATGGTAGTCGAGTACTGCCGCTACGGTGGCGCCACCATACGATTTGATCGTTACTAACATCTAAATGGTGTATCCTCTCCGATAAAGGTGACACATCTGGGTACTGATACAAACCATATGCAATTTTTGTTAGAGTACTGTTAAGCTATTGTTTACATCTTGCAATGTTGCCAGATTCATTATATATAGTTGCCGTCAGCAATAATTCTGGAGTGTTCTCGTTACAGATTTGTTCCGTTTAGGTTTTATATTTAAACGTCAGTGCCATAGAGAAAGTAATAAAAAGAGAGTGGCAGATTATATTAGGACAACTGGTATAGCGTTTCAGTTTTCCTGTCGCGCAACTCAGATGCCCTAATTTTGTACAAATTGAGCTTCGACTGACGTTTTTGTTTCCATCTTCTTCTAAAAGCAGCTGTACAAGCAGTAATAAGAGTGAGATCATTAGGACGTCGAGTATTATTATTTATCATCACTCATTGTCAGATTGGCAAATAATTGAAAACGTGATTGAAAATTAAATTGCACAAAACAATTTTTAAATGCATTTTTGCAACATTTGTGCTTGTAAGTTTGGTGTAATTAAAAGTACATTTAATTCTGGGTTAAATTGTTGTTTGTCTCCCGGGCAGCTATAAAAACAACCGAAAAAAGGTAAATTAAATGTGAGGTTAGATTATTAATGATAATGTTTTTATTTTAATTAATACTTTTCATATCTACAGATTAACAGTATTAACGTAATTACCACGATCGCTGCCAAGTTTATGCCTTATATAGTCAGGAGTAGAAAAGTATTGTATAATAGTTTATACTATTAAACTATTAGATATTTAATATAGTACATAGTTGTAATTAATAACATAAATAAATGAATTATTTAGTAGAAAAAAATATCTTGCTATTAGAACAGCATTTAATTATTTTTTAATATACTATATGATTAATAAGCAATATGGCATTTTTATTATTTTCCCTAAATCTTCATTGATTCGTATTCATTGAAACTTTTGTTGACGCATTTTTACTATTTTATCTTCGAAAGTTAAATTTGTCAATTTACTTATTAATGGGGATGTTTTGTGATTTAACTTTCGTCGATAGAATGGTTAAATGCATCAATAAAAGTTTCAAATAAATTCAAAGTAAAACCAGCTTATTTAAATTCCCCGGCGCATTCGCCAAAAATTTTTAAATTAGTTTGTCCTGTTGTCACAGCAGCGCTAGTGAATGCGGTTCTAATTTTTACTATGCGATCTGTATCTCTCTTTTTATTACTTTCTCTATGGTCAGTGCGCGCTCTGGAGTGAGATCCTTTGCCTACGTGTTTTTCATATTTTTCATTAATTACGTGTTTTTAAATATGGAGTGGACAAAAGAAACTTTGACTGAATTAATTGAAATGTATCGACAAAGACCCTGTTTATATAAAATATGATCAAAATTACTTAAACAAAAACGTAAAGATGCAAGCTTATCAAGAGCTTGGAAACATTTTAACGAGAATTTGAAGTACTCATTCGCAGATAATTTTTAAAACTTCTCATTTTTTAAATTCAAAAGTTCAAGTAATGACATGTGCCCATATATATCTGCAGAGATTTTATGCAAGTATAAAATATCTAACCCGCAGTTCGCTCCCTTCAAAATTTGAGGGAATTTGCAACTAATCCGTTAAGAAAATGAGAGATTTGATATATTATTTACGTTAGTGGGCAATGAAAGATATATCCCCTCGCAGACCAGATCGGCGGGATGACAGATCCAGCAGCAGGACAGATCGTTTAAAAATACCTCTCGTGTGTGTCCACCAGAGATATGGAAGTGGTTTCTATATCTCTGGTGCCCACCTAATGACTAAAGAATACAAGGGAGATGTAACACCCATATACGGGCTTATGGAGTGGTTTATTTTTTGTAGAGGTTATTTTATAAACATTTATCAAAAATATAAATATTTCTTATTTATAAATATTTCTTTTAAAGCAGCTAAGTTAAGAAAAATATGTACCATGGCACTGTCTGAAAGTATGAAAACAATTTGGTCTCGGGTGTTACTAGTCCTTGTATTCTTTAGTCATTGTATTCAAAACTGTATTAATACAAGAGCATAAGTTAAGCAGTTGACTGATATATGTATTACTGTCGTTTTTAAGTGAAAAGTGATCTCTTGTGAAATAGATATTATTAAATAATTAATAACACGTTTTTACAACATATTATCTAAATGCTCGAGAGTACATAATATGCACCCGCACGAGACAGGCAGTATTTGTGCCGTCGGCTTGCAGGAATTTTTGTTATAGGACTCTGAATTATGGTTGGCAGCGACTATATACAGTGAAATCCAACGAAAATTACATCATAATAAAGGCTTAAAAATAACATTTGGAAGCAGTGAAAGTAGTATCAAAAACGAATATTTAGAATGTGAAAATGAATGGAACTTCTATTCTATGTAAGCAGTGATCGTTTTCCAGTTTGGTTAGATTTTTCTTTCCTAAATCATATACACTTTGTGAATGACAATAATGAAATAATTTAATAAATAATAACATAAAATTATTACTACAGAAATACAGAGACGTCCACTTTTTTGTAGCATGACTAAACTTGTTGACGTGTGCCGCAACTTTTAGCACTCCTTATCTCCGGACAGGCATGCACTTGACTGCGATTAGTCATGCGCATTACCCCATACTAAGTTAAGCAATCCTGAAATTCCGATCAGGCCGATCAATTCAGCAGCTAACTGAAAATTTGATGTGAAATTCAAAGCAATTAAATTCGTATTTAAATAAAAAAAAGGGAAACTGAGAAGAAGACAAACAAATACAATACGATCGAAAAAAAAAGGCGTCAGCGATGGCTATGAAATAAAGATCGTTTTTCACTTTATACTTAAAATTATTACATTACATTTACAACTGGACGCCAGTGGCGGATACAGAGAGGAGGCACATGGGGCCAAGCCCCCCCCCCCTAAAATCTATAGATTGGGATAAATATTAGGCTTTAAGGTTAAAAATGGCGCGCTAAAAAAGCATATTCTGCATTACTTTTTATTTGGCCCCTCCTAAAATAAATTCCTGTATCCGCCCCTGCTGGACGCCGTTTTTTTTTCGAACATACAGTAGGTTGAAATCAAAACAATCAAAACGCGCTTATCGAGACAGTTGCCTAACTTAAAAGGAATGCGTATGCCATAATTATTGTCATATGCAAATACAAGCAACCAAGTGCATTCCTGTTCGGAGACAAACATTATTGACATGTTGCTCTGCTACTAAAAAATGGACCACTCTGTTGAAAATATCTATGATCGAGGGTTTTAACACTGAATCGCGTTATATTTTTGATACATACTTTTTTACGAGACGTCGAAAAATTCCAATTAACTTCAACTTATCTCGGACACAGTGTATAATTTTAAATAAAGTAAAAATATCTGTATACTTCAAACACCACCAGGAATCCTAAAAATACATACACATACACATTCAAACGGAACGATAAAATTGGTAAACCTGCCTAAATAGGAATGGCTAAAATTCCTATTTAGGCCTTACTAACCTGACCCAACACCCAACCCAAATCTAAAAATTTCATAATACATGTATAAACTTTGTTCCTTTACAAAGCAAGTAATTCTTTACGATTTTCATTTACTAGATATATTGTCATTAAAAATACCAGCCAGCAGGGCCGCGTTGTGGTTCAAATTTTGTCCCAACATACCTCAAGGAGTTAAAGTAAATCGGTACCCTAGGCAACATTTCTTTTGCTGTCCCTCTTTTCAAAAAAAAATCAAGTAAAAATTGTTATTCGTAATACAGGAAAATTGATATTTAAGTTCAAGTGTTTTAAAAAAAAGTTGAACCATTATTTGAAAATTGACATGTGTTATGTGACAACTGCCATGACGGCAAATTCAAAAATTTATTTGGGTAAAAAATTATTTTACCCAAATATATTACTTACAGTGTTTTAATAACTCTGAGACTGAAAATTAACATTTTTTTAAATTTATAAGCAATAAATTAAAAAATCTATTATTGGTATCATTTTATCTTGTGTCATTCATACAAAAAAAAACTATTTCTTATTATTTTCGAAAATAAATTGACAATGTGTTATGTTTTTAAAGTCTCTGTATATTTATGAAACTTGATAAATATATACATGGCGGTCCGAATTGTATTCCGGAAACTTCGGCAGCATATTCTGCAGATAAAAATAAGTAAAAAAGTTAGTATAAATGTAAGTCCTAAAATGCTTAGTTTCGGAGATACAGGGTGTAGAAGTTTCATTTTTATTTCGATTTTTTCCAAATAATTTTTGAAGTAACGTAAATATTTGGATGAAAATTAGTGACTAGGAGTTTTTTAACATGAGAAATTTGATTCTGATATCAGTATGACTCCTATTTGTAGGGGGCGCCACTTACATGTGTTCTAACTGTTTTGAAGAGTAATAACTTTTCGTCCCTACCTGTATAAAACTACTGAGTGAAAAAATATACATTTCCGTGATTTTCTACGTAAAAAATGTCTTTTGGTAAAAATCGCTGCGAGCAACCGTTCTCAAGATATTTAGAATGGAAATAGTCAATACATGTCATTATTGACAAAAAATAAAAGTGTTGGGTAGATAAATTATTTGACTGAAATGATAAATTTGGGAACTTTTGGTTGCTTTAATTAATCATCAATTTTTCTTCGAAAAATGATGATAAAACAGTTTCTTAAACTTTTAGCACAAAAACATTTCAAATTTATGATTTCAGTCTAATAACTATTTAGTCAACATGTTTAATTTATGTCAGCGATGACAGGTATCGATAATTTCGATTCAAAATATCTCGAGAACCATTACTCGTAGCAATTTTTACCAAGAGACTTTTTTTACTTAAAAAACGTCGTAAATGTATATTTTTTTACTCAGTACTTTTATACAGGTACGGACGAAAAGTTATTACTCTTCAAACCAGTTAAAAAATATGTAGGTGGCGCCCTCTATAAGTAAGAGTCATATTGACATCAAAATCAAATTTCTCATGTCAAAACTCCTAGACACCAATTTTCATCCAAATATTGACATTACTTCAAAAAATATTTGAAAAAAATCGAAATAGAAATGAAACTTCTACACCCTGTATCTCCGAAACTAAACATTTTCAGACATACATTATTTAGACGAACTTTTTTACTTATTTTTATGTGCAGAATATGCTGCTGAAGTTTCCGGAATACAGTTCGGACCACCCTGTATAATAAAATAAAATCAAATTATTCACTCAAACTTTTCTCATGCACTTTTTTGGCTATTTAATTTTTTTTTGTCCCAATTTTTGTATATTATTAGAAGATTTTTGTAGTATGTCGCACAACAATTATGATTAATGATTAAATAAGACATGCTAAAACTGTAAAAACAGTTATTTCAATAACTAAATTATAAAATATTTTCCCATTTGTCGTGAATTTTTTGGCATGTTAGGCCAGTAAATAAAGGTTGAAACCACGGCCTAATTCATCGACCAGGACTTTTCAGGCGGACTGTGTACCTTTTGGGTAGTTTTAGGGAAAAAATTGTAACGCCGTGCTCAGCCAGCTTTAGCCAAAAAATGGTCCGAAATGGCAGTTTTTCCCGAGGTTTTTCCTAAATATGTGGCAAAATATGCATTTTACAAATTTTTCTTGGAGTAAAAAATGAAGCTTGGATAATTAACTACAAAAATGATCCTTATAATTATTAATTTTTTACGTATAATTAGTAGTTTTCGAGATATTCCGCCTCGAATATCCCTAAATTTTCTATCCAAGTCTTAACGCTTAGGAGATTTCAAATTGTTCAATAACCCGGCTAAAATTTAATATTTTTTGATGATTCAAAGTTCATTTACAAATACAATCATTTAAAAGGTAGAATCATCAGCTATCACATTTTGCAACTTGTTTGAATTTTGTCATATTTTATGATAAATGAAAATAAAAAACCGGGCACAGATTCCAATCCCAAAAATTTGCAGATTTTTATAAACTTATTCATATTTTCACTAATAATCACAATAGCTTATTTTAGCTTCTAGCTTTTTTTTACTCCAGGAAAAATTTTGTAAATTGCATATTTTGGCAGATATTTGCGAAAAACTGATCGGCCATTTTTTACGCCGAGACTTGAGTCTTTTCATGTCCTTATTTACTGGACTATGGCTGTATATTTTTATTTTAAAAAGCCATCAAACGTAAACTCATCAGTGACAATAAAAACACAGATAACACATAATCCAGATGGCTCCTTACGTGTTAAAAATTGTCACCCTAATTTCACTCCAATTTGGAAAAATATTGGAGTGACATTTGAATAATCTGAAATTTTTAGATATCTTTTCTCACTTTTTTGGGAGGTTTTGCTTCTCTTGCACAGATGTCGCTTGCACTTCAGTTGCGTGGTTGCCAAACGTTAATATTCGAAATATATTTCAATTCATTTATGAAAATAATATAAAATTAAATTTTTTTTTTTTCTTTTAAAAACTTATGTAATTTATTTTTTTTTTTTTTTTTTGTTAAATTAAATATATAAATATTTAACTTAATCGTTCAATTATTATTTTTTAATTTATTTTCTGTATTACTTTTTATTGTACAAATTATATTACGAAAGTTTCATATGACATTAACCTCAAAAATGATCTTTGAAAACAAACAAGAACAAACAGAGCTCTGAACAGAGCAACAAATGAACAAATAACTCATAAGACTGACTAATGATAAAGTGATTCATGAATAATTTAATGATATGAAGGCTGATGAAGGTTTAATTATAAACTTATTTTGAAGTTTGTTTAATTAAAATATAGGGAATACAATTATAAGCTAAGCAAAAATCAAACAGCTTTTAGAACAACCAAGAGAAGACTTGAAACCACTCGTGATAAACGTAATTTGGGTACATTCAGGTACAGCTCTTTTAAATATATTTCACTAAGGGTAATATAAATGATTTTCATAAAGAACAAAAGCTGCACCGAGAGACAATTTTGCATGACAAACACATGGTATATTGATGAATTATTACCTATGCATAAAATGTGTAAGGATATAGAGAGATGTAGTTAGGTAATTATATTGTTCTATGCATTTACGATTTAAATTTTAAGACCAACTGAAATTTCTAATGAGGAGGTAAGTGATAAGTAATTCTCTCTTTAAAATCGCTCGCTAAATTATACCAAGTGTAAAGTAAATATTGTCGTTATATTTAGCATATAGTGTTGATATAGGACTCGATACTGCTATACAGTTGATTAGAGCCCATGATGATGCGAAGATAATTAATATCACCTAAATTGTTTTTTTTTTTTTTCAAGAAACCAACGTAAAAGAAGTTTACAGATTTCAAACAGTCATCTAACCGTTATAGGTAATCATTTACAAAATTAGTCATTTTTGATTATAATATAAGGTACTTAGGTACATTTCTATCTTCTAGATCAGTAATGTCGTCATAATTTAAATGAACTCACAGATAGCAATGGGGAACTGCACCGAAGCAGTATTAGAAAATATTAGTGAAATAAAACTGTAATAATTATTTTTATTTAATTCTCTACAAAATCTATGTAATAGAAATAAATTTATTTAGTGAATTAAGTTTATGAAGTTTTATTTTTTCCTAGGAAAAAAAAATAACTTTAGTATTTTTTTTTTTTTTTTTTTTTTTTTTTTTAGTTTAAAAAATTATGGGGTGTTAGAATACATATTTTAAATAAAATTGCAGCTTTTAATTTTTATACTTGTTTTGCTTTTTATCAATAAAGAAACTAACGTGTAAGGGAAAATTCTGATTTGATTACTATGAAACCAGTATAGCGATAGATATTGTTTGATGTACTTGGTCGATTATTGGTAAAAACCAGTGAATGATGTTTAAAGTGTGAGTGAGCTACATCCGTTTTTTAATACTAATTTACTTTAATTACAAACTACACATTATTGTATGGAAATAAATTAGAATCTTTGGATAGATGTTATTTGTTTAGGAACTGTTTATTTACCTATTGTAGTTTTTTTTAAAACCTACCTTGAATTTAGAGAGAGCAAAAGGAGATGTCACTGTTGTGAACCATAGAATAGAGTTCCTTTTTATTTAGCTAGAAAAAAATCTAGTGAGCTTTTCTAATAATACTTTATATGAAGATAGTAAGAAAAAGCTATGTAGACGGCGGAGTCAGACGATGGCTATGAAATGAAGATCGCTGTCACTTTAAACGGGGTAAGAGGTGTTACGTAACTCGAGGGAACATGACTCACGGAGTGCATTATCCAAAGCCGAAGCTCTGGACGCCGCTTTTTTTGATCATGGGTTACTAATATGTATTCCAATCTGTTAATCTTTTTTATTTTAAGGAAGATTTAGGAAGGGTAGCTTAAACATGTTTGTCAATCAATTATAGCTAGTAGAGTGTCGGTGTGTGCAAAAATAGAGGTGATTATCAGTAGTTAGAAATTATATTATAACTGTTTTTTAAGGCGAACAGCTAGCTGATATGCTATATTGTTTTTTTTTTTTTTTTTTTTCATAATATTTAATTTTTTTTTACCTCAAAAATTAATGAATATTTTTATGGCAAGCGCCAAAATGTGCTAATATACAAATCGTACCATTGCATAATCGTTGCTTCCAGTTTTTTGTCAAGTACACGCGAATATTAAGAAAATATTTATTTTCCACCTCTTCAGCTTATTTAAAAATGTTTAGACAAGAATATATCCCTCTAAAAGTTTTCGGCATTTTGTATTAGACACTACTCTTGTATATCTAAGACAGACTAGTAATAACGTTGTAATAACGTAAATCATAGCTAGGATTGAAGAGAGAAATAATGAATTATTGTTGTAGTGATTTACGTTTTATTACTTTTGATTTTTTTTTCTTAATTTAATTTAAAAAAAAAAAAAAAAAAAAAATTTTTATTAATTGAAAAACGCTTTAAAAGGTTGATATAACGGTCTATATATATATTGTCTCTACAAGAAAGTCTATGATAACATAATTTATATTCAAAATATGACCGAATGATCCTGAATGTTGGTGCCAAATTCTCGCGTACATATGAAAACCTAGCTTTACAACTTATCACAGAAAATCTCTATTCCTTCCCTTATCAGAGAATAATACAGGAACGAACGACATATGCGACAAAGATAGAAGATATTTAGACGAGTATGTCGTTAGCGTAGTGTTTTTTTAATGGAATTATTTTAAAAGCCGTGTAATATATGGTAATCTGTGACGGTAATATACTTATATACCTTTTGACCTGTCTTTGATTTGTTACGTTTTTCGTCGGTTCCGTGCGGATAGAAAGTCGACAATTTATTTATATACACTATTTATTTATACACTAAATAACAAAAACATAAGCGTAAAGGACTTTTGTATAGAACTATTTACAAACGATTTATAACTAAGAATTATTTTTAATTTTAGCGCGTCAACTGTAATATTTTAGTCAACTGCCGCTCCTCCTAGGGCCACGGCCGCCGGTTTTTATACCGGCAGGTAAAGAAATCTAGAATTGTCCAAAGAGGCGTGCGCGAAGTTAGAAGCGCATAGAGTATGCGCTTTTCGAGATGTTCTCGTATGTACGAGTCTATTCTAGTGGGTCTCGATCCTTCTCGAACGAATGAATCGTTGCGGTGTCTATGCGATGTTAAGGTCATCCGAGGGCGGACCATATTGTGAGGTTAGGTCGAGTCCACACGGCTCCGCAACAACAAACCATGGCCTCCCTTCTTAGGCACAGTGCCTCGAGGTGGCAGGCCGAGATCGGTATACGGTGAATGACGGTATTTGCAAAGCCGGCCCCTGGTACATTGCGAAATCTGGTAGAAATAGCACTCTACAGTTTTCTCTCCCAATCTCAGCTTTGGGTTATATATAGCAGCAAACGAGGATCCCGATTCCAGATTACAACTCTGAACAAAGACTTCCAATCAGTTTGGTTCGCGATTGTACGCCACTCAGACCATCGAGTCCACACGCAAGCTTCGGAATGGCTAATCGTGCAACGTTGTTGTTTAGCAGGGCTTTAGCAGCTCAGTTCAATCAGGGTCATCCATAGATTGAGATAAGTCGTCTTACTCGGGGACCATTCTTGGTGACAAGGTAGAAGATGTGCCTTACTTGACCATGTGCATTATCGGTTAACCTCAAGACGCTCCCAACCTCTGGATCCTGTAGGCGTAGTTCTCCGACACGCCCAAACTTCTCATTGAATGTCGCAGCGATTCGTCTGGATATCCGCAAATCTCGAGCCATACAATGGCGAGCGAATAATCAGGAAGCACGGAAAAGAGGTCTCGGTGATCTTCTTTGGTTACAACATAGCGAGCCTTCTCACAGCTGTTGTATCGGGCCATAAAATCGTCAAAAGACATCCTCCGAGATCAGGGGGATCAAAAGCTGCACGGTGTTTCTCTCACGGTCCCATGCACGATCATTCTTATTTTCCGCCTTGGTAGGGGCACTCAAAAAAACGGTTGAAATGGACTACCCTCGGTTTTCCCTTTGGCAATTTTCTGATACGGTATTCGACGTCATTAATCCTATACATGACTTCATATGGCCCTTCCAACGAGGATTGTAGCCTCGGAGATTTTTAACCACACGGAGCCCTTTGCTCTGGTGGGTTATGATAAAGCCACGACCAAACTCACGCTGGAATGCTCACGCTCTCACGATGGCTCAGGAGTCTATGTATGTCGTGAGTGGGTCCTTCGGATTCGCTCACTCAGCACTTTGGGAGTATTTGTTAGGCCGGATATAGTGATATTGTCGGCGGTCCCATTGGCCTTGGAGCGGTTTTTGACCGTAGTGCATTGTGGACATAAAGAGGATTCCGCTCCGGCGACATTCTTTCCTATTGAGCGACGACCGCGTGCGGTCACACCAATTTTCAAGGATCAACACCAGCGGTTAGCGCGAACCTTCCCGCCCAGTAACCGATGCCTGGGCTTGGCGTTGGTGGGCCCTGTATTCTCCTTAGGACATGATTCCGGTCGTCATTTGTGGTGATCCGATACGGATGAATCAAGGTGAAGGAATTTGTTCCAGTCTCTTTGGTGGTCGGAGACTACTTTGGCCAGAACGGTTTGATAGTTCGAGTTGCATGGCGTTTAATCCATCTCATCGCGATGTGTGGGAAGTAGAAGCAGTGCGTCTGGATTGCGGGACTGATGCAGGGACTTCACACAAGACCCGTTGGAGACGATGATTCGGTGCAAAGGGGTTGATGTCTTGCCTGGGCATCAGAAGAAGCCCGAGGGACACCAAAACCTGCAGACATCTGTACGTCAACAAGGGGCATCACCAATCGTGGACGCTCTTGGGATGCAACGCGGTAGGCGCTCGACCCATTGGGCTCGGAAAGGTAAGTCCACCGAGTTCGAGCTACGCGAGAGCTGTCACATAACAACGGTATTGTCATTGGACATCCGTGGGTGTCCGTGCTCCGGGAAAGGTGACCAAGCGGAAGCACAGCTCGATCGGCTATTTCGTATCGCCGAAGGGGAGCATCCCAACATTTGCTGAACTGGGCGCGGGCATAGGGGCTTTACCACGTTTTTGTGGCCCATTGATGGCTGCGCAAATGTCACATTTCTTAACACAGCCTATCCATACGGATTCCGAAAATCGTGTGCGTATAGGGCAGTAGCTGGTCGCGGACGCAACCAATTTCGGTGCGGTTTGCAGCATTGGAGTATGACGACGGACTAGCGAACATGTAAGCGATATGTACACCCAAATGAGGGTAACGCTGGATCATGTACCATTGGTGAACTTCCTCCTAATGCTAAAGGGACTGCGGACTGCGAGTCTTTGGAATGAAAGCGGTCGTGCCCTTCCATCTCTTGTCGCCTGCGCGGTCTGCGCGAACAACGGGCGAAGTAGGTCCGTTATCTGACCAACAGAATTCCACTGAGCCCGTATGAACTTTACGGTTTCGGCGAATACTGCAAACTGTCTTCCGGTTTATATGCCTGCGTTTTTCCAGTTAATTACTAAACCTAATTCTGGGTCACCGGTTTGGTCATTTGCAAGATATCTTCGGGTTGGCAAG
>NW_022146179.1:1120160-1147706 GCF_002938485.1 Sitophilus oryzae | reverse complement strand
TTTCGTATGGGCCTTCCTTAATGAGGGCCAGCTGGAGATAATCCACGACGTCTCTGTGGGTTGTACAGCCACACCAAATTCCCTGGTTGATATCCCCCATGCTCAGCTTGAATGTCGTAGTGCTCCTTCACTCGGTCACTAGCGCTTTGAATATTTAAGCGGACTCGCTGATGGATGTCGTCCATCCTTTGACGTAGTCTGTGGACATAATCTTCTCCAGCGACATCTTCTCCCGGTCGGCAACCAAACTTCAGATCACAGGGTAGGCGCACCTCCCGTCCCATAACGATGCTGGCTGAAGTTCGCCCTGTAGATTCTTGGAACAGGAACAGGCGAAGAAATTTGTCCCAGCCTCTTTGGTGGTCAGAGACTACTTTGGCCAAATAACGGTTGACGGTTCTGTTCATGCGTTCAACCATCCCATCGGATTGTGGATGTAGAGCCGTCGTCCTGGTCTTGTGGATGTTAAGGACTTCGCAGACGCCTTGGAACAGATTAGACTCAAAGTTTCTTCCCTGATATGAATGAAGCTCCATGGGAACACCAAACCTGCAGATCCATTTTTTAACAAGGGCATCAGCAATCGTAGACGCTTCTTGATTTGGCAAACGCGCGTAGGCCTCGACCATTTGCTGAAGTAATCCATTACTACCACAATGTATTTGTTGCCATCGTTCGTCTCCGGGAAAGGACCAGCCACGTCGATCGCTATTCGTTCGAAGGGACTACCAACATTGTACTGGCGCATAGGGGCTTTACCACGCTTTTGTGGCCCATTAATTGCTGCGCAAATGTCACATTTCTACACCAGGCCCTCACATCTCCTTTGCAGTTCACCCAGTAGAACCTTCACGCAGCTTGCCAAGTGTCTTGGTAACACCAAGATGTCCACCGCTGGTTCCATTGTGAACTTCCACCAAGACTTCCGGGACCCTTTTCTTTGGAATGACGATCAGCATTCTCTCTTCTTGTCCCTCTGGTCTCTCAATCACACGGCGAAGTAACACGTTATCTATTACCAATGAATTCCACTGGGACCAGTACGACTTTACGTTTGGCGAATATCCGCAAACTTCCTCCCACGTTGGTCTCTGGTCCGCGTTTTTCCAGTTAATCACCAAGCCCAACTCTGGATCACTGATTTGGTCATTTGCAAGATCTTCGGTTTGCGAACTATCACCAACCACAGTCGTCCTTAAGACTTTCACTTCTTTGCAACGATTTCCCATCTGTCCACAATTCCAACAGCGAATCGGTCCCTTCTTGCTCATATACTGATCCAGTACTTTCCGCACAATCCTTTCCACTTTGGAATCGTCGGAACTCTCCTCAACAGCCCGTACAAATCTAGAGACCTAGAGCATTCTTTCGCGGCCTCAAATTCTAGGGCACGTGCTAAGGCATCTCCCAAATGCGTTGGATGAGCTAAAGGAAGTGTTTGCCTTGTCTCGTCACGTAAACCATCAATAAAAGCCTGTACTGCCAACCGCACCATAACATTCTCTGGCGTAGCAGGGTACGCAAGGAGAACGAGGCGGGCTACGTCGGTTTCAAACTCCTGCAGAGACTCATTTGACTTTGAATGCGATTTTTAGTTGGGAATGATAGACATGTTCCAAATGAGCTTGGCCGTACCTCATTACTAAATGTTGTACCAATTGCTGATAATCTCCTTGTTCCAATGAAACAGAATATCAGTCGCACTGCAGTGCGACAAAGTCAGCGGTAGCCTTTCAGCGATGTCCATCTGTTCGCTCGCAGCCGCCTCAAATCAAGTGTAAAAATAATTGGCCCAAGTGGTTTTTCCGTCAAACTGTGGAGGCTTAATCACTGACTTTGAGATATACCTATTTTCGACTAGTTTCGGTGCCTCCGATGGACATTTTGGTGACTACGGTTTTAAAATTTCGATTTTTCTATTTACATCTTCCTCAAACTCTGTTATTTTATCTTGTGTATCTATTATCTTTTTCTTCTAATTCCTGTATTTATTATTAAAGCTGGCCTGTAAAGCTTTAGAATTTTCTATGATCTTATCTTCTAAAATATTAATTAAATCCTGAATTTTCATCATTTTATCACTGATTTTATCTTCTAAATTATTCAAATTAAGTTGGCTTAAATTGTCTTGCAATAATTTTGTCATTCAAACCGTCTTCTAATTTTTGAGAGTTTCCGTTTATCTTCTAATTTTAGGCACGAGTCAAGGTCATCTTCCAACTCAAAGCAAATGTGTCAGGATCCTCTCCTTCCTCAATCAAAACGTCTCAGTCTGGTTTGCAAAATACTTTTCTTTCCATCTGTCTCGCACCCTCTCTCTTCCAATATGGATTTCAGTTCCGACACTTTCAAGTCAACAATTTTTTCGGAGACATTGTCTGTCTTTTTATTTTCTATCACACACGCCACACCTGACACCAATTGTTACGTTTTTCGTCGGTTCCGTCTGGATAGAAAGTCACAAGTATTTAAACACTCATTTATTTAACACTAATTAACAAAAATAATAACGATAAAAGACTTATAGAACTATTTACAAACGATTTATAACTAAGAATTTATTTTTAATTTTAGCGCGTCGACTGTATATTTATAACTGCCCCATGTAAGCCACGGCCGCCGGCTTTATACCGGCAGGTAAAGAACTCTAGAATTGTCCATAGAACGTTAGGTGCATAGAGAAGGTTTTCGAATGCTCGTATGTACTCGTCCATTCCAGTGGACTCGATTCTTCTCGAACGAATGAATCATTGCGGTGTCTATGCGATGTTAAGGTCATCCGTGAGGTTAGGTCGAGTCCACACCGGCCCGCAACAGATTACAACTGTGCGATTAGCATACTATTATTAAAATGTTTGGTAATAAGTGTCAATTTTGTTTCTCGGAAATCAGGTGTACATGTGTTTAAGTTTCACGCGTCAAGAGATCCTAATTTATGTACAAAGTGGATAGAAAATTGTGAGTTCATTCATATAGAATTTTTTTGCACATTTTGTATGTAAAAATACGGCGTTAAGTTACCTTAGAAATGGTGATCGATGGCTTTTACAATATACCGTATGATAAAAAAAAAAAAAAACGGCGTCAGCGATGGCTATGAAAATCGCTGTCATTTGATATGTAAATTATAGGAGTCATCGATCGTCATTTCCAAACCACTGGACGCCGTTTTTTTCGATCGTAGTGTATAATTTAACACATTAAGAGTTGTCCATCGTTATATTTCTATATCTATGCAAAGTTTACGATGGATAAATCAAGTAATATTAAGTGGATACAAATTATAAATGAATCAGTGAATATAAACTGTTATAAATTATAAGTAGGTAAGGCAGTTAGTGAATATACCGTACGATAGAAAAAAAAAAAGCGCGCGGGAGTTTGAAATGAAGATCGCTGTCGTTTAATAGGTAAAAAATTATATGATAAATCTTATCGATTGTCACTTCCAAATCAACATGACATGCATCTGTACATCATTAATCTCACGACTAGTTTCCTGAAATCCCGAACTCCCAGGATCCCGGCGGCGTGTAAGTTTCTATTCCGAAACTCGATATTAAATTCGTATCCCAACCCCATAAAATTTAAATGTCTTTAATTTATACACCTTTCAAAGATCAACAAGACAAAGTAAAATTCATATTTAGTAAGTAAAAAATGCAGTTTGTGACAATAGTTTGGTTTGGTTTGGTCGAGTTTGGTTAACACTGTCTAGTCTGGGCTTTTTATTTGATATATGTTAATCAAATAAAAAGCCCAGACTATATAAAATCAGGAGCTAACTCATAGAATCATATCAATTCTCTCTGTTGTAGGATAAGTTTCTATCTTCGGAAATTTTAGATTTTTTTGTTTCAACTGACGAACTGACACAAAAAGATAACTAGTTGCTAAAGCTGAACTAATTTGACAGCTATGTTGAATTAACATCAGATATATCACAGCCACCTAGATTATCAAATAATAAAGATCTATTCACACTAAATCATAGAAATGAAAATATCTAGAAAATCTTTGTTTGAGGGGTAGGCTGGCAACCTTAATAGTATTTGAAGTGGCCATGAATTTCCCATTGAATATCGGTGATTCAATTAAACTAAAGGGGTTGGTATTAAAGGAGTGCCAGGTTATACCACTCTGTTCCCCACCCTGTATAACTTATGGGTCAGGTTTTAATATGATTTAAAGTGCACAGAGGTGAATTCCAATTTAGGTAGTTTTTCTTGAAATTTAAAAATTGTTCTTCAAAATCTTAAGTAAGTCTAAAAACCTGGTTTCAGTCATATACTTCCCTAATGAAACACACCTTTATTTCTCTCTTAGAATCTAAAAATTAATTAATAAAGGGGTATCTGTTACAAAAAACACAAATTTGATGTGTAACTTTTTTGGGGACACCCTAGAACTCTCTATATTTTTAAAACGTGCGCAGAATTAACTTACATATGCTCACAAAATTTCATTTCAATACGAACTGGTCGTTCTCCTTGAGCCTCCGAGCGTATGAGAGGCGCCAATTCTGTATAATTTTTATATAGTTGCACTTTAATAAATTGTTAGTTAAAACTAACAGTCCTATGAGTGTGGAATTTTGTACATGTGGATTTTGGACATTCATCTCCTAAGAGAGTGAAATAAGGGATGAAAATTTGTACAAACATTTGTTAAATCGGGTTTAGAAGTATGAAATTTGCAGACGTTCCTTATGTAACGTAATTTCAGTTACACCTCATTTCCCCCCGTTAGAGGGCGAATTTCCAAAAATTGTTCCTGAGTGCTAAATTATGTTACATAAGGAACGTCTGCGCAAAATTTCATACTTCCAAAACCGATTTTAATGAATTTTTGTACAAATTTTCATCCCTTAATACTTATGGGGCGAATGCCTAAGATTGGCTTCTGAGTACTCACTTTCATCACTCGAGGAACCTCTGTGCAAATTTTCATACTTCTAGGATAGATTTTCAGAAAAGTTCACCCCTCATTTCACCCCCTTAGAGGGGAAAATTTCGAAAAATTGTTTAGTAAAGCAATTACCTTATATAAGGAACGTCTGCGAACAATTTTATACTTCTAAAACCGATTTTAATGTTTTGTGTGATATTAGTTTTATCCCTTATTTATGGATGCATGCCCAAAAATTCGCTTCTGAGTAAAACTTTCATCACTTGATGAACCTCTGTGCAAATTTTTCATACATCTAGAACAGATTTTTTTTCAGAACGTTCACGCTTCATTTCACCCCCTTAGAGGCAAATTTCCTAAAATTGCCCCTTAGTGCTAAATTAAGTTACATCAGGAACGTTTACGCAGAATTTCATACTTCTAAAACTGATTTTATCAAATTTTATACTCAATTTTCATCCCTTCTTAGGGGATGAATGTCCAAAATTTGTTTCTGAGTACTCACTTTCGTCACTTAATTAACAATTTCAAACTCCTCGGACTAATTTTAAAAAGTATACAAAATTCGAATACATTTTCCCTGGGTTTGACCGCAAATGTGAACAACTGGCTACGTCGCTTCACATCGCGTGGCCGTGGTGTGGCTCCAAATTCGTTCGTTTTAAAAATATTATTAGATTTGGCTATAGCCGCCCTCTGTGTCATTAATAGGGAACTGTCTCATCGAAAACATGCTGTTCCGTAAGCAATGGCCATCTGGATTATATGTTATCTGTGATAAAAACATACGAAAAAGTATAATAATGTTAAACTAAAAATTCAAAATATATTCTTTAGAGAGAAATTCAAAATCTTATTCTTCTGTTTTTATTAAAAAATAACAATTGGCTATTGGCCCCCAATGCCCCCCCCCCCATTGGCTTGCCTAATGCGTAAAGCGGCCCTGATCATAAGGAATATAAGAAAATATAATAAAAAAAAAAAACGGCATCCAGTTAGCTTGGAAATGACGATCGTTGACATGCATATATAAAATGAAAGCGATCTTCATTTCATAGCCATTACTGACGCCGTTTTTTTTCTCGATCATACGGAACTTGATCGGCTTGATCCCTTAACAATGGTATGTATTACATTAAATACAGAAATAACATTAAAATGAATTACATATTTATATTTTTTACATTGTAGGTTTAAAAGTTAACTCGTACCTATATGTTTATTTTATAAAAAAAAAAAAAAAAAAAAAAAAAAAAAAATAAAATGTATGTAATTACATGTTACAACATTTTTTATTAAAGAAAATATAAATTACATTTTTTTTTTTTATTTTTTTTATACCCTGTATATTACATTAGAAACAATAATACCAATAAAAAGTAACAACTCTAGCAGATCCTGCGTCTAAAAATAGGCAGTGGATTTATTATGAAAAAAAATCAACTGTTTTATATGAATTTATCTATCTCTAACTTAGCATTATGTATTTAATATAAAAACATTTTGCGATTTATAATACCTAGGCTTCAATCAGAGAAAAAAACATCAAAATAGACTAGGAAGTCAATAAATGGCGACGACATCTTTAGAACTAGTAAAATGAATTCCAAACAAAGAAGTAATGTCTGTCTATTTTCTAAAATAAAATATCAGTACTTATCTACTAAAATTAACTACTCAAAATTTCACGTAAAAATACTAATAGATAAACAATATACTACGCACTGTTATTATTTTTGTCTAATCAAAACAATCGTTAATAAAATTTCAGTGTGCAAGTCGAATTTAGGAACTGTGTGCAACGATCAGCTGTTTGCGATCAAACAATAGAAGACCAGCTTATAACGTCAAAACAAAATAGTGCATAGGGCTGATACGCTCCTAAACGAGTTTCTCAATGTTTCCTTACCTCGAAATGATCCTTTCCAACGAAAATCATCACTTTTCCAACCGGAAATGTGAGGTTTTCCGCCAGTCCCCTTCAACAATATCACCTACCTCCATAGGATGCCTCAGCACAACCATAACACAACTGACTGGTGAATGTCCTTGTGGCGGCCAATGACAGTCCGAGTCTTTGTTTATGAGCCACTCCATTGGTCAGAAAGATACAATTTTGTCCGGGAGGCGCACAGCAGTGCCAGATGGTGCAAATGTTCTCCAATATTTTAAAAACAAAATATTTCAATCAAGGATTTCAATTTAACATAAATGTTAAATTGAAATCCTGGTAAACTACAGAATAAGAAATTTCTTATATTCAGTATTATTACTCTGTTATTATTTATTACCATGATTTATGGATATTTTGCAATAAAAAAGTTTAAAAAAACATGCTAAAAATGCATGCTAAAAATGCATGCCTACAACACACGATAAACCAATAAATTTGTCCTTAGAAAAATTTTAAAAAATTAAACGGTTTCTAACAAGATATATTCTTGTATATTTCTCCGAATTTTCAGGAATAAATTGAATTTAATTCTTTTGATTCCTAATGGGGGTCATATACCTCAAAACGGAGATCGTCGACTGGTTTTTGTCCCGGAAACCGCAAAACCAGCGTTGTTACAAGGGCAAAAATTTTTGTACTGTAAATGGTGTCGAAATTGTACTTTTTTAAGTGGGATTGTACATTTTTGGTGCAAAAATGTGGGGTCATGTGATCTCTCTATTTACAGTACTTCTGTCCGTTCTGTAGCTACGGGGTATCCGTGAGAGGGGAAACGATATTCTCTGGATGTTTTTCGTAAAAAAATAGACGACGCGTCCCATCAATAAAAATTCAACAAATTTGCAAGTAGCCAATAAAATGAGTGGGCGGAGCGATTTAAAACGTAGACGTATAAAATATATTGCTGTTTATTTAAATGTTTTTTGTCCGCATTCCTTTCATAGACACAGATCCAGCAGAAGTACTGTACCTTTTTACCAAGTTTTGGTACGTAGGGTGCATCCACACTATCCTAAAAACAGCGGAACGGCGTATTGGCTTAACGACCTTGAATCGATTTCCTGCAATTCTATTGGCTGAAATTTTTGCCAGGTGAATTTGACAGATAAAATTTCTGACAGATGAATTTTTCAGCCAATAGAATTGCTGGAAATCGATTCAAGGTCGTTACGCCGATACGCCGCCGCCGATCCACTTTTTTAAGGATAATGTGGATGCACCCTCACAGAATTATACACCATATGCTAACCTCCTTTCACGCAGTTGAGCAGCTCTGAACTGTTTAAGAACGCGATACTCTCCCTCCATTCAATTGAGTCATAAAGTTCAGAACTGGTTCCGCGCCATATGGAGGCACCAGGCTATCTCGCACAGCCCCTCTCAGAACCGTTCTGAGCAGCCCAGGGCGTAAAGCTCTGGAACTTTAAATCGGAACTCTGGCTCCCAAATGGAGGACAGCAATACAGAAGCTACAAAGAGCTTTGAATAGCATTGGTTAAATGGGTGATTAACTAATTGCGTGACGTCACGTTTGACATCGGGACACAATAGATCTCTAAGGTCGCAGTGATTAACCCCCCTCCTAGTCACCACACGGATATCAAACTTACGTTTGACATCCGTGCGGCTTGAACAGCATTTCAAGTGATGTATAATTCTGGGCCTCTGCTCCTAGCAACCTGCATTTCAAATACACGCATTGCGTATCACCGTTCGTCTAAAAATATGTACGTGGGTTTAAGTTTGGGTTAGTTTGTGTTTGAGAAGTAAGAATTGTACATTTTTTCTTGCAATTGTACCTATGTACTCCTTGACTATCAAATGTACCCAAAATAGTACAATTGTACCTATTGTAACAACACTGCGCAAAACTCAGTCTTTTTTTCATGGCGGGACTGATTTTGTGAGCGTCGACCCCAGCTGGCGGTTCACAAGGTTGCCAGATCTATTTACTAAAAATTCCTTTAACATAAGATAAACATAAGCTATAGAACGTCGAGACTTCACTCGCTTCACTTCACTCCATCTTCACTTGTGTCTTCACTCTTAAGCCGGAGTCAAAGAGTAGATAAGACTTATCTACTCTTTGCCGGAGTCTCATGCATCCGAAATCCGATGGTACGACATCCGAAATTTGAAGTTATCGTGTGAAATAAAAAAAGCCTGTCACATACATCCGAAAGTTCGTTCCGAAATTTGACAGTTTTAACATTTTTCTGCTGCGCTGAATAGAGATTCATGTCATGTTTTATTGGAGAAACACTTATAAAAATAACTTCCTCGCCAAATATCCCGAAATTGCCCACTTCCCACTAAACTTGTTTTTAAAAACAAATGTTTTCAAAAAAAGTGAGGTTAAAAAACACGATATCGTACAAAAGTTAAACAAAATTTAACTTTATACGACGTCGGATGATTAGTTAAAATTATCGGATAAAAATTGTTGTCAAAATATTTCGGCCAATAGGAGCACCGTCGGATCGTCTTGTCATCGGATTTCGGATGCATGAGACTCCGGCTTCATAGACTTATTACTTCTTATTAGAACCAGAGCATAGAGAAACCAGAAAGAAACTAAAATAAATATATATACAGGGTGACCTAGAAATAAGTGCAAGTATTTTAACTGGTAGTATAACCCCAGAAACACGCCTGTGAGTTTTTTTTCGCGAATTTTTTTTTTGAAAATTCGAAATTTTTTTAGTTTTTATTTAAAAAAAATAATTTCTTGATAATATGGCAACATAGGTAATAGTTTAAATTTACAAGAAAGAAAATCCAGAAAAGATCCAGTTGTTCTCAAAATTTGAGCAAAATATGAGGTTTCCCGCCAGAAAAACAAAATTTTTTTTTTTAATTTTCAAAGTAAAATAACGCAGTTATTTTGGACTTATTTGAAAAACGTTAAAGAGAAAATATGTTTCTTTTATTGAGATCTACCACCCCTTAAAATACTTGCACTTATTTCTGGGACACCCTGTATTCTATATATCTCTATCATATCTCTGAATCAGAGTTAGAACCTGTTATCATTGGTTAGAACTTATTTTAGAACTACGGAGATTAGAACTAGAATCATAGATAAAAGACTTACTAGAATAAAGGACTATTTTTTTCAAGATGCATATTAAAATTAAAAATTTATACCCTGCAGGTTTACTGTATTTACAGACAGAAATATTTATTCTCTTGGCATGTTCAGTAAAATTAAATAAGTTTGCATTATGAAGGGTAGGACAACTCTTAAAAAAAAAATTCTAGACTTAAGTGTAAAGTGTATTGGGATATAAAACAGCTAAATAGATACGCATACTTGAATTAAATAATATACCTTATGATCGAGAAAAAACGGCGTCAGCGATGGCTATGGAATGAAGATCGCTGTCATTTTAAATGTAAATTTATATGGGAAATGTCATTGATGTTCATTTCCCAGCCAACTGGACGCCGTTTTTTTTCGATCATACGGTATTTCATGTCTTAATTTTATTTACTTGTTAAGATTATTTTAAAATAATTCAATATAGTTAAATAAGAATAAATGACTAAAATTAGCTGCACAATTGTTTCAAACAATATAAAGGCCATTATAGTAGTTCTATAACTCTATCAGTAGTTCTATAACTCTATCAATGTTGTTTAAACACCTTCCGATGTTTGGTTTTAAAGGAACACCTGTGACATTCTATCTCTACCTCTATACAGTCTGTTGTAAATGTAGATTCTGATCCGATTTTGTGTTGCACCCACTCATGTGTATCTAATTCTTCATATTTTTTTGTTTTGAAAGGGCAAGGAGAGTACTGACATCTAAATAGTGACTGCCCTAATCTTGATGCATCTGCACTAGCTTTGGGTTTCAAAAGCTTTTTAAATTCGGGTGTATCTTCAATACTGTCTTTAGCAGGAGTAACATATAAAAAGCTAGGTATCTGGTATATTTTACTCTTTCCACGTCTAGTTTTTCCAATTTTTTTATTAGTGTCATTGTTTTTCTTCCTTCTGTGATCACGACTAATAAAACAATCCGTGATTTCACATTCATTTGAATTTGATTTAGTTCTTTTTATATCAATGCCTGATTCCTCTATAACATTATCTGATTCTACCAAGCTAATTGTATATTCTTCTACATTACAGTTTTGTAAATCAATAGCTGATCTACTATCTTCATCGCTATAAGATATTGGTTTTACGGAAAACTGACCAAAACTTTGTTCAATTAAATCAGTAAAACATACATCAAGGGGTATGAATACATGGTTGTTACAGCAATTATCAGAAAGACCACTAGAACAGTTACTTTTCACAATATCCATCATGTCTCTGTTCTACCTTCTTAAACATAAACAGAATAAGAAAGTCTTTAAATGTTTAAATATTGAACAAAAACCAAACAGCTTTTAGTACCATTTTAGCAGTTCTAACTATGTTTATAATCATGGAAAAATAAATGTAAATGTAGGAAAGAAATGGAAAAATCTAATTTCTAAACTTGATATTATGATATTCTTAGATGATATTGGAAATTGGATAATGAAAAATGAAATGAAGCACAGATCAGTGTTCCCAACTCTCAAAAATTTATCTCCCAAAAAATCTAAACACTCCCATCAAAAATCATTCAAAAATACCCAAAATATCCCTAAAAACCTAAAAAAAAATCCCGAAAAAACCCTAAAATATAAATAATAAAAGTGGTTGACCTTGAAACGTCTGATCACAGCAATTTAGCCAACTGTTCGAAACTTTCCATTAAAGCAATATCAAACCTTCCAAACAACTAAAATCCCCACAACTGTTCTCCAAGATTCGGTGATTAAAATAAATAAATTATTTTGTTTTATTGATACTTTCCTATTAATTTTCAAAAATAGCAGTAGCGGTCATCTCCTCTTTGGTAGCGGTAAAATTCCATTGAAATTTTATCCCTAAAAATATCCCCAAAAAATTTTACTCCCTAAAAAATTCCCCATATAGATTTTTTCTCCCCAAATTTAGGGATAGAATATCGGAGTTGGTGACACTGGCACAGATAACTAAAAGTGATGTGTCAAAAATTTCGTAAACCCAGAGCTATGGAGGGTCAACCATATGGAGTGCGTTCCACTAAGCGCTCATAATGCTCAAAATATGCCTTCGGTCGTTCCACATGACGATCGCGGACGTTGTGGTCGCGGCGTAAACGTCACTAATGACGTCATTATTTTCGCTCACGCCGAGCTCACAACGACCCATCTGAATATTAGGATCGAAGTGGACGTTGAGGAATTATGGCGCAATTTTTAAAACTTAGACAAAAGATTATCGACTTAGGATAAAAAAATCATAGATTCTCATAGCCAATAATACGTGGCCTAAGTGTTCGCTTTTTACATCGCGATTTTGTAAAATTGCATTCCACTATTCGTCTGAACTAGATGAAGAAGTTTCAGACACATTCCTATGCACCAAATATCCAACTGTCGCCAAAGACATTTTGATTTCTTTTTTTAGACAGATTTTTTGAATTCTCTTCTGTGATTTTGACTATTATTTACTATTTATTTACATACATTGACAGGATTGACGCTTAAAACGCCCCATAAGCCATTCCACTTGAGTTTATGATTGTAACGCTCGCAAGCAAGTGGAACGGGAAAAATCGCGATCTTGAGCGTGAACGTTATGAGTGCTTAGTGGAACGTACTCATGGAGTGCGTTCCACTAAGCGCTCATAATGCTCAAAATATGCTTTCGGTCGTTCCACATGACGATCGAGGACGTTGTGGTCGCGGCGAAAACGTCACTAATGACGTCATTATTTTCGCTCACGCCGAGCTCACAACGACCTATCTGAATATTAGGATCGAAGTGGACGTTGAGGAATTTTGGCGAAATTTTTAAAACTTAGACAAAAGACTTTTTTAAAACTTAGACAAAAGAAAAAATTTTCATAGATTCCCATAGCCAATAATACGTGGCCTAAGTTTTCACTTTTTACGATCGAGATTTTGTAAAATTGCATCGATCCCACGTTCGTCTTGAACTAGTGAAATGAAGAAGCTTCAGACGACATTCGAATGCACCAACATATCCAAACTGTCGTCAAAGACGATTTTGTATTGTCTTTCTTTTTGAGACATTATTACTATTTAGCATCTTATTTAATGACATCTAGACCAGGAGGGGCTTAAAGCCCCATAACCCATTCCACTTGAGTTTATGATTGTAACGCTCGCAAGCAAGTGGAACGGGAAAAATCGCGATCTTGAGCGTGAACGTTATGAGTGCTTAGTGGAACGTACTCATGGTCAACCCCTTGAGGATACATTAAAATACGCAAGTTGCGGTTCAAGGACGGTTGGTTGCGTAACGCAACCAACCGTCCTTGAACCGTCCAATCAGATCAAAGAAGTAATCGTAGACAGGACACAGAAGATATACCTTATTTTCATTATTATCTGATATTACAGTTGCTTTGTATTTTTAATTTTTATTTATGTATTTCTTGACATTGTCACTCGTTTTGAAATTTTAATTAATAATTACTAAAACCAGCAGTTCTAAACATAATATTTAAACAATAAAAGACAAAATATTTAAAAAAAAAAATATTTGCATTTTTTTTTTTTTTTTAATATTTAAATTAAACTCACACTAGAAAATTATTTCTGTTTTTTTTTTGACACCCTGTATACCCAAAAAATGATGTTTCATGTTGATGATCATTTCATGACTTCCCGTCTTTGATGTGACATGGGATATTCTATGGAAAAGTAAGTAATCTGAAAGCACAGCCAACATATCGTTTGTTCTTTGTGTGCTAACGAAAAGATTTTCTTTCGCATCATGAGGAAGTATTACATCAATTAAAAAATGTTAGGAAATTGATTACTTGTCATGGAAAAGTATTCCAATGGAATTGCTGTAATAGAGCTCAATTTACGGTAAATTTTTATCTTAATTATGACCCTGTCTATTTTTTATAGTAGACTGTTTCAGGTTTAGAGGAGAATAAATTGGTCTGAACGCAGAATCTGGAGGAAGACCTTTTTAACTGATACACAGAATTCATGGCATCAGATACTAGTCAAATTTGCTTTATTGGTAGGCAATTATTCATACAAATTAACTATTTTAAAGTGACTTAAATATTAAAATAGTATCGAATATAATCAAACAATGATAAACAATACAATTTTCAGGACGATTAGGCCCAATTATATTTGAAACTCATCTGTTGGAGCATAGTCTGAGTGCGGCCTAGATATTATTCTAATACTGGTTAACGTGCAGGGTACTATTATTAGTACTGTACTTTTAAGCTTATACATAATAGAATTGTTGGTTACTCCATATTTGTTTATTTATTATTTTACCTTAACATTAAAATCTATCTGTGGTTTGAATGATGAAGTAACTTCACATGAATTTCAAGTTTCTTAAGTATAAATATTATAACTGGTTTTAAAAACTCAATAATAAAAAAAAAAAAAAAAAAAAAATTTATTTCAAAAAATAATAACTATATAGGATTTATTAATATCGCAAAAAAGACTTTCTATTCCTTAACACCAATTTAGTCCATCACATACATATGATCAAACCACTTTATTACGTCTAATGCAAATGAAGACCACAGGAAAAACCAGCTTGTTCATTTTAACTGGAACCGAGAAAAATGCAACTTACGCAGTGACTACCTCTGATTTATTCTCCTCTGCTAGGCACAAATACAATAAGCTGTCATATCTCCTGGCTCAGTTATTTATTATTGCTTCTTTATGGTCGCCATCGAATAATGCATAACGACTTGCTCTATAAAGTTGTGTCCGCTATTAATTCTTGCACGTGACAAACGTGAACATATACTTAGTTATCACGTACTTTTAGTCCTTCAAAATGACTCGAAAATTTTCAGCTGGGAATGACCCACTTATGCAGCAAAACACACTGATGTTGAATCATTGAAGTTTTTTTCGTGAGAGCATTTCACAATACAATCTCAAATGTACTGCATTCAAAACTAAAATGCCAAAACAGTTAGTGAGCTTTATTAATAAACATTACTATATATCATATACTAATATTCCTAGATCCTATTTATGTTCGTACATCCCAACCAATAATTTTATTATCCTAACCAAGTAATAATCCAAACAATGCCACCTTACTTATACTCAACGCCAAAGTAACTGTTACCAAGTGTTCCAATTAATATCCAGAATTAAACAAAGACATCGAACCGATTCTACATCTTATTTATATTTTCTAAATACGTAGTAATTGTCTGCATATGGCCATTACAAATATATCTTGATGCTAAATAGAAAAACTATCGATGTAAACACAGGTAAAAAACTCTTTGGCTAAAAGGGTCAAACCTTCGTAAAACCACTTCGTAACCCTAATACATTTTAAATTACATATCAACCGCGGCCTCCCCATAAGAGCAAAGAGAGAATTTATGTCCCACAGAATTCACTAACGAAACAGAGCAGCCCCAACAGTCTCCTATGCTAATAAATCAGGTTCATTTTACGTCAACGCCCATCTATCGACCATCCACGTGAACTTATAGGTTAATAAGCCGAAGGCCGCGTGCCGAGGCCGGGGGACTTCGCTAACAACCACTTCACTTTTATTTTTCACATAAAAAAAAAAAAAAAACATTTGCAATTTGCTATTTTGTTGCGAACGTAATTTTGTTGTCCATTGAAGCATTTTAAAATATTTAAAACAAAATATAAAATTTATTTATAACGGAATAACAGGAATTAAATAATCTGACAATCTACAAAGTTTATTGAAAAAAAGTTACGGCCTATGCAATTGATAGATATTAAGTTAACCTACTTTGAGTAAAAACATTGTTAAACAATTTAAAATTAAAAAAAAAAAAAAAAAAAAAAAAAAAAAAAAAAAAAAAAAAAACTTCAAAAATTAATTTTACCATAATATCAAAACCGACAAACTCACACATGCAAACACAACACACTATATCACAAAGACTTAACCCACACACGTGCCGCCGGCACAAATGTACCACAACAATGACCTGTCACTTCGGATGGTCATTCGCTCACGGTCGTAGCTTCAAACGTCGTCTAAATTGGCTGGCTAAGCTAAAATCCTCGTCCAACTCTTCACGCATCAGCCCATACATCCGTCCTAACTTGGGAACTTTGCCCTGATAGCATTCTTAAATATCCTTCACTTCTGCCCGAAACTCTGGAGGGCTTAAAAAGGGAGATTTATCGGCAATGTGCAAATTTGAAATTTCTGTCACCACTTTTAAGCAGCTTCATCGGTTTGACAGCAGAGGCACTGCAATCGACCGGCTTACTACATTTTCATTTGTTAGCTATACCGAATTTAAATTGTCCCGTTTCTTCTAATACAACTTATAGTTAAATTTACTGACATTTTTTTTTATAAAAAAAACCTATACAATAGATATTGTATAGTTCGTTCTTTCGTTCCTGGCTGTACATGTGGGAGTTTCAGTGGAAAAAAGGCAATTAAAGAACGGGGTGAAAGGAACCCAAGCCTTTTCAAAGCTACCTAAATGTAAGTACCTATGAGCTATTTATCTATACCAAATCCTGATAGATGTTAAGAAAAACCATCATAACATTATATGTACTGTCGTGTACAGATTAAATTTATTAAACCAATTAATAAGGACAATATTAGCCAAAATCACACTCAGATGGTAACATAACCTAGGAGCCGCCCTTTTAAAAATTAAAATAAATCTAAATACTTAACTAGGTCTAAAACTTATTGTATGACATTTTACCATTATTAACGCAACAGTACTTGAACTCAGTGCTATTGAAAGGAATTAACTATCTTACTACTTCACAGATCGCATACCTTCATCAACACAATAACAGCTTTTAACTATTAGAAATGTTGCTTTTTTTCAATCTTCTATCTTAACAATATATAATATCTTTTCATAGTCGTGCAACGCTCTGCTACCAGCCAGTAGGGCACAAAGGCGATACCCCAGATCAGACAAGGACACTATTACGCAGACAAAGGCATGCTGTCTTATGCATTGAAAACATTTTCAATAGCATGAGCATATTTTGACTCATATAGATCACATTAACTGAAACGGACACTCATCCAGTTAGATGACTCAGGGTAGCGCACATTATTTAAGGAGGGTTCAAATTCGCGATTTTCTAACCTGGCTTCAGATTTTCTCTCGTAAATAAAGAAGAAGGAAACACATGTGTCAGGCATGCTGAAGCAACTGAAAGTTCCTCTATATACAAAAAAAAGTAACAGGTCTGCCTATTAATCATGTTGAAATCAAAACTCAGAACCTAACTTTAGAATATGAGAATGACATTCTTCGTGAATTTACTAATGTGCCATTGATTTTACAGACAGTTCTTAGAGTTACTAATGGTTCACAAATTTGAAAAATAGTTTGCATATGTCAGATGTAAATTTATTTATAAAATTATTTGATTTTGACTAGCCGTCGCAGACGCTTTGTTCATTGAGGAATAATAAGAAATAATTTGAAAATTTAGATTGTTTTGGATTTCTATTTTGATTGGTGTGGTATAAAGCCATTTAGATAGTTTTTGATCGGAATTTGGAGGAGCTCTTTAAGATATTATATGTACCAAGTATATTGTAGCTAGGTATTTTTTGAGATGCATTTTTTTTTAAATTGTAATCTTTTTTGTGTCTTGTCCTATAGATGATGTTCCTCGTTTTATTTTTTGCATAGTAATATAGATATTAATATCTATATGCTAAATTGTATAGTAAATTATATATTGTAGTATTTTTATTTATTAAATTTTTTTTTTTTTTATTATATAATTTGTATTATTAATATTGCTAAATAAATATTTATATGATTTGAATACGTCAGGTATATACATATTCACAACTCTTTATTTTTGTGCTTTTGAATTAAACTGAGTACTTATTTTTCATCTTATATACAACCTACTATATATTTATAAGTGATTTCAAACAAAAAAATAAAAAAAAAAAAAAAAAAAAAAAAATAATATATCTTGAATTTAATTGTCTACGAAAAAGTGACAATTTGCACTTTTGCTCATAGACATTAAATTCAACTTCACCTAGAAACGTATTGAACACAGTAAACGTTTCAGCTCAATATACCTTCTCTCTAGTTTCAGCTATAAAAGTTATGGAATAGATAACACCGATCAAAGGTTGCAATGGTAATTGTCTTCAGTTTCATTTTTGATTAGTTATATTACTAACTAGTTATTTGTTATTCATCTGTCATCGCCATAAAACTACTAGTTCGAAGATTTTAATGTTTATTAAAGGCTTCCACACTAAACTGCATGTAAAATGTCAATTTCAAATGTTTTAATGACACTGAACTTTAAACTGCATCAGCAAAACTATTAATAAAACACTAACACATTCACACCATAAACTATTTAATCTGATTTATTGTTCATCATTGAACAATTATGTTTACATCAAGTTCAAGGATAACTGGTGTAATTTGTATCTCTCTCTCTATCTTTTTCTGTACAAGTTCTAGGGAAGATTTATTTTAGCAGATTATATGTTTCTTCGGTCGTGTATGCACTAAAGACCCACTAACTCAACATTTTTTAATATCAAATTAAAGAAAAGGATATCTTAACGATCTCAATATAACTAACTAATTTATCAACTCATTTTAAGTTTTGTATTCACATTTTAGCGCACATTGTTCAATTAGAAAAAACACGTTTCTGAAAGCTAACTCTGGTAAAATTATGCCCATATTCAATTGGCTCTATTATATAAAATAGTTATCTTCCATAAGAGCTGTGTAGTTTTAGTATCCAATCTACAGGCCCCACGGCGATTTTCGAATTCAATTTAGATCTAAAACTGGCCCCATTATTTTTGCGTTCGATTCGCCTCTCTTTTAACTCCTGCCTGCTTTATTTTCCCAGATTGAGGACAGGATCCGGTCTTGACCGAGAGATATGGAAGGGAGATTAGTTCGACGATGCGATCCAATTTGCGACGCAAGATGCAATCACAGAAACTATACAACCTCAGAGCGACAAAGGCTTTGTACATTGGTCAATGTATGGAGTCTAATAAGGATGAGCGCGAATCGAACCGCCAAAGAATTTTGGACCCATTTTTGAGGATCTAAGTTATTTCCCGAAAATCAAGTAGGGCGTTGTGCGGATTGTTGGCGTGAATACCAGATGTGTCGATTCTGCCCTTCCAACGGTTCTAAATTATGCCAAGTAATAACTATTTGTGTATAATTAACACTTGATAGGCCAAGTAATACTTTGGGCACTATTTTTTACCAGCTGTTTAGCTTTTTAGCACAACGTAGGTTTCTAATTGGAGCAATCGTGCCGTGGCTTTAACTTGCTGTACAAAATTCTATTAAAATTTGGTTTGACAGTGTAGTTTGCGTTATATTAGCGATGCCGGTTTATCTATCCTTTTCTCTTGATATTATAAAATGTTTTATATATGTGTTCTTTTTAGTGCATAACACGACGAGAATATTAATTAGCTGCTTAAATACATACTTCCTAGACTGTTGTAAAAAAAGTAGAAGTTCGCAACAATTTTCCAGTTCACTTTGATTTGATGTAGACGTTAATTGTTTTTGATGACGAATGCGAATTAAATAGTTTATGATGTGATTGTGTTAGTGTTTTAATGTTTTGTTGATGCAGTTTAAAGGTTTCTCGTTTTTCATTAAAATTTGATATGACATGTTTCTGCGTTTATTAGTGTTATACCATTTTAATAAACATTAATCTTTCGAACTAGAGTGTT
Source organism: Sitophilus oryzae (assembly GCF_002938485.1). Taxonomy (NCBI): domain Eukaryota; kingdom Metazoa; phylum Arthropoda; class Insecta; order Coleoptera; family Curculionidae; genus Sitophilus; species Sitophilus oryzae. The sequence goes on along the minus strand of NW_022146179.1, from coordinate 1,128,043 downwards.
GTTGGCGATGACATTGATAACGAATTAGGATTTTTCGGAATAACTATCATAATGGAATGAGACGACTTACATTGCACCTTTGTCTGTATCTTCAACTTTTTTGCTGTAGGTGTATATTGAGCTAAGTTTCCTGTGGTCATAGCCTTTTTGCTTAATGTAAGTTATGTCTAGCAATTTGCAATGTCGCTGTTTCGGTAGCAATTAAATTCGTTATTTCAATGTTCAGCCTACTTTGTAAAGGTTCTATATTGTATCACTTTTTATTAAAGGTAGGTTTGTAAATACTATATACAATGAATAATAACTGTACCGTTTTTTTAAAGCCAAATAATTTTTTTTTTTTTTTTTTTTTTTTATTTTATCTAATTCATTATTAAGTATTATTTAGCAATGACATTAACAACTTTTGTTTCTATTAACTCTCTCACTAAATTTATAAATTTCATTATAATTTATTTTTTTTTTTTTTTTTTTTTTTTTTTTTTTTTTTTTTTTTTTTAAATAAATTGAAATTTAGATCTAAAACACAAAAATTACATTTAAAATGATTCCTAAAAAGGTGCTACATACAATATATACATATTAATTTAAAGAGCTTTTTATTCATAAATATTCAAAATGGGTTTCTTCACATCAAAGTTTCAACCCATACATATTTTGAATTATTTTTTTTTTTGTTTTCTTATTTTGCATCTAAGATGTCAAAAATCTTTATTTTTATAATCATTTACATTCTGACATATGCATTTTTTCAAATTTGGCTTACATCCTACTCTTACTGTCTGTCACTCAAACTGGAATTGTATTCACGAGAATTTATTTGCTTCTCAAGTTAGTATCCGAAGTTTGATGTCAATGATTAATAGGCAGACTTTTACTTTTATTGAATTAAGACTTTTTCGTTGTTCTCCTTACTGGTGTTTCCTTTTTATTCTAGAGAAATATGGGAGTTAGGAAAATTCTGGATTTGACCTCGCTTAAATGGTCTACCGCTATTTTGTGGTTCCGTCAGTTATTTGAATCTCATAATGAGTCAAATATATTCATCTAGAAAAATGTAGTCACAAACGCTCTTTGCTGCTAAGGTCTTGTTGATTGGGGATCGCCTTTTGCATGCTCTTGTAGCAAGGCTAGATACCTAATAACGAAGATATATATTGTTTAAATAAATAAAAAAACATTTTTACTATTATTGTTATTTGCAGGATACGATCTTTTGAAGATATAATTTTATATTCATTTCAATAGGCAGCTGTTCACTGTGCGTTATAGCTAGGTCATGTAACAGGTTTTTGCACCGTAGTAAGGTATTAATTATTATTTCTATAACAGGGCTCCTAGGTTTTATGTTTAAGTGACTTGTTATTGGCGTATATCTCATTATTTGGTTTTTTATCGTTTACACTGCAGTATATATTTTATGTTTTTCTTACACTATCCAGTTAATTTTATAAGAAATAGTCTCACTATATACATTAGGAGCTTTGAAAAGGCTTGGGTTTATTTCACCCCGTTCTTTATTTGCCTTGTTTTATTGGGATTCCCACTTGTACAGCCAGGTACAAAATGGGTACAAAATACCTATTTATTTTAAAAATAAAAAAAAAAATTAACTATAATTTTATTAAAACACAAATAAATCGCTAATGCTAACAATGAAAATGTAGTATCCCAGTCGATTGCAGTGCCTCTGCTGTCAAACAGAGGAAGCTGGCATTTAAGCGTTGGAGACAGAAATTTTCAAATGTTCCATTGCGTATAAATCTCTTGTTTTAAGCCCTACCATAGTTCAAAATGGGAACTAATTGCTTGACGTCACGTTTGACATCCGTGCGCCTTGAAGAGCATTTCACACTGAAAGAAATTGTTAGATTTTATGAAAATGATAGAAAGCAGGGTTTAGTTAATTTTAAAAACTAGAGGGATTTAATCGGTATTGTTAATTTAGATTAAATTAAATTAATAATTATGAATTATTTTCTGTCTTTTTGCTATATCTGAAATATTATACCTGCTGTCCGTGAATATTTTTTTGCTTGTATAATTCCTTTTGACGGCCACGTTTGACACGGTTACCAGCATGCCCCCTCCTAAATTTTGAGCAAATTCGTCTTTGTCGTTCTGTATGGTGTATATTCTGTGGCAGACATCTTCCCGGTGCTCGCTGTCACTTTCCCTCTTTAATTTGCATCTGTCTTGTTTTGTTTTTTTTGTTTTTTTTTTTTTTTTTTTTTTTTTTTTTTTTAATTTTATTATCTCAATTTTAATCTAACATAATTACAAAAAGCTGTTTATATGTCATATACATTTAAGAAAGAAATACGCCGGAAAATGATTAACTTTTATGTGTAGTATTACAACATAATCGTGTTTTCAGATGATCCAAAACTGTTATTTTAGTCTTTCCTAGAAGGCGATTTGTAAAATCGTGATTGTAATTGGGAATGGTCAAAAATAAGTTTATGATGTGGCCATTTAAGGAGGATGTTTTTATTACGTGTGGAAGAAGAAGATACTTGGAATCAATATTCATGCTTCTGTAAAACACTGCACTCTTATAGTGTCCATATGGTGTCCATGAAAGCACAAGTTCGAGTGTACCAGAAATATGTAAAATGATTGGTTTACTGTACTTGACAAGAAGTTCACTTTGGACGGAAAGAAAATATAAGATAGGGTATTTTATCGAACAGCGAAATTTAAATTTTTATTGTTAAGTGTTGTATGTGTTGTGTTTTGTGCTATAATATTTCATACATTAGCAGCAGGCAGTGTTCAGGTGTCAAGAGAGGAGATTCAGTTATTAGATTTTGCACGTTACAGGTATGAAGGCTTTTTCAAACATAGTACCGAGTTCTATAGTCAACTTTTTAGTTTCCTAAACTGTAAAAAGGACCGCATGTGTTCGAATGAAGTGTCGGTGTCTTTTTAATAGAGAAGCCCGCGCTGTCTCTACCGATCGCAGAGTGTGATTGTGTGAGTGCAGAGGCTTTACTATATTTAAAAATTGTTATGGGGCATATATTATTTGTACTGTGCCCGCAAATTACTGAGAAATCATAGTATTCATAATTTGCTGTACGAGATGATATTTCTAAAAGTTGTTAAAATGAGCATATTTCGTAAATAAACGCTACAAGCTTACTTTGTTTCAATATTACAATTTATTCTTGTAAAATCTATGATGAAGTTCAAAAGCATTTGCAATGGCCTTAAATTGTGAGCCAGGATTTATAGCAAGGTATTTGATGCAATAAAACTTAATCCTTCCATTATGGTATTTTAGTAAGGGGATTGTCAATTCCATGTTTTTAAATAGATGAAATACTAGGCAAAGTTGACAAGTAATTATTAATAAAATAAAAAAAAAAAAATATTTTTCTTAAAAATTTTTTGTTCTTAAATCTGGAGATCATATAATCTATTTTCTTAATCTATCAATATTAAGGTTATGTATGTTGTACATACAGGATTTTGTTATGGACAAATAAGGATCGACAAGTTTCTTTTGTGCAAAAATAAATGATTAAGTAAATAAATACACAATTAAAAATAAAAAAAAAAAAACAGGTAACAGTTTTTCTTCTTATAAATTTAGGATTAATTGGGTTGTTTATCATTATTGATGACTTGAAATTTTGACAGTTGAATTGTGTTCAAAATAATTTTACGAATATAATTGGATGTTCTATTTACAAGATTTAGAGTTTTTGTTGACAAACCAGGGATAATCCTATATTATAATACCTTAAATTAAAATCAATTGATGTTAGGATTATGAAGAATATTTGTTGAAGAGGACCAGTTTATTTAACAGTTTTTGTAACACAATTTGAGGGACGATAAAAAATTAACAAAAGATATTTTTTTTTTTTATATTATATATTATTAATGAATTGTTTGTAAATAAACTGTAATTATGAACAATGTTTTATTTTTCATCTCAAAAAAAAAAATCAAAAAAAAAAATTTTTACCAAATTTGCAAATTTTAAATTGAACGCGTAATTGCGTAAGTAAATGAATATTGTAATACTTATTTATTCATTTCGGATATTAACGACGAAAAGGTCATCTGTCCTTAGCGTCTTTTGTCAGAATATGCGTATATTTAGTGTATTATATACATATTGTAACGCAGTTTGAACACTGTATTAAATCATATTATGTTTAGTAACCATAATAAATGATAGAATTTCACTAAATTTAGATGGCCCCGTATGGTTCTGAAAACAGCCAAATTGATATTTGATTACTTTTAGATTCACCTATATTACCAAAAATGACACGAAGACCTGGAATTTGGCGCCCAACTTGATTAGACCAAATTTAGACCTTCTGCGCATGTTGACGCTCATTCTCTATCCTTTCTATTTCTCTGAGTTGAATAGTCCTCTTGTTCATTAGTTTGGATGTAATGAACATGCGCCGAAATGCTACTTTTCTATTGGCCGATTGGTGTCGAGATGGGTTATCGATTTATTTTGGACGCGTCGTCGGCCTGGATTTTGTTTTCAGTTTGACTTGGGCAGTCGCCATGGTCGCCATTAGTGTCATTATTGTTTTCTCTAACTTTCTGTTTTCCGCGTGTACTGTGTTTTCGTTTGTATTTTATCTTTGTGCGTTTATTGACAATCTTGTGATTTAGTTTTAAGACTGTTCGCTGTAGTTTATTACTAGACATGTTCGAATGGGAGCTACGCCTTTGTGTTTTTAGAAGCCAACTAACAAAATAATAATAGAAATTTTCTCGATGTTCGTTTGAATCATGAAAGCAAAATCAAAAATAAGATGTCTGAAGTTATAATGGACAAATTACCGAAACTAATTTTATTCAAATCCTGTTAAAGCTTATTTATTTATATTTCTAAATTAAAAAAGACATATGTAAAATGACAAACATCCAGATAAAAGCCGATTACGGCAACGTTTTCCAGAACTTTAATATTTAAATTAAAATTTTTTTGTTAAATTATTTTGTTTTTCTTTTCATAAATATAAAGAATATTATAACTGCACAATGATAATTATATTTTTCTGGATCTAGCTTGATTCATGTATAAACTGGTATCTTGATACGTATATATGTTTAATAAAAATATGAGTTCATTATAAATTACTTTGTTATTTTAAACCAGGCTGTGTTGTTAATTGGATCATAATACATTGAGGCAGATAAAGAAACATATAACAGTATAAAAAATGTATTGTTATACTTTGTTTTGCTGCAATTTTTAAGTCGAGTAGAAACTAGATATGCAATTTGTTTTACAAAGTTATTTAAGAATTCCTTATTGAAGTTGTTTACTAAATTATTTTTTGAATTTTTAAAAAGTGAATAGATATGCATTGTACTATGAAGTTTTTGAATTACAATTTCTATAATTGTTGGTATTTACTAATTACTTTTTGAAGTTAAGAAAAGATTACCTTGTGATTTTTTTCATTCGTTTATTTTAATATAATTGTCTACACCACAAAGTCGCTATTAGAACGATATGATATAATGATAAATGAGCATTCGATTAGAAAAGGGCCCTAATTAAAATTCGTACCTAAGTAAGCAAAATTTATCCCCTCAATAAAACAGAATTTTATTGTAGTTCGTAAAGGATTTGCAACTTATACATATTTTATTCAGTAAATTTTCATAATAGTATAAAGCATCTCTAAACGACAATATGGAATATTAAGATTTAAGTCGAGTTTCAGTGAAAAAAACTATATTGATATTAAAATAATTTTAATACCTTTCGATACTATTCATGACCTAAATAGGATTTTTTACGATGCGGGAAGCCTATATAGAAAAAGAATTTTAGAATCCAGCAATGGATTCTGTAAAGTCTGTAGCACGAAAATTCTCCAGCCTATGCTCTTTGTATACGATTGATGAGGCACTAGACAGAAATGTTTCGATCGCATTGCAGATACCTATTACGCTACTAGGGGCCCCATTGTAAGCACAGTATAAATAATTTTTGTATATTAAATAAACCTAAAAAAAAATTTTTTTTAAATGTCATGTAATAGTTTATAATACTTATTTTAACGGAGAGTATTGCACCAGCATCATAATTAACACTACTTGTAAAAACTGTTGCTCCTTGAGTTTGTAATAGATAGAATCAAACAAAATAAAAACATTCTGAAACTAAATCGAAGATATATGAAAACTTTTGGTTGAAAAAAGTGTTTGCGATAACATGTTGGATACGATTAAAATCAATCATCAATTTATCAATCTCCATTGCATAAATTATGGACATAATGTACATTATCAACTTATTTGATTTTCGAATATTTAACAAAAAACTTTTTTTTTTCAATTTTTCGAAAGATTTAAATTCAATTATTAGAACGTCTTACCTAAACTTAAAATAATAAAACCAAACAAACATTCATTGTTTGGAACTGATCCATTTCAAAGTGCATTACAGATCGACGCGGCGCAGAACCTCTCACCGAACAGGATAGACTTATTGTAGGAAATGGCATTGACATTTCTATAAGCCCATCCGTTCAAACTCGGGACAGGACTTTAGCCGCGTACCAAAGAGTAGATAATTAACCCGAACAAACTGGTAGGCAGAGGGGTGTGAGAAAAGCACATGGGAGAACACATTGTACAATGAGGCATCTGTCTCCAGTTGTTCGGGTAGAGTCGTCCACCCGAACGCGTCCCGAACGTTAAACGCTTTGTCAGTTGTGCGATTTTTCGAAGCAATTAACAAATTCTGTTCGAAAGAGTTGTAAGGATTTATATTATGTAATATAAAATAAATAGATAAAACAACATAAACAAAAAAAAAAAAAAATTAATAAATAATTACAAGGTGTTATCTTAATTATTTTTTCTGTGTGTTTGAGTTGCCTATACCTAATATCTAAATAGTTATAGTTATGCATGTTTTTGTTTTTTTATTTCACAAATAAGATAATGTTTTATAGTTTATTATAAAAAAAATGTTATAATTTTATTTCACCCCTTACACTGTTTTTTGTCTACAAGAGTATTTTCGTGACCCTCTTTGATAAAATGGGCAAATATTTTATACTATGTTAGATTAATATTTAAATCTCATGATTAAAATTATAGATATTTTGTGACAGTTATTAAGTAGATGAGGCCTGATTAAGAGTTATGAATAATTATAAGTTATCTAAGTATAAAGATTTTTTATATGTTTTTTTGGTCTGCTATGACAGGCGAGGGCAGGCGTTTATTTAACTCACAAATAAATGTTTATGGTTTTTATAAACAGGATTAATTTTTAACACCCTCCCCTTCACAAGATTCCAGGGGAATATTTCGTGACCCTTTATTTAAAGTGGACAAGGTTTATTAGTAAATGTTTTAGTTACCCATCAGCGTCTTTAATAAATATCTAATGTATTCTATCTAGTGTATTTTTCATGGAAATGATCTGACATCATAAAAAGCAATTTTATTAAAATTTTGATTTTTTTTTTTTTTTTTTTTTTTTTTGTTAATTTTACACATATTTTTTAATTTAAAAGCAATATATTTTTTTTCTTGACATATCTCAAAAACACAATTAAAATTAAAAAAAAAAAAAAAAGCTTAAATTTTGTATATTCGTTTTTTAGATTAGAGAAAATATTGGATTACAATTTCTAATTTAGAGATATATGAAATTTTCATCAGTTTTTCCAATTAAATAAATATACAGTTTTCTAAATATCTAATTTTATATTTCTTTAATTTTTTTGTTTTAGTTATTTATGTTTCTTTTTAAATATTATAATGATTCAGAACCCGGATGTGTGGTTCAGATGACTCTTTCTGGCGTATTAAATTAGATATTTATAAAACTACAATAATGATTTTTTTTCAACGCAACAAAGTATTATCTCTCTCTT
>NW_022146179.1:1009243-1115631 GCF_002938485.1 Sitophilus oryzae | reverse complement strand
TTCGGGGGTGTGTATATAGACATTTTTTTTCTAAACATTAAAAACACAAAAAAGTGTCTTGCGGAATTTTTTTATTTTTATTTACATAAAAAAATTGGCACCGGGAGGCACGTATAGCCGCGCCATACTAAGATATTGTTAATACTCGAAAACTGCCCGACTTTGATTCATTTTTGATGTTATTACACAATTTTGTTGCAAATATTATTCCTAATCTTAATTTGAAAACCGCGTTTCGCTTAGCTACTGTAATTTTGAAAAAATTTCAAAAAAAATTTTTTTAAAATTTTGAGAGAAAAAAAAAAAAAAAATTTTATATTTAATAATTAATGGATTTTGCAAAAAATTATTAATTGGTAGGATTTGGGTTACTTTGTAGCTTTTTCTTTGTGCGAGGGTGTTAAAGTTTCTGTGGTTTTTTGATATAATAATAATTAACTGTGATTTTGTAAAATATTATTAAGATTTATTATTAGATTGGTTATGCATTTTTTAACACTTTTAAATGTTTGTTTTTTTTTCCGATCAAAAGTGCTTCATCCAAGGATTTTTTTTTTTTAAACTTTTCTATAAGCGTAGAACTTTCTGGTCAAAAATTTGCCTAAATTTCGTGCGGTAACTATACTTTACAAGAGCGGATAATATAATAAGGAACCAAATGGGGGGGAAATTGAAATTCAAGCATTTTCCGCAGAAATTTTTTTATTTTCGGAGTTTGTAAACGCTTCTAAAAGGCAAAAATAGTATTTATTTTTTATATAACTTGATTCTCAGCTATTTCATAAAAGTATATTAAATTTTCCTCAGAAAATGGATAGAGTTTATTTCCGCAGGAAATTTTTATTTTCCTCAATTCGTGAATGCTCCTAAAAGGGCACAAAAATATTATTTTATTTTTATATAATTGATTTCAGCTATTCTGAAGTCTAATAAATTTCCTTATAGTAAATTGAAAACAGCTTTGCCCTCGCAGGGAAATTTTTTGTGTTATATTGTTCCAAGTAAAATATTTAAAAAATTTAAACGCAAAATGTATTTTTATAGCAGATTTCAGTTATCCTAAAGTGCGAAATTTTGGGAAATTACGCATTTCCTCAGGAAAATTTGTGTTTTCCGTGATGGTAGCTTTTTAAAGTCAAAAATTTATTTTTTTTTTCTTCTAATAACTGATTTTAGCTAAACGAAAGTTGACCCTATATTTTTTTACTCAGTAGTTTTTTTTTTTTTTATATTAAAAATATTTCAACAATGTAATATTCTGTACCGAGTGGTTTATCCGTTTATAACCGTTTTCATAAATTTACTCTGCTTATTTAAAGATCTTCTAAATTCCAAATTCAAAGAATTTTTATTTTTTTTTTAACAGTAAGTACCGTATAATAGTGTCTTTTTTCAAAAAAAATTCAGTTGACCAAAGCTTGCAATCTTGTTTGATTCTGTACAGGGCGAGTTTTAAAACTAAATATTTGTACTCCACTATTTTAAATGGAACACCGCGTATTTCGTGTCATAATTATTGAACAAGGGTTTTGTTTTAATATCTTTTGTTTTATTAAAGCACTTCCTTATCTAAATTGATAGTTAATGAGAAAATCAATCCCTGTGTGCATATAATATCAATTGTGGGCTATTTCTGTCACATAATATTGACTATTATGTCTATTTACTAATCCATTACATTTAACGGTTAGTCTTCATTCGGAAATTAAGATTTAGTTCTTAAATATTTTCATTAGTACAATATTTCTCATTAAATATTCAATTTTTAGGCTATAGGAAGTGCTTATAATAAAAAAAAAAAAAAAAAAAAAAAAAAAAAAAAAAAAAAAAAAAATAATGATACAAAATACAGGGTGATAGCATTATTAAAATATGTTGGTGAAAATACAACACATTAAGTTTGGACTCGCCCTGTATATATCAAATAAGATTGTAATTGATGGTAGACCGAATTTTTTTGAAGAAGAGGACACTATTATTATATTACTTTCTATTAAAAAAAAAATAAAATCTTGGAATTTAGATTTTTTAAAGGGATATTTTCAACAAAAACCACTCGGTGTATAGTATTACGACATTATGAATATTTGGAACGTAAATTTAGTTGCAAATCCTTTTTGGTGTTAAAAATAAGCCAACAGAAAATAAACATAAAAAAAAAAAAAAAAAAACATAATTTAGATAAATATTTCTTTAATAAAAAAAAAAAAAAAAAAAAAAAAATAAGTATTTTAATTATTTTTAATTTTAAAGTATATAGATTTTTGTAGATACTTCATTCTAATGAATATCCAATCAATATATTTTTTTCAATCTACGGGATCGGATACACAACGGTTTAAACATCACAGCGCTACAAATCAATATAGGTACCTACACAAAGACTTTATAAAAATTATTTTTCTTATAAATCAAACAAATAAGTCGGAAAATATTATTTTTTTTTTTTTTTTTTTTATTTTAACTTTTAGTTATTTTAAATGAAACTATTAACGAAATTATTTAAAAAATTAGAAGTGTTTTCCTAATATTTGGCCATCGCTTTGGTGTTTTCGCTTATAATAATAATGAAGACAACCTATAAGAAGAATACGAAAAACCACTATTATCCACTAAGACGGAGAAAGTTTTTTTGGTAAAATTTTACCTGTAGCCAGTATCATAAGACCGATACTGGGAACAGCGGCAACGCCGCGATCACCGGCGAGGTCGGGGGATCAGCTGACGTGCCGGCGATCGATAGTTAGTAGAAATAAGAAACTTGTTTTTGAATGTTTAATAAATATTTTTTGAGTGTTTTAATATTTTTAGATAAGTTGATTAATTGTTAATTATTATTTTATTATGGTTTTAAAAACTCGACTTCGTGAGTATTTTCAATTTCTACAGCTACCAATTATCAAAAAATTTTAGAGAATGAGACTCCACAAAAAATGTCCTATAAAATTTTCCAATGATTCTATAGAGGGGGTTGAAATCTCGTACAAGAATATGTTTGGACCCATTATGAAAACTCGGGATTTTTTAAAGAGGTTTAAAAATTTTAAAAAATTAATTAATCAAAGAGAAGTAAAACAACAAATGGAAAAGGAAAATTTTTCGATGCTGATCTCTTTAATATTAATATAAGAGTTTCAAACTTTCACTTGGGTATTTTTCTTTCGTCCATTTTCAACATTTTCGATTATGAGAAAAAATATATAATTGATTTTTTTTTTAACAGTCTAATGTTGTATTGTAATCTTTGACAAAAAACATTGATTTTTTTAATTAATTAATTTATTCAAAGGTACCTGTTTTAACTGAGGATAATGCCAGAATTATATTATACATTTAAAAAAAAAAAAAAATATTAATTAGTTTTCGGATTCTATAAAAAAAAATAAATGTGAATTTTATAGATAAGCATAATAAACTAAAATTAGAGGTTTTTAAAAAAGGTCAATGACATATTTAACATTTTTCCTAAAATGTTAAAAAAAAAAAAAAATTTTCTTAAATTTTAATAAAATCCAACTAAATTAGATTTACCGCGAAATAGCAATGTGTAGGTTTAAAATAATCAATCATACTTTCAAATCAAAATAAAACATGACCATAAGTTATTGAAGTATGAGAGGCGCACCCTGTATATATTTTTTTTTTTTTTTTTATTAATAATTATTAGCATTCATATATTATCCTTAAGTTGTGTTTTTAACCTAATAGTTCAAATATTAACTTTATAACACATTTGCCATGCCGCATGCAAATTGACAAAATGGTGACGGATATATAAATAATTCTCCATGAAGAAATAGTCATAAAGTGTAAACAGAGCATATTATGACCTTTTTTTAGCCTGCATCTTTAAAATGATTATTCATATGACTATTACCAGTTTCATTATTAAATACCACATGAATTAATCCATTGATTTATCCATTCACTATCTTGCCACAAGACACATTACATTTTACATTAACAACAGTTAAAATTTTACAGAACGGATCGCTCAGAAAATGTCAAACTCTACTATAGTATCTTATTCTTTAACTAAATGCAAAAGAGATTTGAATTTTGAAAAAAAAGCAAAAAATTTTTTTTTTTTTTTTTTTATAAAATTGAAAAACTAATTGTACATTTAAATCCAAGTTCTTGCATGGTGAACCGTGAAAATTATATTTCATATATAATTATAGGTATATATAAATACATATTATTTTATACATATACGTAATTTACTTATACATTTTTACAGTAATATAACCATATTGTAAACTATTAAAATACATAAAATATAAATAATTTTTTGAAAAAAGAACCCAACAAAAAACGTGTTCTGTATTTAACATCATATCGCAAACTATTCTACAATAATTACCAAGTATTTTACGCATTCATATTCTACCCAAGAACAAATTCCACAATAAACTTATCACACCCTGTTCATTTTTCGTAGTACAGTTACGAAGGATTTGAGACAAGCTAAAGAAACTTTTTCTATCGTACTAATCCATTCATAAAGGATGCCTAATATAGTCCCTTCAGCGACTAAGGGAAAAGATTTCGACAGTTGAAATCCAAAAAATGACAAACAATGAAATTTGTTAGTATTGAATTAAAATGACAAACTTCCAAATTCAAATCAAACAGTCAGCGGACATCCCCCCGTTGGACAGTCCATAGTTTTGCACTTTTTAAAAAAAAAAAAAAAAAAAAAATTTTGAAAAAATGTTGAAATTATATGATAATCCCTATTACATTTTTACGAGTGCCTGGTTTACCTTATTTTTTTCAAGTTTTTTTTTTTGTTTGTTGTTATTAATTTGAATATAATTTATTATAAAAAAAAAAAAAAAAAAAAAAAAAAAATACTAAAAAAAGTTAAAAAAAATATTGATATATTTTTTTTTTTTTTTTTTTTTTGTTAATAATTATTAAAACTTAGCAAAAAGTTCTTCTTCTATCGTATTACAAATTATTTATAAATCGATCGATTCGGTCTGTAACAATTATTAAATGGAACCCAATCACCTAACTATTAATTAATTTAAAAAAAAACGAATTTTGGCTATTTTAATCTAACCATTTCTGAAAGATTTCCGATGTTTACTTCGGTTGTGTGTCGGATTTACACATTGTACCATTTGGGTTCTCCGCAATTTTCTCGGAATTCAGAAATACGGAGAACCACATCTGTCCTAATGAGCATTTCCGGCGTCCTACAGTTGTTCGGGTTACATAGAGATTCGCGCTCCACCGAACACGTCTCGAAACGTTTTTTAAAAACAGCTTGTGAATAATTTGAATGTAACAATTAATTTATTATCGACAATAATCAGGATAAATACTAATAAAAATTATTTATATTATGTAAATATAAAATTTAACAAAAAAAAAAAAAAAAAAAAAAAAAAAAAAAAAAAATAACATATTTAATAAATTAATTATACAAAGGTGTTTATCTAAATTTAAATTTTCTTGTGTGTTTGGTTGCTATACCAATCTAAAATAGTTTATAATAAAAAAAAAAAATTGTTGTTTTTTTTTATTCTCACAAATAAAGAAAATAAATGTTTTATAGATTATATTATATAAAAATCAATGATTATACATTTTATTTACACCCCTTACACTGTCTTCTCTTGTACTTACCAGGTATATTTTCACGTGACCTTCTTATTGGCATTAAATGGGTACACAAATAGTTTTTATTACTTAATGACTTTAGATATTAATAATATTTAATCTATGATTAAAAATCTCAATAATATTTATTCTTGTACATTAAATATAATAGACTAGAGGCAGCCCCCAATTAATGAGTTTATTGACATAATTACTAAAGTTAATCTAAAGTTACAAGATTTTTCTATCAATGTATTTTTGGTTGCCTATGACAGGCGAGGGCAGGCGTTTATTTAAACTCACAAAATAATGTTTTATGGTTTTATTTATAAACAAGGATTAATGTTATTTATACACCCCTTACACTCTTCACAAAGATCCCAAGGGAATATGTCGTGACCTCTTATATTAAAATGGAAAAGGTTTATTAGTCAATGTTTTAATTACCCATGCGCGTCTGTTGAATAAAAATCTATGTATTCCTATTCTATGTAATTTTTCATAGAAGTGATCTGACATAAAAAAGCAAATTTTATCAAAAAACTTATTGATTATCTATATTTGTTTTAACTTGTAGTTTAACCTAACTTGCACATAATTTCTTTAATTTAAAAGCAATAATTTTTTTTTCTTGACAATATGGTGAACTTAACTATAACTAAACTCACTTTATAACTTAATTTCTGTAATATTCGTTTTTTAATTCAATATTTTTTTTTTTTTTTTTTTTTTTTAATTTTCTAATGAAAGATATTATGAAATTCATCAGTTTTTCACAATTAAATAAATAAGGGTTTTCTTAAAAATTTCTAATTTACTTATTATTTGAACATATCTACTAACTTTAATTTTTTTGTTTATTTTATGTTCTTTTAAAAATAAATAAGAACCTGATTTCAGAACCACGTATGTGTGTTCAGAACTGACTCCTTTCGGCTCAATTTAATTTAGATTGTTATTTTTTTTTTTTTTTTTTTTGGAATTTCTTTTTTTTCAAAAACGCAACAAAAGTATAATTTTTTTTTTTTTTTTTATAAATAAAAAGTAATTTTTAATTGCCTAGGCTTAAAAATAAAGCACTTTTACGCATAAGGCACAAAGTACGAAAATATATATTAAACTGATATAAAGTGTCCAATTCAACGAGTGTAACCATAGTTTCTCCGATATAAAGTACCGTATGATCGAATAAAAACGGCTCAGCGATGGCTATGAAAAAAAAAAAAAAAAAAAAATTGTATATGTAAATTTATATGGGAAATGTCATCGATTGTCATTTGCATAGCCATCGCTGACGCCGTTTTTTATTCGATCATTACGGTATTTAATGTAGTTACAAAGGATTATCTTTTAAATCTTGTTATATTATTTGCAAAGTTGAAATTGTTTAAAAAAAAAAAAAATATTTGTGACGTTTGAAAAAATAGCATGTCCTATTCGGAGTAAAAATGACGGTAATTATTGGGAAAAATGGAAATAAAAAAAAAAAAAAATAATTCTTTATAATATAAAAATGTTTTTTTTTTTTTTTTCTAATTTTCTTTATTAGATTATTGTCAAAAAAGTGATTGGGAGTCATTAGTAATAAGAATTAATACAACAATGGTCACAGTGGTGTCGGCAAATATGAAATAAAGATTGCTTGTCATTTTATATTTAAATTAATATGGGGAATGTCATCGATAATCATTAAAAAACAAAACCTAACTTGGCAACCGCCGTTTTTTTTTTCGATCATACAGTACTATACAATTGAAAAAAAATTGTGCTGCTCTTCCAGCTGTTTTTTTTTTTTGATTTTTACAGTATATTTATATATATATTTATATGTATTTGTATTTTAATCAAACTTTACTATTACGGGTTTTTTGAATTTCCTTTTGCTCACCTAATTGTTCTTATTATTTTACCGGTTTTGTCCCAAGGCACTTCAGGCAAGAAATACATATTAAGTTAAAAATACTTAGGGGTCGTTACAGGTAGTCTTTGCTATACACAGAATAACTAAACTATAACTAGTCTACTTTACTACGAATAAGCTCTCCATAGTCTTTACTTTCAATCTCATTAACATAATTGGAATAAAGTGAAAAAGAAATTTCTGTAGATTTCAGAATTTTCCCTTTTTATTATTTTCTTGACAATTGGAAGATCTTTTTTTTTATAAAGTACTTTTTATAAACTTTATACCGTAATTTGTAATTTTAATAAATAAAAATGTTTTTTAGCAATACAGAGTATTGCAACCACAGCTGCAACTTTAAGATAGATATTTTTTTCTTGGTATATTTGAAAAAATTAATTCAGATCGATACTTTTTTTTTAGTTTTGAAAAAAAAATTTTGAAATTCTTATCAGCTTTTGCAATTTAAAATACAGAGTTTTCTTAAAAAATACATTAACTTATATATTTTGACATAACTAAATTAAATCCATTTTTGCTTTTAATCAAAAAAATTTAATTTTTTAAAAATTAAATTATATTGATTCTCAGACTGATTAAAAATATTTTAATCTAGAAGTTAATAATACAAATAAATATTACTTAAAAAAATATTTATTACATAGAAATAGGTATAACTAGAGGTGGCATTCAGGCCTTGGGTTGCCGATTTTGTGTGTATGAGAGTCGGTCAACACGCTGTAAAATAAGAATGTAAACCTATATTGATTTCTGTTATATTGATTTCTATTTTTTTAAAAAAAAAATTTATAAAAACTTGCAACATGTATGGAAAGAGACCTTATGCTTTAATGTTCAGACTAATCCCGAGTTTTACGCGCATCATCTAAATTTCCCGAAGGGATCCTGAAGTCTCCCCTCTCTCCCTACGTCAAGTATTCCTGTACTCCTCATCATACATTGTCCTTGACAAGCACTTTCTAAATAAAGTATTCAAAAATACCCTTGTTCTGTCTAAGCAGGTTTTTTATCCTAGAGCTTAATATCAATAAACTACAAAAAAGAGTTACGAAGGTTATAAAAAAACAAAAATAAATGCCTTTATAGGATCAGTCCTCTTAAATGTGCTATGTGATACACAAGATATGAACGTTTTTCATGTATTATGAAGAGATGATTGGCCATATGCTTATTACAATCAGATGTATTGAACTTGGTATTGAATGCATATGAAATCATCAGAATTAAAGTGTTGGTTGATGAATAAATATTTTATATTTTTTCTATCTACCGACCAGATTCACCTAGCGATTCACAACCTACACGCGGTAAACACCAACCTAAGGGCTTGGCCGATATGCCTTGTGCCTAGAAGTATAATATAATGGTCAGTTGGTCTAGGAAGGCTGACCACTTATGTTCTTCATATAGTCGAAAAAAACGGCGTCCAGTTGGCTTGGAAATGACATTCCTGACAATATTACCCTATATAATTTTACATATAAAAGACACCGATCTTCATTTCATAAGCCAACTGACCGCCGTTTTTTTTTTTCGAATCACTATTTGTACCTACCCCATGGTACATACCTACCTATCTCATATATCATATGCCTTATGGTTTTAAAGAAGGTAAATCGTCTTTTGTATTATGCGCATAGCTGTAATTTTCAAAAGAATTACATTTTCGGTAAAATACCACAATGTTGTATAGTGAATAGATTCATAATAAATACTTACTAGTTTGCTTTTCCAGTTTAACGGTACTTATTTATCAGTTTTTAATCAGTTTTCCTTTGAGTTTCAGATTCTCTCAACCTTTAATAATTTTCACTCTTTTAAACCATCTCATTTTTGTTCATATTTTTATAATTACTTATTATGCCTAATACATGCCCGTGCTGTTTCCTGAAGAATGAATTTTTGTAAGCTACGATCTTGCAATTAAAACAATATCACATAATGCAGACTTTTCTATGCAAAATATAAAAAAAAAAATTAAGAACATTTTTTCCGCAAATCACGGCTAATTTATTTTCACGAAAAAAAAAAAAAAAAAAATATTTTTCTAAAAATTGTTTTAATCGTTTTTACAGCTTTGTTTGAATACATATTATCTAGATACACACCTGAGATTCAACCCATGTAGACGTATTCTTATATAAAAAAACACATTATCAAAGTAATTCGTGTTGCTATCACCCTTATTTGTTTAGTGCTTGTATTGTAAATATTTCCGGATTATTTTATATCCATGTCTATTACATTATTTCATAACATTATTTTATGAAAAAAAAAAAAGTTTAAAATTATAATTTTAAACCTTTTCTGAGGTTAATCTTGGTCAAATTTTCCAAAAAAAAAAAAAAAAAAAAAAAAAAAAAAAAAAAAAACAGATTTAGTACGTTAGCCAGGACAAAATTCCTGAAACAGGAATTTTTAGGACTACCGAACATGCCCGAAGTGACGTTCGGTTGGTAGGACAAATACCCCGTAGGACGAATACCGCCACCTCCAATTCTCTTGTCAATTGTCAATTTTCTCCAGGCACCGAACATTATCGATAACGCACGATCTACGACGATTACTCCTTTGATCTGATTGGACGGTTCAATGACGGTTGGTTGCGTATTTTAATATATCCTCACTTCTATGGTCCATTTTCACCTTTACTCTTGCCCTATTGGCCTACTCCCATCGTGCTCAGGCATGTCACCGTCCTAACTATCCAGATACGATGATTAACGATAGTAACCCCATAGTACTCAAAGAAAAACAAGGTATGATCGATAGCGGCTCCAATTTTGTTAAGTTTGCGCATACCACCTGTGACGTCATTCGCCATACAAAAAAAAAAAAAAAAAAAAAAAAAAAAAAAAAAAAAAAAAAGACCTAAAATAGGGAAGAATTAGGACATAACCCCAAAAGTTATGTTTTGACATCGAGCTTGACATTTGAAAAATTATTTTCACATTTTGACACAATCAAATTTCACAGATGACACAATCTGTTTGACAATTTAAAATTGGCGCGCAGAGCTTGCCGACCAATGGTGCCGTTTATCACCTGTGACGTAGTGACCAACCTGCGCAATATCATACCTTGTATTCTTTGTATCATGAAAGTAACCTACTTCACAGCCTACCGTCTACCTGTGCGTCTACCATGCGTCTACCCTTGACCGTCTACAGAAAGGTCTACAGATGGTCTACAGCATGTCTACAGCATACAGTCCATAGCATACAGTAACAATTATTATTAAATTTGTTTTATATTTCTCTATGGTCTACAGGTATGGCCTACAACATAATATTTTAAAAATTTATAAGAATTTAACAAACAGTAATTTTCTTAAATACACCTAGGTGCAAAAAACAACTCGGGGTACCAACAACTCTATGTGTATATAAAATTATATAGTTCATTTTGAAATTTGAAAGTAAATATGGATCCAGCACTACTAAAAGAGCGTGAATTGTTTAAAAAAAGAGCTCTAATAACACCCACGTACGTATTTAAAAATTACAGGCTGAGACAGTTGCCTTTTTTATATTTATTTAATTTTAGAGTTGAAAAGAAAAAATTAGATACCAAATCTGAGACTCTTCGAGATGAAAAGAGAAAAACCAAACCAACTATTACTAGTTCTGTTCCTAAAATTGATATCAGTTCGTAAGAAAATGTGTTTTTCTTTAACGCAATTTAATATGAACAAATATTTTAGATACAAGACATCTACTGGTAGCACTCAGTATCGTTTTGGGGTGTTAGCAAAGATTGTGAAGCATATGAAACAAAGAAACCAGGATGGGGAGTCATATCCTTTAAGTTTAGAAGAAATACTTGATGAAACCAACCAATTAGATGTTGGAAACAAAGTCAAACAAGTGATATTTTTCTATTAATTACTATAATAGATGTATGCAATTTATTTCATTATTTGTTATAGTGGTTACAGAGTGAAGCGTTGACTAATAATCCTAAAATTGAGGTTACTCCAGATGGAAAGTACATTTTCAAAGCTACTTACAAGTTAAAAGATCGAAAAAGTTTGTTAAAACTGCTTAAACAGCAGGATTTAAAGGGTCTTGGTGGTGTGTTATTAGAAGATGTGCAAGAGTCTCTACCTCATTGTGAGAAAGCATTAAAAGTATGTAAATAAACTTATAATTTACCAATGCATTTGACCACACACTTTTTTTAGATTTTAACTAATCAAAATGAAATAATTTTTATTACCAGGCCTATTGACAAGAAAAAAGTTTTATTTTATAATGATAGAACTGCCCAATTGCCTATAGATGAAGAATTTCAAAAACTGTGGCGATCAGTAGCAGTAGATGCTATGGATGATCAAAAAATTGAAGAGTATTTGGACAAACAAGGTAAAAATCATGTGATATATAAGAAATAAATATTTAAGTAAATTGTTTAAAGGTATAAGGTCTATGCAAGATCATGGCCCCAAAAAGCCTGTAGCTATCAAACGTAAGAAGGCAACACAGCGAAAAAAGGTGTTCAAAAAGCCAAGAGACAATGAGCATTTGGCAGATGTGCTTGAGACTTATGATGATAATACTTTAACTCAAAAAAACAA
This sequence comes from Sitophilus oryzae, assembly GCF_002938485.1. Taxonomy (NCBI): domain Eukaryota; kingdom Metazoa; phylum Arthropoda; class Insecta; order Coleoptera; family Curculionidae; genus Sitophilus; species Sitophilus oryzae. The sequence continues at coordinate 1,103,521 of NW_022146179.1, read as the reverse complement.
TATCTAATTTGTGATGTTTGATGTTATTCCATATGTAATTTTGATATTTTTTACTTTAAAAAATAATAATTTGACTAGTAAACCTAATAAATATAAAATAAACAGTATAAACACATTAATAAAGAGTATAATAAATTGTGTTTGTCCAATATTTAAGATAATGTAACTAGTTGTGGGTGTGTATAGTGATATGAACTTTAGTTTCCGGTGTATATTTTATATAAAATTGGAGACATGTATATAAATCAAGTTATTTATTAGTGTAAATTAAAATGTTTATACCATTTTTCTTTCTCCTTATTATAAAAATAGTTTTGTGTGATGTACCTGTGCATCACAGAGTGCGAAGAATTGTCGGTGGCTCCCCTGCAAATTATCCTCCATATGACGACCCTGTTGTTTACATAAGATTCAATGGAAAAGCTGCTAAAATAACAGGAGTTCGAGATTTTCCCCATTATGTTTTTAAAGGCATTAGATATGCTGAGCCACCAATAAAATCCGATCGATTTTTGGTATGTGGAATATTTTAGTTTTTGACGTTATACAGGGTCGCTGATATGTATGGAAACGGTTGATTATTGGGCAAAGTATACGAGGTCCCGCAAAAAGTTAAATATAAAAGTTATAGGGTTTTTAAATGTTTAACAACTTTTAACAAGTATAGCTAGAGACGTGAGAAATATAAAATAACACGCGACCGGTGCTATCCCCAAGTCTCTTCCTATATTTGTACAACTGTAAGTAATAAATTTAAGTATACAGGGTCGGTCATAAAGTCGTGGCATCTCAAAGATTCATTTTTTTAAATGGTATATTATTGGATATTTCAATTCTTCCTTCAATTTTAAGCAAAAATTCTAATACACATAAAGTACCTAAATTTAACCCTTTCCGAGATATCGAGTTTTGGGTTTGAAATGTTAAACGAAGATTTTGTACATTACGTCTATCCGTTCTGTAGCTACGGGGCATCCGTAAAGGGGGAAAAGAATCGTTTCTCGTAAAAAATTAGAGGATGCGCCCCATCAATAAAAAATCGACAAATTTGAATTTGCATGTAGCCAATGAAATGAGTGGGCGGAGTGCTCTGCGTTGACATACTCGTCAAGTCCAAGTGAACTCTCGAAATATATTGCTGTTTATTCCGCGTATTTATTTGAATGTTTTTTGTCCGCATTCCTTTCCTAGACGCAGATCCAGTAGACGTACTTTAATTTCCAGACTTGATGTAATCTCATTTTATACATCTTTAAATGCTATAACTTGAAAACTAATGTCAAATATTATTAAGTATCACAGTTTCTACAGAATAGCATCGTTAAATTAAACCCTTATTAAACCGAACACATCGAAATTATTTAAATTGAATTGTTTAAGTGATATTTTCAAAAGTCAATAACTCGGAAACGGTTGGTTTAATGTACATTCTGTGTCGCTCTATTTTTGCTTAGAATTGAAGGAAGAATTGAAATTTGCAATAATAACAGGGGGTTATATTTAAAAAAAAACTTTAATGTGCCACGACTTTATGACTGACCCTGTATACTTAAATTTATTACTTGCCAATAGACATAAAATCACTCACTCCATTCAATTGAGTCATAAAGTTCAGAACTGTTCCGCGCCATATGAAGGCACCAGGCTATTGCGCACAGCTCCTTTCAGAACCGTTCTCGAGTAGCCCAGGGCGTAAAGCACTGGAACTTGAAGTTCGCGAACGGAGGACAGCAAATGGTAGTACTTTCGTACCACCAAGGCGCAACTATCGATAGTAAAAGGATGGTAAAAGGCTTTTTTTCAGGCAAGTCAAATTATAAAATAGAAAATAAATTTCTTGCAGTATAGGTATAATAAAATTATATAAGGATTCTTGCCACTTAACTGCTGATATAGAAATTTAATTCTACGTCATAATGTGGATCAATCTGTTCTCACTACCGGTTTTATTTTATTATATACCTATACTGCAAGAAATTTGTTTTCTATTTTATAATTTGGCCTGCCTGAAAAAAAGCCATTTACCGTCCTTTTACTATCGATAGTTGCGCCTCAGTGGTACGAAAATACTACCATTGCACGCAGGCCGCTATCTCCCGATCGGGACTTAATATACATATAACCGATACTTTCCGACAAGTCGGAATTAACTATCTCTGCGCTGTGGTTGTCATTTTGTGAATCTGCCCAGGCTCACCTGATGATGGAGTAGGGCTGCGAAACCGGTAGTGAGAGCAGGTTGATCCACATTATGACAAACACAGCGTTGAATTAAATTTCTATATCAGCAGTTAAGTGGCAAGAATCCTTATATAATTTTATTATATACCTATACTGCAAGAAATTTGTTTTCTATTTTATATTTAACTTACCGCGTATATTTTACACAACAATCGACCGTTTCCATACATACCAGCGACCCTGTACATAAATGTAAAGTTAAATTTAAAAACCATTTGTTAGATATAAGTATTATTTGTATGAGTTTTTAGAGACCCAAGCAAAAGTTTTTAGAAGGCGAGGTAAATGCCACTACTTTTTCACCGCCCTGTATACAACCTCTACCAGGTAGAAACAGAGTAATTGGTAGCGAGGATTGCCTTTCTTTGAATGTATTCACTCCAGACCTGCCTTCAGGGACAGAAGGTATCATGTCTTCTATTTTTTTTTTGTAGTATTTTAGGTCATATTACTGGATTCCAAATATTTGTAGGCCTTCCTGTAATAGTATGGATTCACGGAGGCGGATTCCGATACGGATCAGCCTCACAGTATGGGGTAACTCAAAAAATATTCGCAACAAAAACAAATCTTTTAGATTAAAACTATATTAATTTTAGGTGAGACATCTCGTAGGTCAGCGTCTAGTAGTAGTATCCATTCAGTATCGTTTGGGATCTCTTGGCTTCCTGAGCACAGGTTCAAAACACATGCCTGGAAATGTTGCCTTGTGGGATATGGCTTTGGCAGTTCAGTGGGTGCGAAATTACATTGGATTCTTTGGTGGGAATCCCCACAAAATTGTCGTTATGGGCCACGATACTGGGGCCAGCAGTGCTTTATTAGTTACTCTTTCAAAGATTGCTAAAGGTATATATCGTCGGTATACAAATTTGTCTTTAATTTAATTTTTTTATAATATTATATTTAAAACATCATATATTTTTACAAAAAAATATTGATCAACAAAATTTATTATTTTGCTGATTCTACATTTTTAATTACGGAGACTGAAAGGTCTTTTTAAAGCCTCCATGGTTTTAATGGAATATTATAAAACCTATTATGAACATGATATGGAGCTATAGCATTTAAAAATTCCAAAAATAATAATTTTTTATTTTTTAAATATCCATTTTTTTAAAAAAAATTACTTTTAATTTTCCGAATTTTTAATAAAGCACTTTGGTGGGAATCATTTTGTGGGGATTCCCACCAAAGTGCTTTATTAAAAATTATATATTAATTATATTATTATTGATAATTGCCGTTATGGGCCACGATACTGGGGCCAGCAGTGCTTTATTAGTTACTCTTTCAAAGATTGCTAAAGGTATATATCGTCGGTATACAAATTTTTCTTTAATTTAATTTTTTTACAATATTATATTTAAAACATCATATATTTTTACAAAAAAATATTGATCAACAAAATTTTTTGTAACTAAGCTCCATATTATGATATTACACAATTGTTCAAGTCCATACATAAAAAAAACATAAAATACACGTAAATAATACATTTGAAGAGCACACGGCAAAAACGATGCAAGTGCATTTTTTGCTAATTTGATTTTAATGCATAATGTTTTTCTTCTTCCACAAAAAAATCCTTCTTCCTTTTCAAAATCTACGCGTAATTTGAATTAAAAAAAACGCTCTCCTGAACATTTATCGTTTTTGGACACACATCGTTTTTCCCCTGTGCTCTTCATTTGTTAATAATGGAGTTGGTCACTTTTTCTTGTACAGACTTGGTGCATTCTCCGCCGGTGCCCGGCCACCATCGGATAATATCGTAAAAAACTAGCATATACATATACACCGGTTTAAATAGCGAGTATGCGAAAAATTTATTAAATTATTCTAAAAGTGTTAGGAAGTATAATTTGTGAAAATTCTAAAAATAAAAATAAAAGAGTAAATGGGCGCGTTCAGGGATCACAGCCGCTGACATGCAGCGTAGAATTTCGCTGACAATTGATTTATGGCATTTTACGATATTCCTTAAACGGCAAAAATCAGCAAAAAGAACAAGAAACAGTAGCTGTCTCATGCGCTCTTTGTCTACTGTAAAAATTTGAGAGAAATATAAATAAATCGTCTTCAAATCGGTCTATAATCGATCTTTAGTCTTTAGAATAAAAATTACTTTGAAAAATGAATTATTACTGGCTGATCATTTAATAATTTCTTTTAAATTATTTTTGAAAATATATTATTTGACAATACAGTATTAAACATTAAATTTCTAAGAAATAACAGTTTATAAATAATTTTACCTATGCACCTAAACAGAGCAAATTAAACAAAATAACTTAAAATAACAGGAACTGGCAGTTCAACCAAGTCACCTTTTACGCATTTTTTTCGATGGTACAAATAAAATTACTGAAGAGAGAGAGAGGTGTAGTTTTATGTAAGATTACTTCTTAAAAGGGACGTTAACGATCGTCATTTCTAAGCCAACTGGGCGCATTTTTTTTCGATCTGACAGTATAATTAGAATAAAAAGTTATTTTGCTGATTTAGATTTTTTCAGAAAGTAGTATTTTTTCTTTATTTTCGTTGTATTCAGAAAATTCGACTTGAGATGGAAATCAAGTTGAATTTTCTTTATTTCTTCAACTTCTTCGATCTCTATTTACAACTGTCTTCGAACGTTTTAGATTAACCTACTGCTTTGTAACTTTTTTGATAACCAATATCTCCTATTTTGTAAAGATTCGATTAACTACGGCTACGATTGACTATAAACTTCAACAAACCATAAAAAATAAACAATAAACTGAGAAAATTGAAGTTATTTTACATTAGTTGACCACAGATAAGGAAATAGATCAAGGCTGACTTGTCTCATCCTAAATATTTACCCCTGAGAATTTTGCACAGCGGCTGACTGTTGCGGTTCGTCAGAATAGATCGTTTAGAGAATTTGCTTACCCAGCCACTCAGATGCTGACCGTCTCTGAACGCGCTCAATATTTTGATATCTTCAGAAAGTCTGACTTGTATTATAATTTATTATTCGAGATAAAAAAAACTTTTTAAATGAGTTCAACTACGGTAGCGAGCATAGTTTTAATCACCGGTTTTGCTAGTGGGCATAATTGAGGCTACTGTCAGCTATAACAAAAATTTTTAAAGGTACGTAATTATAATTTTAGAATATGTTCATAAAACATTTAATAACTAGTTGATTAAAAAAAGTATATCATTAATATTGCAAATTATATTTTATCCTCTCATAGTACCGGGTGCATCTCAAAAGTGGCTCACCCCTATAAACTTTTTTATTTTCTTTAATAAAAAAACGAGATTTGGTATGTTAGTATATGACATAAATTAAAATTGATTGACGTATTTAGTTGTTTTTGGTCACTTCCTGTTTCACCGGAAATGGCTAAAACTTTTGGTCTTTAAATGACATCGCCGGTATATTTTTAATTTATTCGATAGAAAATGACACTCTGAATAGAATATTCTATGTCAACTTCTGACTTATTAGTTTAAAAAAAATCGTATTTTAAATTTCAATCTAGAGTGTAATTTTTAATCAAGGAGCCTTGGAAAAATAGATTTGAGTGTCTAATGACTTCTTTCTAATTCTCTCCTGTCTTGTCCGGACCCGTTATAAGATGTCTAAATCGTATTTTTATTCATATCTCATTTTTTTCAAACGGAACAAGGGTGGCTCATTAGCTTATTTGGAAAAAGCATTTTTTATGAATAATTTGGCATCACACACTTGGTATTTCGAGTCAGATTATTATTATGAACCGCCATGTTACAATTTTAAATAAACCATATGCGAAGATGTCAAAAATTAACATATGATATGTCATTCTATTGAGAGCGTCATCATGCCCTAGACACTCAATGGTAATTTTATAGAACTCCAAATTTAGTTTCTTCCGCATCGCCAGGCGGCGCAAAAGACATTAAAGTACAGGTTTCTAATTTATATATGAAGATGACATGACAGTCCCTATGTTGACTATTGTCTATGGTCTAGTTTTTGTCTAGTTGACAAAATGTTGGTGATCAGTCAAGTTAATTTTAAATCATTACATAATCATTATTTAAATAATTATTAATTCAGATATTCCTGATTTGTCGCAAAGTTCGGTGATTTCAGTGATTTGTGTTTATAGTTTGTGTTTTTATTAGTTTGTGCATTCTGATATTTAGAGTCGATCATCGTTTTCGTGTTAGATACTAAAACTTTTTTATTAAAGTCATTTTGACATTTTAGAAATGAAAAATTTATGAACCAAATTAAAAAAAAATAGTTTAATCATAAATAAGTAAGTACATAGTTGGTAATGTATAGTATTTTTAGTAACAGTTATAATTAGTAGTCTATAATATTTTTGCTATATTATAATTTATTTATTAAATCATGAAATAGGCGCTATGTGCTCTATTGTTGGTGTTTAAAATGTATGTATGTATTTTAATTTAGTTTTAATTATGTTACACTTCTAATGATCTAATAAAACATAAAATGGCAGTAAAAAATCTATATTTATTATTTTATATTTTACAAGGAATAATTTTGCGCTTGAATAACGATACCGTGTTAGTTAGCGTTAATAAGTAACGGAACGCTAAAATTATGTTATGCCAAAACTCTCCATTAGTTTCTTCCGGATCACCAGGTGGCTCTAAATGACCAACCCATTTGTTTTATATCAGTGTCCAATCTATCTCTAGTATATGACATTAGTCTATGAGCGTCATTTTCTATCGAATAAAGTAAGAAAATACCGAGGGTGCCATTTAAAAATCAAAAGTTGTATTCATTTCCGGTGAAACAGGAAGTGACCGAAAACAATTATTGAATACGTCTATCAATCCTAATTTATGTTATATAACCAAATCTCGTTTTTTAATCTGAAAAAATAAAAAAGTTATAGGGGGTGAGCCACTTTTGAGACGCACCCTGTATATGTCTATTTAATTTTTTGACTATGCACTTTGTTTACTCATTTGTTTCGTCGAACTACTTGAATCCATTTTTTCTATTGATCAAATCGGTGTGAGAAACTATGAAGCTATACAATGTTGTTTCGGGAGAGGTAATATCTGGGAAAGTTGAGTTATTGAATGGTATTGCCCCTAACAACGCCTTAATTACGCTTTCCTTTACGCGTTAACATTTTTTCGGCAGTTTTATTAACATTTTAAATTGTCACGACACAACACGACGCACGCTGGTCGATTTTCGGCGAAATGCGGCAAAAAGTAATAAAAACCAGTTTCAAATTACCCTGTCAGAAATGTTTCAAATGTACAGGCAAAACACCAAAAAACAAGTTGGCTATGAAAAAAAGTTGAAAAAGTGTCGTCTTGTTACTTGACAACAATTTCAAAACAAACTGTCACTTGGAATACCATTGTGTTAATAAACATTAAACATAATTTGTTAAATTTTTATTACGGTTTTTAGTATTCTGTAATTTTGGAAAAGTATTTTTTACCATGAATGATAATTCTGGAGGTATGTATTTAATATTTAAGTAAAAATATGTACTTTTTATTTGATTTTGGATAAAGAATTATGCAAAGAAATGGAGAATGTACTTTCGCATTTATTTTTCACGATTTTACGTAGTTTTAAATCGATTTTATTACTGTTCCCCTCATTTCCCATTATAAATATATTTTTTTCCCCTTATATAATTATCTACCTTATAGGCTGTAAAAAGTTTTTTTGCGCATATTTGCGCATTTTGTCATAAACTTAAAGCCCCATACTCACTCTTCGCTACTTCACTTCGTTCCTTCCTCGCGCCCCTTCATCCAAAAATCATATATTTACTATGGGAAAATGTCGATTTTATGCGACTGTGTGTTCCTTCCTCCTTCGTCAAAACGCTACTTCGTCCGTTTACTTCCTCGAAACGCTCCTTTAACGTACTGTCGGTTTTTGGAGGAAGTAGCAAAGGAATTATCACGAACACAAAAAAATATATAAATCGATCTTGGATTTCATTCGTAGTTGATTTCTTGATTTGGCAGTACGTCTGTACAGGGCGTCCCATTTTCGTGTGTTTTGCAGGGTTTCTCGTTTATGAGTCGAAATACAAAGATGCGGTTTTCACATTACGCTGTTACTTTTTTATGAAACTAGAGATGCTACATACAGATATGTCCTAGCTCTCTTACTTCCTAAAATACAGGGCGAATCTGAAATTATTGCATTTTTCGATCCCCTTTGTATCATAACTTATCGAAAAGGTGAAAACGGTCTCCCGTACAGTTTTTCACGTAGAATGCAGTGACGTAACTATTTCTTCGTTGGAATCTGTCTTTTTTTAAATTGACTAAAACTTATATGTTTTTTTAAAGACGATATTTTGTATATTATTTTATTTTTCTTGTTACGAGCTTTCTAAAATACATATTTTCATAAACGGGGTAAAATTCATTATTTAACTTTATTACATAGTCGGCCGGTTTAAATTAGGTAATCAAAACAATCAACTAATTTATTCGACGTAAAATGTTGGTTATTGGCATGTTATTTAAAAGCAGCACAAGTTCAGTTTCCGTGTAGTTTCCGTGTAATATATCACGATGCAAAGCAAAATTATCTGGTAAAATTAAGTTAAATAAAATAAGAGCCGTTTAGCAGTTTAGCAGTACCTAAATAAATAAATATAGAGTATATTATAATTTTCGAAAGCTCATAACAAGGCAAATAAAATAAAAAATAATATATAGAGTGTCCTGTTTAAAAAAAGAACATAAGTTTGAGTCATTTTTCGAAATAGACAGCTCCCAACGAAAAACCACTTTCGTCACTGCCATTCTACCCTTTGAATAAGAAGACTAAGGAAGGAGCATAATGCTATCCATGTATTCATGCATGGTGGACGGAAAAGCCACCATAAAAGCTCTCTAGGGTGGGGATCCTTGACAGTTCTGTTTGACGATTCATTTGACACATTTGAATTTGATTTGAAATTTTGTGGATTTGTCAGTCTTTACGGAGCTTATTTTATGTTATTTATTATTTATTCTACTACTGATAGTTGTATAAAGGTAGTAAATCTAGATGGAAATTGTGGCAGAACTTAAATTAACAGTGACACTATCGCGATTTATCGAAAAAGACTCTAAAATAGTTGGTTGTGTAGCGTGCGGTAGATCTCGGCAAAAATTGAGTGAAATAATGGAACAACTTTTCGCTAGTAAGTGACTATATAATATACATACGTGTAGTAAACCGATCATTTATGAAATTCACTTAAATTAACTAAATTATATATTTTTCTTGCATTTTTAGCTTTTATTTGTTACTTGTCAAAGATTAGATGTCAAAGAATTTAGATACGTTAATTTGACTTACCTGCTTCAGTAGCGTATCGGATGTTTGTGTTAATAAATACTTATTATAACTTATCTATTTTTATTAGAATTATATATTTTTATAACAATTTTAATAACTACCAACATTTATTCACAACGTAAAATAAAACAACAAATTATTGAGTCTACCCCACGTCTACCCTACATCATAGTTTTACATTTTTTAAATAAAATTAGAACGACACTGATAAACCGGATTTTAAGTCGGCCATATTTGAGGCCCATCGCGGTGTACCTAAGATTTTTGATATGCTCCTTCCTTAGTCTTCTTATTCAAAGATTCTACCTGAAAAACGAGACACGGGCGGTGGGTAAGTACTCAATGGGTAGAACAAAACAAAAAATCAGGGTATCCGGTATATACCTGTACATTTAGATGAACAGTCTAATTTTATAAAAGGTATTTCCAACGACCGCATAGTAAATACCCGATATAATACCAGTAATATCAGGAATACGAGTATATCTACAATATTTCTTATATATATTGTAGATATTATATATTGGTATATTTCTATTCCCGGTTTTATACCGGGTATTTACTATGCGGTCGTCGGAAACTCCTTTTATTAACATTAGGATGTTCATCTAAATCTACAGGTATATACATATATACCCAGATTTTATTTATCTACAAATTGGGTACTTACCCACCGCCCATTACTGACCCTTTTCACCTTTTCGATAAGTTATAAGATAATCGAGATACAAAGGTTATCGAAAAATGCAAAAATTTCTACTAATTAAAAAGTAAAAGAAAGAAATAAGAAATAACTTTGAACTAAGAAGGCTAGGATAAATACATATTTATCCTAGCCTTCTTAGTTCAAAGTTATTTCTTATATAGCATATTTAGTTTCGTAATAAGTAGAACAATGATGTGAAAACAGCATCTTTTTATCTCTACTCAGAAACCAGAAACCCCATAAAACACACACAAATGGGACATCCTGTACATCTAGCAATCGCCAGTCGATATAAAAGTAATTCACACACAATAGTCTAAAAAATGGAAGAAAAAAACAATACTGTCTATTTGTGAAAAATGCATGTCCATATTTATGTAATCGTAGCGACAAAAATAAAAAAATAGAAATAATGTGTATGATGCCTTTACAAAGATATCTGAAGAAATGGGGATTGACATCATTAACGTTTAATTAGTATGCCATATTTCATGGTTTCGATATAAATTACATAATAAACTTTACTCTATTGTTGACTCGCCTTGTACATTCATACTGATATACCTTGTACATGATACTGAAATATTCGGATTTATTAAAAAAAATATATTATTAAAATTCAGTTTTTATTTTTGACACGACAAAGAATTGCAGTTTTATAAAATAAAAATTATGCGCCTTTCGGATTTTTTAAAAATTTTAGAGGTTACTAGATATTTCGTATTAAACATGTAGCTGCTATATTAAAAATATTTTGTGGTATGTTGTTGCATAACTGACTAATTTCCAAGCATCGAATGGACGAAGGAAGGAAGCGAAGGGACGAAGGAACGCGAGGAAGGAGCGAAGTGTGAGTATGGGGCTTAAAACACACTTTACAAGTAAATAATGAAGCCCCTCTTTAATTTTTTAAACCCATGTTGTATATCGCGTTAAAATATTGCATACACATATAATACCAAAACGACTATCTTTTGACATATTTTTTATGTTAAATGTCAAAAAGATAGCTGGACGCTATTTTGAAAAAACTAAATAAAAAAAGGTTAAGTTATATCTTAAATGAAAGGTCTGTTCATTCTTAATGTATGACCAAATTTTAAATTAAATTAATTAAAATCACTGTCACTTTCCCAAACAAAATGGCGGCCTGCCAAAATTTTGAAAATTCTAAAATAATTTTAGTTTTTATTTTTTTTAAATTTGGATCAAGTTTTTGCTGGATTCAGAGTTCCGTAGCCGTAAGACGTAAGCCGTATCGTTAGCCGTAAGACTTAAGACGCAAGGAAAGCCATTCACAGTTGCCGTAAGACGTAACGATAACTTCATCGTAAGCGTGCGCACTACCGTTTTTAATAGGTTATGTTGTTGTTTGGGCTGTGAATGTTGTGAATAAAACTATAATACTCCTTATTTATTTTGTTATTATTAATTTAATTGAACTAAAATGGACACGGACAATTATATTTTCGTTGCCGAAGTGAAATATCTGTGAAATATTTTATAAAAGTTGTAGAAATGGCTACCGAGTACCACCGAACCTAGCCGACAACACCCGATTCGATAAGACGTAACGGAGGTCCCGACGTAAGTAATTGGTTCATTTCTTACGTCTTAAGGCATACGGCTTACGGCATACGGAGATCTATGAACGCAATCATGTGATTGTGAAGGTCGATATCCCTTACGTCTTAACGATACGGCTTACGTCTTACGGCTACGGAACTCTGAATCCAGCAAGTGTGGGTTTTTATGAATTTTCAACCCTGTGTAACCAAAATGAATATAAGTGAAAATATTTTTTTAATAAAATCCATTGAAGCATTAAACTTTTATGTTGAATACTTTTTTCCCAAACGTCAAATTAAAAAGTTGTTAATTAGGAGGGGTCCATTTAACTGTGAACACCCTGTGCATGCTAAAATTTGTTGACCAAATTAATTAAAAAACACATATTTTTAAAGTTCAGGTTATTTTCTTATTGCAAAATATTTTTTGCCACGTTTCGACGAAAATCGACCAGTGTGCGACGCCTAGTTCGAACTCTTTCACTTATTATTCTACAAATCACACAAACCTCGTACCTCGTACCTGAGTGTTTTATAGTCTCAATAGCCCCCCATACACCAGCGGATAACTTAACCAATTTGATATGGCACGAGCCAAATACGCGGATAAAACTTCGTGTGTATGTGGCGAACCGAGCCGAATCAGGCCGTGCACTATCGCCCACAGATGATATCATGATGATATCACAGGTTTAAACCCGTCAAATTATATTTGGCTGTTTTGCGACGCGTATCAAGTCTTCGAACTTAGTACTTAGTTGAGTTTTGAATTTTGAATTTGGATCAAATAATTAAAAATAATGTCTGCCGACTCACGTTACTTGTCCAAAGAATTTTTAACAGAATTCATAAACATTTACCAAAGCTATCCATGTTTGTGGCAAGTAAAATGCGAAGAGTACATGAACAAAAATTTAAAAAACAAATCATATGAGAGGTTCGTTGAGTATTGTAGGAAAACAATACCCGACGCTAATCGGGAGTTTGTTTCAAAAAAAGTTATAGCGCGTCTTCTACGATTGTTATTCATTTTTACAACTCACTGAGTACAAATATGCCGAGTAAATCTAAGACCGCTGGTTAAATCTTTCAGAACTTCCAAAAGATCGCGAGCCAGATCAAATCTGTTATAAAACGTCAAATTTTGTTCCATTAACAACACGATTTAATCAGGCAAATCTAATCGGGCTATAAAGTCGGTGAGCGAAATTCGAGCTCAAAAATGCCGAGAGTTTTGGTATGTGCCGAGCCTAGTTCGCCGATACAATTCGGACGGATCATATCGGTCCAACTTATATGTTAATGTATGGGGGGCTAATAACTGCACTAGCAAAAAACTAAAATACTTAAATATTATGACAAAACCACTCTATTTCAATATTATTTTAATGTGATCAATAAGACACGGCGGCGGCGCGGCGGCGTGAACTATATATATTGATAATTTCTGATCTTTGTCGTTGAAGCGCCGCGGTCGGAATTTGTTGAAATCGACTGAAATGACAACAAGACTATACCATGCAACGATATGTTTTTCCAAGAACTTAATTTTGTGTACTACTAAAAAGTGTATAACCCTATCATATATATGATGGTCTTCTAGGTATGCCCAGTGCAGTAATAGCCATGTCAGGTACTGCCGTTTCTCGTTGGGCAGTTGACAACGCTCCTGTTAATACAGCTCGCGAAATAGCAGAGGAAAACGGATGCCCTACCCAGAATGATATCACCATGGTCAGATGCCTGCAACAGGTGCCGGCGGATCTGATAATTAAAGTAAGGCAAAGAACAAAGAACTATAATACAACCGTGTTAAGGAAAAAACTAGAGATGTGCAAAACTGCGATTCTCCAATCGCAAATGTAACTGCGATTGGTAACCTGCGATTGCGATTTTAACATTTGCCAAACCAAATTATTCGTAAAAGATGCTTTTTTTAAATATGGCATTTAGCAATCCTCGTTCCATTTGAAAAAATTGAAATTTGATTAAAAATATGATTTGCAAAATAAAAACACTAAATCACCACAATACACCAAAACACTTTTACTTTTACACTGGACGCGCGTTTCGCTAACCATGTTAGCATCATCAGCAGATGATTATAAACTAAAGTATTATTTTAGTTTATAATCATCTGCTGATGATGCTAACATGGTTAGCGAAACGCGCGTCCAGTGTAATAGTATATACTTTTACTTTTACACTGGACGCGCTTTTCGCTAACCATGTTAGCATCATCAGCAGATGATTATAAACTAAAGTATTATTTTAGTTTATAATCATCTGCTGATGATGCTAACATGGTTGGCGAAACGCGCGTCCAGTGTAATAGTAAAAGTGTTTTGGTGTATTGTGGTGATTTAGTGTTTTTATTTTGCTGTGTAACACCAAAGGTTCCAACCTATGGTTCCAACCCTCAACTGTAATATGATTTGAGCATCTTTTAACTGGTCAGGACAAGACACTAAAAACAGTAGACGATCAAATTTATTTTTCCAAGGTATCTTGATTAAAATTAGTGTTTTTAATACAGCCATGACATTCTAGATTGAAATTTAAAATACGATTTTTTAAGCGAAAATGTCAAAAGTTGCCATATGATATGCCATTCTATTCAGAGTGTCATTTCATATCGAATAAAGTAAACACTAGAAAGTGTTTAGTGTGTAAAAGTTCTAATATAAAGGTCTCCGAATTATCTTTTCAGAGACAAGTAAAGTATTCAGTTGTTCTTTTATTTATATTAAGCCACATGCATACTTTCTAGTTAGATTTCCTAAGAATATTGACATTCGTACGGAGTGGCTAAATGTATTTTTTGTATAATTTAATTTTTGTGACAGTAAACATTCAATTTATTGTGCAAATATAAGCATTTTACAAATTAAATTTTTAAAATTAATGTTCAAATTTGGCGCGCGGACGATAGGCCCTCCACTAGGATAGATAAAATAGAAGCACCGCGTGTGCAACAAAAAAAGAAGATAAATGGAAGTCGTTGATATGTTTGCGACAGTTTCCATAGTAATTTACTTATCCACGTAAATATATATGATCTAGGGATATAACCATCAGATTTATACCGTATGATCGAAAGAAAAACTGACGCCCAGTTGGCTTGGAAATGACGATCGATGACATTTCCCATATAAATTTACATATAAAATTACAGCGACCTTCATTTCATAGCCATCGCTGACGCCGTTTTTTTTTCGATCATACGGTACTTAGGTATTTTTGCTTGTCATTTAGTTGAGAATACATTTATGTTTATAATGCACATATTATTATTACATAGTTATGGCGTTTTTCCTTAATACGGCAGTATAGGCAGATTCTTTTTTATAGAAAGATTCAAATATTGAATTCAACAAACTGCAAAACGACGGTTTTGTTTCTGGTATGAATGGCAGAACGGGTGCTAGACCAGTTGCTGAGGGTACCAATGACGATAGATCATTGCCAGGTTTCATTGAATATGATCCTGTAGAGTCGATGTACAAAAGGAGCAACCCTCATATACCTTTACTCACAGGAGTCACAAAAGACGAAACTAAGAAGGCTGTGAATGGTAAGATAAAAAGCCTGCACAGTTTTTCTTATTCAATTCGATCCTTAGAAAATATCATACCTAGTGACTGCACACCTGGTGCCAACATAAACAGTTATCGACGTCACAGAAGGGCTACACGACTAGATTCTGATTGATTTTATAGTTATGTTATATAAAACATTTTTTCTAAATACTCTAAATTTTAATAATGAATTAAAATGGCAGATAGGCACATTCAGTGACATATATTTTTTAAGGAGGAATACAGAGTGTCCCCGGCTGAGCGTGCATTATTAGTTTCTAGAGAACCACAATATCTAGATCGGAGATTTTTTGCACATCATTGTTTTACGAGAACTATCGATTAAAATATTTTCAATATGGTGGCACTTCCGGAAATACCGGAAGTTGACAACAACTTTCTTATTTTAAACGGGTGCCCCCATTTTTTATGACATACATAAATTCTCTGTAAAATTCTATGAATATTGACTATAACACTCTATACCTAACCTTAACCAAAGACTACACCCTTAATCGTTTTTGAGAAAAAAAATATTTAAAATTTTTGGACGAAAAAAACTACCTGTCAAAAAAAGATGTATAGCCTAAAAGTCAAATTTAGTGATTACAATAGCCACTGTGACATAAAGAGAGGGCCATCTATTTCAAAAATTAAATTGTTCAAAGGTCATATAATAACGGCCGCAGCTGTCGTGGAATTGAGCGATTAAAAATTTATCATAAATAATTTTTTTCAAATGGAAATCGGTATATAGGCATTTCACTAGTGAAAAGGCTTTTCAATTCCTTACTTTTTGACTATACATGTTCCTATACCTAAAATAAACCGTTTTTAAGTTATTTAAGGTTTAGTTTGAAAATAAATATTTTTCTTGATTTTATCTAGCTTCCTTTAACATTAAGTGTCAAACAGTCAGTCAATTTATTTCCATCTGTCAGAACACGAATTATTTCAATTTCCTGCCTGCTTAAGAGTTTAAAAAGTGTATTTATAAAAATACATCTCGTATTTTCGCTCTTTAGTGATATCTAATAGTTGATATTAATAATATACCTTATGATCGAAAAAAAAAACAGCGCAAAGTTGGCTTGCCAATGATAATCGATAACATACTGCTTTTTGAACAAAGTGTCACAATATGACATGGCCAGATCTATTGTTTTACATCACTTGTCGTTCAAAGTCATGGGCTACTGGTTATCTAGAAAAATATACGCTTTAAAACTAAATCTAACATAACTTAAAAACAATTTATTCTCAATTTATTTAAAAAATCTCCGATCTAGATATTATTGTAGTTCTCTAGAAACTTCTAATGCACGCTCAGCCTGGCACACCCTGTATATCTTCAATATTTCTACTAAAAGCCCAAAAAATCATTGGCCGAGTCTTTTTGAAATAGGCGGTCGCCGAAGGTTCCTACGAGAACGGGTTTGCTAACGAGTAACTGACTATTAATCGACACAAAGTTGCACGAATGAGTTTAAATTCGAATTGCTTTCAATGTATTGTTGTTAAAATAATTTATAATACTCTTAACGCGTAATGGTTCCACTGTAGGAACTCTGCCTCCGGCGACCGCTACGTGTGTTTTAGACATGAGGGCTATTTAATACTCCTATTAGTTGTCGATTTCAAAGTATTATGGGTTGTATCTTAGATTAGCGTTGTATAATCGGTTAAACTTGTTCTGCTTTTAAGGACACTTTAAGGAAGACATCGTTAAACGCCTGTCCTCAATACCAAACTTTCTGAGCAAAGTTTTAGTCTCTGAATTACAAAATATGGTTGTCTGGAACAAACTGACGGGCAAGGATGGCCTTCTAGGCAATATTTCTCTAGGAATAGTCGATAAAAACGGTAAACTGGAGCTGGGTTCTTTAAGGAACGTTTTGCCAAATAATTTTGATAATTACCTCAAAGTTAAGAGCAACGATATTAAGGGACAGCTGGATAAAATAGCAGAAGTGACAGGTAAATTTATTTTTGTACCTTATTTCACGAATGCAGGATTAATTTATGCAACAAATATTACTCTGGCCAAGGGCGTCAAGGGGGGATAAGAGGGGGCACTTCTTCCCACCGTCTGGAATCTGGTACTGGTATTATAATAGTCAAAATTATTATCTTATATAACTCCGCGGAGGAGTACTATTGTCGATCTTCGTATATTCCATATTTGGACTGTTGAATATTAAATATTCCATATTTCGTCGTCGAATACCCGTTTTTCAGACGAAAATGACGTATGTTTTTCTTTCTTTGGACTTCACTCCAGTAATATGAAAAAACATAATTTAAGCTCATTTAGACAGATTCTCTCGAATATACCAAAAAAGTGCAACATTGAAAACTTAAAGCGAGAGCAGATGGCGAAACTTAGTTCGAGATTTGGAAGAACAGAATGGAAAGTGAAACTTATGATAACACCATAAGTTATTTCTATTTGTTGGAAGAAACCACCTTTTTTTCAGCAATTTCTACAGCGATAAAAATAGGTCTCACTCTTCCAGCCACCACATGCTCGATTGAAAGAGCATTTAGCGCCTTGCGAAGGGTAAAGACATGGCTCAGATCTACAATGGCCTTTTAAATATCCATAGAGCTAGTTTCTTTTAAAAAAATCAAAATTTATCGAAGGAGTAGTCAACAGATTTGCAATAAATCCTAGAAGCTACTTTTTAAAAATAATTCTGAAGTAGAGTAAATAGTACTTTTTTGCTTAAAAGTTATTACGATATATAGGTATTTGTTAGTGTGTAAATTTCAGTTAACCCAAATATTAAGGTCCGTTCACACGGGCTGCGCCGCTCCGCGCCTCGCCGCGCAAAACTTTTTTTTAACATGTACTTTTGAAGTGTATTTTTTTTAGCGCGCACAAAAGTATGTTAAAAAAATTACTTGCGCGGCGCGGCGCGAATCGGCGCAGCCTGTTTGAACGCACCTTTAAATAAACCTATTTAGGCTAAATAGGTTTATCTAATATTTATTTAGTTATTTAGGTTACAATTTATTCGCAAATTTTGTTCATCATTATATTTATATACTTTTATACATTTCTGTATTACTAAACATTACATATGTTTCAACTAAATCCCCTTTAAATTATTAGTTGATTTTTCATTCATATATCGTCGTCAATATCACGAAGTGGCGTAACTCATTTTTTGATATTTTTCATGAGAGCGCAGCGGTTTAAAGTCTTTTATGACTTTTTTTTTAATATAATAATAATAGCTCCCGTATATAGCGTTTGACGCCTTGGGAATAGCAAGGTACAGCTTGCCATACTAGAGCCGTTCGGTATACAAGGAAGGTAATGTGGCTAGCACTACGCTTCAACCGCCTATTATTACCTCAGGATTGTGAATCCCAAGTACTCATTTAAGGCTGAGTCGACCTAGGTACCCAAACTATTTTTATTTTAATAAAAATAGTCGGCTGATGAAATGCCGGGTGGGTTCTTTTTTTTAATACTAGCCAAAATATATTGAAGCCACTGTTGTGTTTCTTTTTTGTTAAAGAAACACACAATATATCTTGGTTCGTATTGAGACAAAAGTACTAAGAAGCTTTAAACCGCTCGCGCTCTCCCGAAAAATATAAAAAAATGAGATGTCGGACGCCCTTGCTCTGAGTGATTTAGTTACGAGATTTAGTTAGAATAAAAAAGACATAATTAATTAAATCATATTAATCAACTCAATTTTCTTAGCTGATGCCTTGTTTAATGTACCGGCATTTCTCACTGCACAATTGTGGGCAGGATCACAAACCTTTTTGTACAGCTTCGAGCATGCAGGTAGAATGAACAAGGGCTCTAGTTTTTTAAAGGGTCTGCCCTTGATTGGAAACAGCTCAACAGGTATATAACAACAAATTTACTTCAAAATTTTAAGTAAAAAATATTTTTAGACGACAACAACAATATCGTAGGTCATGGTGACGAACTAGCATATCTTTTCGATGCACAAGACATTGATGGCAATCCATTACCATACCAAACACCCACCGATGATGACGTGAAAGTTCGAAACATTTTTCTTCGAATGATCAATGATTTTGTCCGTCACGGAGAAATAACAGTAAATGGTGAAAAGGCGCAATCTTTCAACGGTGTAGAAAACAACTACATTCAAATTGGTCCGAAACCAAAACTAGCTAACAAATTCCGTTTCTGTCAGATGGCGCTGTGGACCAACATAGGAGAAAGACTTAAAAGTTCTTCATGTCAATTCTTGAACGCCATCGGACTAACACCGGATCTACCAGGGTTAAACTTGATGTATAATAAGAACAACAGAGGCAATAATCCTACTGGTGGGATTTTAGGTCAACAGACCAAACAAGGAGGATTGAATATTTTCGGTTAAAAAAAGTATATGGAAAAAAACTACCTTATAATAAATTATATTTTAGATCATACATCTCTAACAGATAAAAATTATAACATACTTAGAATGTAATTTTAATATATATATATATATATATATATATATATATATATATATATATATATATATATATATATATATATATATATATATATATATATATATATATATATATATATATATATATATATATATATATATATATATATATATATATATATATATATATATATATATATATATATATATATTTTTTTTTTTTTAATAAATTCAGTCTGTGCTAATCGTTGTTTTGCTTATTTATAGCTGGAGTGTCTAGAGAACCATGCGAAGTCTTTTGTAAATATAGTTGCCTAGCCAAAGGAAACCAATGGAGAAATGAAGAATGCCCATCGTTCGAAAAACCTGTTTAAAACTGAAATCTAGAAAACAGAACACAAAAATCAGATATTAAAAGTGCATAGACTCCAACGAAAGAATATATAATATTCCTAACAGTTCTCTGTCATTTTCAATCAAATGTTTTTTTTGAAAATGATTTTCAGATGATGTCGGTCAAAATCATATATTCTCTCGCCGAGCAGACTTTACATATTATTATATTGCTTTTATTAGAATCCGCAATACAACAAACGATACGACAAAATTTACAGTGACAATATTTTACTTACTTATAGCGGTGAAAAGCAGAAAAGATAGGCCGGATAAGACACAAATCAGAGCATATTCTTTTGTAGATTCTCCTTTAACTGTCAATCCCAACAAAGAACTTCCGACATGTTGAAGAGCGGCTAAACTAAGTACTATCTGCACAGCCCCAAACAGTAATACACCTTCGCTTACATAGTCGGCGATCACTGAATCAAAAGAAATACAGAGATGAGTACATATTTTAAAAAATCGATAAATATTCAGTCCACTCTGGTGCGGTCGTTTATTCCATTGCACTAAATATTCTTAATTTTTATTGATGCGAACAACACGCGGTGTGTTGCGCACGTCGCACAGTGTTGCATCAGGTAGGGAATAAAGGACAAAAATAGTATTGTTCTTAATAATTGACAACAAATGATTTATTTATATAAAACTATGATTTATTTATGTATAAACACATAAATATTTAATATTTTAATTCTACCGCTTGGTATTTGTTTTAATACAGGGTGTTGAATTAGTCCCAGTAAAAATATATTCTAAAACATGAAATTAAATATAATAGTAATTTAATAAAAAAAATAACGGGGTTAAAAACTAGATACAGAGTGATTTTTTATAATGCTCTTCTTTAACATTGCTATACATTTTAAGTTTCAAAAAACTACATAATTATAAGTATGATTTATCATTATATTAAGCAGGCTAATTAGTATAGTTTTCACACATTGTCAAAAAAAAAAGATTATACAGAGTAGATCAAAAAGTAACTTTAAATATGCTCTTTTTTTACCATGGAAACTCGAAGGTAATACAGGTAGCATACCTACCATAAATATAGAATAAAATAACTATCATAACTTCCATAAATAGAGTATAAAATAGTCATATAAAAATTTGAATTTGTACTACTAGAATTTGTAATTACTAGAATCAACACTTTATACACTTATAAAAAAGGGGCTACATTTAAGTTGCCCTTTGATCCAGTCTGTATACTATTTCTTTGGGGTTTCTGCACGTGTGTGCGAAACTACACTAAACACACAGCTTTATAAAAAAACTTGCGTTGGATTTGAGGGATTTCATCTGAAAAATTATTAATTGTAAGAACAACGGCAACAAACGGCATAAAATAATATTTTAGTGCAGTCTGATGACCGATATATTCATGAAAAAAAGATCTCATATGTTTTGATATATATTTTTTAGAACCTTGGTTAAACTTTATTATTCAATATTTTAAAAAAGTAACGGTAATAAAATCATATAGGCATTGGTAAACACGCTTGGATAACAATCATAACTTATTTAAATATACAGTAACATGCATACATTCAAAATTATTCTCCATCATTCACCAAAACAATTAAGAACACGATGAATATCTTACTTAAAATTTAATTCAATGTAACAGTTCTTAATAACAAAATATGTTGACATGACGATCAAATTGTCTATTATCAACTATACCGAACGGCTCTAGCATGGTAAGCCGTACCTTGCTACTCCCAAGGCGTTAAACGTTATACCGTGCTGACAACTGTAACTTTTGGGTCGGTATTTACATGTATGGAAGTAAATCGCATAGGGATCCTATTAAGTCGGAGCGAGAGAAATGCGACGGTGTGCTGTTGCGTTGTTGCCTGCAAATCCACACAACCCAAGGCTGGTAGACAACTTTAAAGCAGCCAACAACACGCTTCGGAGAAAACTACGTCAACTAAAAGATAACTGGTGGTCACAGAAAGCTAATCAGATTCAAGAGTACGCCACGCATCACGATTACCGTAAATTCTTCGAGGCTGTAAAAGAAGTATACGGCCCAACCAAGAAGGCAAGCTGCCCAATCATGGCACAAATTGGCGAACTTCTAAAAGAGGAAGAGCAAATCAGAAACCGCTGGAAAGAGCATTACAGCCATATCCTTAACCAAGAAAATAACCCCAATATGGAAGCGCTAAACACAATACCTCAGTATAACAGCCTCGATGTATTAGATATCCCAATAACAGAACAGGAAATAAAGGCCTCCATAAAACAGCTTAAAAACAACAAATCAGCTGGCTGTGACGCGATTCCGGCGGAAATCTATATGTGTGCAAGTAAAGAACTTATTGGTCATCTTAAGGCTCTCTTCGATGTCATACGGGAAAGCGGAGAGGTACCTCAGGACTTTTGCAACGCAAATATAGTGAATATATTTAAGAACAAAGGAAGTGCATCAGACTGCGGAAACTACCGGGGAATTTCACTCTTGGCTATCGGCGGAAAAATTCTTGCAAAAATTATGTCAAACCGCCTGCACCCACATATAGAAAAAATCCTTCCAGAATCGCAAACGGGTTTTCGCACTAACCGCGGCACCGTCGATTCCATATTTTCCATCCGCCAACTATAGGAAAAAGTAAAAGAACAGCAGTCTAAACTTTATGTTGCCTTCATCGACCTAACAAAAGCCTTCGACTCTGTGAACAGAGATGCACTTTGGGCAATTATGAAAAAGTTCAGAGTACCCAACAAATTTCTTACAGTGTGTAAAAGCCTCCATAACAACAACCAGTCAAGAGTGTCACATCATGGATCACTAAGCGATCCCTTTCTGACAAATACAGGAGTTAGGCAGGGATGTGTCTTAGCGCCTCTCCTATTCAACATATTCATGGCAGCGCTCTCCATTATAGTGGACAGCAAACTGCAGGAGAGAGGACTGGGCATTAGATACAGATATGATGGCGGTCTGTTCAACATAAAAAGACTCAGGGCAAAAACACGTACAAAATTCATCACAGAACTTCAATACGCTGATGACTGCGTTCTAGTTGCAAAAACTGTACAGCAATTACAAGAAATGTTGAACACCTGGGCATACGAGGCTTTGGGCCTTAAGCTAAACATCGACAAAACTAAAATCATGTGCACTCCCCCGGAAGATCACAACAATGCTATAAAAATCGGAGAAGAACTATTGGAATATGTAGCGGAATTCAATTACCTCGGCAGTTTGATTTCGGAAAAGGCCAATATCGACTCTGAAATTCAGCACAGGATTAGCAGCGCCTCAAGAGCATTCTGGAAATTAAAAGACAGGGTTTTCTACAACCATGACCTGAGCACAAAAACGAAACTTGCAGTGTACCGAGCAATAATAATCCCCACCATGTTATATGGGAGCGAAACCTGGGTGCCGTACCGCCGACACATGAACGCATTAAACAAGTTGCAACAGAGACACCTTAGACAACTCTTAAGAATCAAATGGTTCCATCTCGTCTCAAACGTATCGGTTCTTGAAAAAGCTAACTGCGAGAGTATTGA
The DNA here is from genome assembly GCF_002938485.1 of Sitophilus oryzae. Lineage (NCBI taxonomy): Eukaryota > Metazoa > Arthropoda > Insecta > Coleoptera > Curculionidae > Sitophilus > Sitophilus oryzae. The sequence goes on along the minus strand of NW_022146179.1, from coordinate 1,079,723 downwards.
AGTCATGGTTACAAAATCCCGATTAAGATGGGCTGGTCACGTATGCAGAATGCAAGAAAACCGCATACCAAAATCACTGCTTTACGGTGAGCTTGTAGACGGTAAGAGGAGGCCAGGTGGACAACTCAAAAGGTACAAGGACATTTTCCACGAAAACTTAAAGGGGATTAATGTGCAGAATGAGTGGGAAGTAGCAGCTCACAATAGAACTCAATGGAGAAGAATTGTAAACTCAGTTAACAGCGAGAACCAAAAAGTTAAGAGGCAACAAAGCAATGAGATCTTTGAATGTCCGGAGTGCGGTAGACAAATAACATCACGTATTGGGCTTTTCAGTCACAGAAAGGCTCATGAAAGAAAACGCCTTGCGTGACCATCTTCTGATGCGTGTCAAATACTCGTCAGCGAGTAATGGCAGTATGTATATATGTATGTGTTGCCGGTACGCCTTTCCCTATCAAGTAAAGTAAAATTACGATCGCAATCCGCTTATTTTTAAGATTTTTTTTCGAAAAGGTAACTAGATAAAATAATTAGATATGTTTCTGAGCATCTGAAATGGAATTATAAGGATATCGTTAGGGTGTACATGTTTTTTATAACGAGAAAACCTCAGTAATCGCGATAATTTAAAAACTCAACTTTTAACATAATAACACGCCATAACTTAAGAACCACTTTAGATATTCATGCTTTTTTTATTTTGAAGATCAGATCTCGGATCATTTACAATATGTTTACATAAGAAAAAATCGATAAGGTTGTTTTTTTTTCATTCTATAATTTTAAACAACCAATCCATTTACTTTTAGTGCATAGTAGTTTTCAGCAATCGTGTAACTTTTTTATTTATAAAGATTTTTACATACTGTCTGCGAAAAAAGTTTTTGGAAAACTACAATCAATTATTTTTAATAGATTTCGAGATATCGATTTATCGATTTTTGAATCTAGAGTTCTAGTAGCGCGACCACTATCGAACTTAATTCCATTTATTTGTTATCAAAAATGCAAGTGTTCCTAACTTGCACTTAAAAATTTTCAAGCTATGGGGAAAATTACAACTACCAGTTAATAAATATACAAATAAAGTATCACGGGGCGTAATTAAATTGTGAAGCTGAATCCATGATGTACACCTTTCCCTAGAACTTTAAGTACTGACAGATGTACTGATTTACTGATTACTGATTGGGTTAACCGGTCGACTGCGACAAATCTGCTATATCCCCTTCCACGTCTCTTAGCAATGTGCACAGTTTCTCGGTTTATTTCATACGTTTGGCAACGTGTTTACTGTTCTCTCTTTGTACAGTACATTATAAACGCATTGTATTCTTCTTACATACGGAAATCTTGACCCTAGACTAACCTTTGCCAGCCCTTAGTATACGGGAGCTATTATATTTTTTTAAATGTAAAAAAAATATTTGTTCGTGTTTTTGGATTTTGTTCATTGGATGCAACACTGTGCGTCGCATCGCATGCCCCTCTATTGCCAGCCTTAAAGGGCTTAAAGTAACATACTTAAGTATCCCAAGGCTCCTACCCATGTCAAAGCCATCATCATCTTGGGCCTGTGCCTTTTATCGATTTCAATCATAAAAGGAGCACCAGAAAACAGAAGGGTTGCTATTGATATGGCTCCTACTAGATTTGACAGTTGACGCATCTTCAAATCAATAACTTCCTAACAGAAGAAAAGTTCATTAATCATGGAATATAAATACATGCGTAACCTAATTCTAGGACTGTTCAGAATCGGTAATAAGAAAAATCAGAAGTAAGTTATTGCTATAAATATACTTACTTGGTAGAAGTAGCAAGGAAACATAGAAAAAAAAACAAAAAATGACCATTTCGTCGTGATGACCGTTATGAGTGATTTGTAGAACGTAGGTTGCCTAAGAACTTCACAAGTTGTCCTAGAAAATGTCTCAATAGCATTAGTCCTTTGCTGCGGCATAAAAACAGTTGGTTGTGACGAGTGAGTTTGGTCCTCTAAAATATCGTAGCTGTAAGTGTTGTTGTGGTTCACTGGAGTATCAGCAAACAACGGTATTGGCATCCTAAATAAAAAAGATATAACTTTTTTGAACGACTACTTTTTTATAATATTATATTACCCGTTGACGCTCATTGTTGTAGGTCTTTCTAGATCCTCGTCTTTGCCATATGACATTTCGAGATGTAAATTTTTATGATTTCTTTCGTTAGGATCATTTTTCTTTGAATTTTCAGGTCCATCAAAACTTTCCAAATTGACAGGTTTGTCGGCTTTGGCCTGCAAACAATTTTAGTTAAAATCTAGCTATATTTTATTGCGTTAAGCAACTTTAAAATCACTATAACCTCACTCAAAGGATCTGCTTTAGCTTTGCTGCCAGTCTCTTCGTCTTCGAAAGTTTCCCAGTCCTTGACTCGTACGTATTTTGACACTTCTTCGTCCTCTTCATCTTCAAATGTCACCCAATCCTTAGTATCTTCATTTTTTTCCTTCATATTTTCTGTTGATTTATCATGTTTGTTGGAATTTGAACTTTCCGCGCTAAAATTAAACGTTTACGCATGATAATTTCGAATAGTAACACGCTAAATTCTAATGATGTTTCTAAATAAAAATTTGCTCATTTAATTTCAATCCTAGTGAATTATTTATGCCGGTTAGTCGTAGCAGGTAGAAGCTACTTTATGTTTTGCATGCCAGTTAAAACGGAAGACCGAAGCAAACCGAAGTAAGATGTCCGTCCTTTTAAGCTACACGCACACTGGTGCGATCACGGCCGCGATCACGATCACGATCAGGGCAGCGATAACATGAACGATCATTCTAGCACACACCAACGCGTTCACGTTCACCCCCGTACCTGTGCGCCATCCTGTAGGTATACATAGGTACAAATTAAAAATGTGAATTATGTATACCGAAAAAAAAAACATTCTTAAATATTTATCTACAATATTTAAACTTAAACAATAAAAATGTATACATATGTACTATCTAATCCAATTGCAACTCCTATTTTGTCTCAAACTTTTTATTTTTAATTCTATTATTTTTGTTGGATCGGATAAATCATATAGAATTTTGTGTATTTTTACGGCCTTAATTAGCTACTCTGTTAACTTCATTTCTAAATTGCAACAAGAAAAACACACAAAATAACGGAAAATTCGTATCAGTTGGGTCGCGATCACGCGATCAAACTCGACAAGTTGAATCTGATCGCCACCGCAGAATAGAACGCCGCCAGGCCGCTTCGTCTCCAAAACTCGATCGCGCCAATGCGAAACGGCTCATATGTATTCTTCAGCAACTTTTGGCCGCGGCCGCGTGGAGATCGTGATCGCGGCCGTGATCGCACCAGTGTGCGTACGTCTTAATACGTTTGATATGTTTTGACTGAACAGGTATGATCTACTGATTGATACGTTTTGACTGAACAAGTAATGTTTGAGGGTGCTAATAAATTTGTTTAGAAATCCTTGTTGGCCTATAAAAAAATAGGGGTGAACCGCTTTTGAAATACACCGGGTATAATTTGCTAACATGCTAATAATGGTATACCTAAATATTATTCTTTCATACTATTCTTTTCAAGCTTTTGCAGCTCAATACAGCTGTAATGTTAAAGGATATCATATTTTTATTTGTACTTTCATCGGTATACGAATAAAAGAAATATTCTTTTAAAAGTATACAGGGTGGCGCACCTTATTCGCCTCGGTTGATTATACGAAAACGGGAAGATGTAGAAACAAAATATTTTATGGGTATATGTGGGAAGGCAATGTGCACAATTTAAAATTATTTTGAAATGTACAGGGTGTGTCAGAACTAAGATCCATACCAAAGTTATATTTTTTCTAATGGAACACCCGGTATTTTATTTCATTTTTGGATTCTTGAACAAAAAATAAGGTATTTATTATAAGGGTTTAATATGTTTAAAAGTTTTGGTTTTTGAGATATTTAAAGATATTTAAATATGCAGGCTATAATAAAAAAATTGTCAACAAGTTGTACATTACTTCTCAGAGTTAATTCTTGTGCCTGACTTTCATGCCAGAGAAATAATCTTTACTAAAGAATTTGATTGCTTTCTTAAATGTATACAGGAATACAGGGGTATCAAAAATTGCTGGTCTATTTTAAATATTTATTTTATATAAAAACTTCGTTATTTCAAAAACACTATGTATTTTTTTAAATAAGTCGAAGCAGATGTAAATGCTCTTTCAAACTATATTAGGGTTCTTGAACAAAAAATAAAGTATTTATTATAAGGGTTTAATATGTTTAAAAGTTTTGGTTTTTGAGATATTTAAAGATATTTAAATATGCATGCTATAATAAAAAAGTTTGTCAACACCCTGTTTATTACTTTTCAGAGTTAATTCTTGTGCTGACTTTGAAGCGAGAGAAATAAACTTTACTAAAAAATTGTATTGCTTCCTTAAATGTATACAGGGGTATCAAAAATTGCTGGTCTATTTTAAATATTTATTTTATATAAAAACTTCGTTATTTCAAAAACACTATGTATTTTTTTAAATAAGTCGAAGCAGATGTAAATGCTCTTTCAAACTATATTAGGGTTCTTGAACAAAAAATAAAGTATTTATTATAAGGGTTTAATAGGTTTAAAAGTCTTGGTTTTTGAGATATTTAAAGATATTTAAATATGCAGGCTATAATAAAAAAATTGTCAACAAGTTGTACATTACTTTTCAGAGTTAATTCTTGTGCTGACTTTCATGCCAGAGAAATAATCTTTGCTAAAGAATTTGATTGCTTTCTTAAATGTATACAGGAATACAGGGGTATCAAAAATTGCTGGTCTATTTTAAATATTTATTTTATATAAAAACTTCGTTATTTCAAAAACACTATGTATTTTTTTAAATAAGTCGAAGCAGATTTTAATGCTCTTTCAAACTATATTAGGGTTTCCTATACCTATCTGGCTCATATTTTGAATAAAAAGCGATTTTTCAATAAATTTGTAATCAAGATGGCTGGTGTCGCCACGGCAATTTTCTAGTGACTCTTAAAGCCCCGTTCTCAGAACAACGTAGTGTCGCGGGCGACAGAGTTTGACATTTCAAACAACCAATGGGAGCTGTACTAAATTTAAAATTCACAGCTGTTTGAATTTTGTACAAATCTGATTGGTTCTTTTGTCGTGTCGCTGGCTACACAGTTTGACATTCAATTCAAACAGCTGTCAATTTTAAATTTAGTACAGCTCCCATTGGTTGTTTGAAATGTCAAACTGTGTAGCCAGCGACACGACGCAGTTCTGAGAACGGGACTTTAGTAGCTATTTTCAAAGTCGACATTAATTTGTGGACTTTATTTAAATTTATAAGAGGTTATTTTTATTTAATTTACTTACAATAAGGTTAATAAATAAGTATTTATTATTTTACCGAGAAAAATGAAGCAGTATCTGCTGGCGGAAGGAATGGATATGTTACTAGTGGTTTTATTTTATGGGACAATTGCCTGTTGGCCTGAAGGGTTTATGCTCAAAGATATCCTAACAGGAATTCCAAAAGGAACAAGCGTTCCTTTGAAAAACTACTTTTCATAATTCGCAGATCTGATAGTGTGGTATATGAAAAATCTATTAAGCAGAAACCTGTCGTTGGAGGTGAAGAAAATGAATTTTCCTTAATTGGTTCTTTTATAGAAAATCCAATATATCTACAAGTCATCGTAATATAAATCAAAGATCCACTTCTATATTTTTCTTGATAAAGTAATAAATACTTACTTAATTAAATGATTGCAGGTAAATTTAATAAAAGTAAATTGTTATAAATTTAAATAAAAAAAGTCCATAAACTAATGTCGATATTGAAAATAGCTACTAACTGTCACCAGTGGCGTAGCTAGGTAACCAAGGGCCCTGGGGCAAATTAAAAAATGGGGCTCCACTGCTATGTATACTGATTAGGTTTACAATTAATGCTTGGTGTAGGTTTGGCTAATAAAACGAAATAGAGAAGATTTAAGGGTTTATTATACAGGGTGTCCCAGAAATAAATGCAAGTATTAATAAAAAATAAATGCAAGGGGTGGTAGATCTCGATAAAAGAAACATATTTTTTCTTTACCGTTTTTCAAATAAGTCCAAAATAACGGAGTTATTTTACTTTAAAAATTAAAAAAAATGATTTTTTGCTAAAATTTTGAGAACCACTGGATCTTTTCTAGATTTTCTTTCATGTAAATTTAATCTAATATTTATGTTGCAATATTATCAAGAAATTATGTTTTTTAACTAAAAAGTAAAAACATTTCCAAAATTTTTTTAAAAAATATTGCATTTTCAAAAAAAAAATTCGCGAAAAAAACCTCATAGGAGTGTCTCTGGGGTTGAACTTTACTACCAGTTAAAATACTTGCACATATTTCTGGGACACCCTGTATAAAGGTCGGGCCTACCAACACAATTTTTTCCTAGCTTTAGTTTTCGCAAAAGTATTAATGACTTCGTTTAAATCCAGGCTTGATGCGGTTTTATTTTCAATTGCTATTAGCGATAAATGTCGGAGTCGAGTTTAGCCCATATTATTTCTTAAATAATTTTTTATTTTTTAAATTTGCTAAATGACCTTTCAGCTGCTGCAGAAGTGATAGAAATTGTAAAGAATAATAACATTGCTGTAAATACTTCCGTTAGGTCGCATTATAGCACTCCATATTTGCTCATTATTTCCTTACATAGTTGGTGAACAGTCCATGGGTGAGTTAGTTGAGGTAAAACTAGGTGGTAAGTATTAGTAAATTGAAGTGAAAAACTACGGCCTATTATATCTGAATATTTTCTTTGGAATTCGTCACACTTTTGTAATAAAGTTGCTTCATAATAAAAATGTTGGTGTTAGAAAATCGAATATGTATATGACAGACTGCACTCATACCAATAAAACGTGTATCTAATTGAGATATTAGCTTTTTTCGTTTTCCTGTTATTACCGATTCTGAACCGTCCTAGAATTGTGATGCGTATGCGCAGAAGGAAATATGAAGACATTATTTCATTTGCGCATGCGCTGGAGAGTTCTAGGACGATTCAGAATCGATAATAACAGGAAAACGAACAGACCTAAAATTGTGTGTAGTACATTATTGAAAATCTCAATTTTAAATATTTTTCTCGGTTTGGAAATCGGTGAGGAAATCTATAGATTTGACACGATTTATTGCGGACATCAATATGAGTGGTAAAATCAAATAAAATTGAACCACTATATTAACCAGTACAAAGAAGTTTATTGACATTGGCTTACTTACTCCTGATAAAGCATTCATTTTATTAACCGTTCCCGAAAAAAAAAATCTTAACTCGAATTCACAATAAAACGGACATCGATGAATAGTAAAACGGACATATTACTATCCGTCAAATTGCTAACACTGCCAACCTACAGAAAGAATTTAGGGGAATTCCCTAGACATAACTTTTTGAATTTCTCTCAACTGAGTTGTCATGATTAAAGTGGGGTTGCAACCTGTCATATTTATTTTGAAAGTGGGAGAAATTTCCAAAAGTTCAGTTCGATCAAGATTTCTGGTAAGGATTCGAGGGCCCCCTAAGCTTGAGGGCCCCGGGGCACTGCCCCGCCTAGCCCCTGACTGTCACTAGCAAATTGCCATGACGACACCAGCCATCTTTATTGCCATTTTATTGAAAAATCGCTTTTTATTCAAAATCTGAGCCAGATAGGTATAGGAAACTCTAATATAGTTTGAAAGAGCATTTAAATCTGCTTCGATAAATTTTAAAAAATACATGGTGTTGTATTTGAAATAACAAAGTTTTTATGTAAAATAAATATATAAAATAGACCAGGAAATTTTTGATGCCACTGTATACATTTAAGGAAGCAATATTTTTTTTAGCGAAGTTTATTTCTCTGGCTTCAAAGTCAGCACAAGAATTAATTCTGAAAAGTAATGTACAGGGTGTTGGCAAACTTTTTTATTATAGCCTGCATATTTAAATATCTTTAAATATCTCCAAAATCAAAGGTTTAAAACATATTAAACCCTTATAATAAATGCCTTATTTTATTCCCAAGAATCCAAAAATGAAATAAAATACCGGATGTTCCATAAGAAAAACGATAATTTTGGTATGGTTCTTAGTTCTGACACACACTGTACATTTGTAAATAACTTTAAATTATGCACATTGCCTCTCTACATATACTCATAAAAGATTTTGTTTCTACATCTTTCCGTTTTCGTATAATCAACCGAGGCGAAAGAGGTGCGCCACCCTGTATATAGTACAGTCAATCTGGCACTTTAACTCCCATCAAATTATCCCTGCTCTTATACTTTGCCAGTCGTAAGTGGTCCACTGGAAAAGCGTAAATTCGAAAATTCGTATCCCCCCACCCGACCGTTTTTGAGAAACTCAAAAAAATTTTGGATTCAATTTCCTGGCTGAACGGTAGGTCGAGAAGATTCGAGAAGTATCGAGTTCTACTGGAATGGAGTAGTACATACGAAAACAATCGAAACCTTCTCTATGCACCTAACGATCTATGGACTATTCTAGAGACCTTTAGCTGTAGGTATAAAAGCCGGCGGCTGTGGCCTAAAGAGGGCAGTTATAAATAGACAAAAACGCGCTAAAATTCAAAATAAATTCTTAGTTATAAATCGTTTGTAAATAGTTCAATAAGTCTTTTATCGTTATTGTTTTTGTTAATTAGTGTTAAATAAATAGTGTTTAAATAAATTGTGACTTTCTATCCACACGAAACCGACGAAAAACGTAACAATTGGTGTTAGGTGTGGGGTGTGTGATAGACTAGGAAAATAAAAAGACAGACAATGGCTCCGAAAAAATTGTTGAAAGACTTGAAAGTGTCGGAATTAAAATGCGTACTGGAAGAGAGGGAATGCGAAACAGATGGAAAGAAAAGCATTTTGCAAGCCAGACTGAGAGACGTTTTGATTGAGGAACGTGAGGATCCTGACACATTTTGCTTTGAGCTGGAAGGTGACCTTGACTCGTCCTTACAAAAATTAGACGACAACTTGAACAATTTAAATAGTAAAATAATTGACTTGGAAGTTAATTTAGAAGAGAAAATCAGTGATAAAATTATGGAAAATTCCCAGGATTTAATCAATATATTAGAAGATAAGATCATCGACAATTCTAAAGATATACAGGCCAGCTTTAATAATAAAATAATAATTTTGGAAGAAAGTTTTAACAATAAAATAACAGAGATTGAGGAAGATGTAAATAGAAAAATCGAAATTTTGAAAGAACAAATAGCAAAGGCAAATTCACCAAAATGTCAAGAAACATCGGAGGGACCGAAACTAGCCGAAAATAGGTATGCCTCAAAATCAGTTATGAAACCTCCACAGTTTGACGGAAAAACCGCTTGGGCCAGGTGCGACGAAAACTATCATCAGACCGGACATTCTTAAAACATCGAAGAAGGTTAAAACAACACAATGGTGACTACGTACTGCTACGGGGGGCTCCGCTGCTGTTCATGGAGAAGTAAACCTTAATTTTGTTATTGGGAGCACCAGTTTCGAACATCCAGTGTTCGTAGCAGATATCGAAGATGAACTTATTATCGGAATGGACATTATGACCACTAAAGGTTTTGAACTAAACTTCAAACAGGGAATTTTGAAAATAAATGAAGAAGTGGTTCTACATCGAAAATGTGAGGAGACACTTCGCGTGGTGGTAGCAGAAGATGTTTCGATCCCTGAGCGCTGTGAGATATTTTTGGATGGTTGCCTGGAAGGTAAAATGAATAATGGGAGTATTATTCTGTTGGAGCCAAGGAACCATGACAGCGAAATAGGACGAGGGGTCGCTGTTGGAAAAGCCCTGCTACGAGCGAAGAACACTGTACCGGTGAGAGTAATGAACACGAATTATTATTCTGTACCTATCCTTGAAGAAGGGAACCCTGTTAGGGTACTGTTGTTCGGTCTCCTCAATCATTCGAGGCGTGGAAGCCTCCAAAGTTTCGACTTCAAAAATTCCGGACAAAATGGTGAAGGAGTTTTTAAACGTTAAGGGATTATCTCCCGAAAATAGTAGAAAATTGAGAAACCTGAAAATCAAGTATCAAGATGTGTTTGATAAAGGAGAAGCAGGACAGAGAGGTCGTACCAATTTAGTACAACATAAAATTGATACCGGAGATGCACGACCAATCAAACAAAATCCGAGAAGACTTCCGCTCGCCAAACGTGAAGAAGCTGATAAAATCCTTCGAGAAATGAAAGAAGAGGGTGTCATCGAACCATCTAACAGCCCGTGGACATCGCCGGTAGTACTAGTAAAGAAGAAAGACGGTACCACCAGGTTCTGTGTTGATTATCGGCAGCTCAATAATGTTACCAAGAAGGATAGTTATCCCCTGCCGAGGATAGACGATACTCTAGACACGCTGGCGGGGTCAACGATATTCTCTACGTTAGATCTGAAGAGTGGATATTGGCAAGTCGACATGGCGCCGAAAGACAGAGAGAAGACAGCGTTCTCGGTGGGCTCCGGACTGTGGCAATTTACCGTCATGCCTTTTGGATTGTGCAACGCGCCAGCTACCTTTGAGAGACTAATGGAGTCTGTGTTAAAGGGACTATCCTGGCCTACCTGTTTAGTGTACCTGGATCATAGTGGTTGGGAAATCCTTTGACGATCATCTGAAGAATTTGGAAGAAGTTTTCAAGCGACTAGGGAGCTCTGGTTTGAAACTTAGCCCCAAGAAATGTCATCTGTGTCAAGAAAAGGTACACTACTTGGGCCATGTAGTCTCCTCCCTAGGAGTTGCGGTAGATCCACAGAAGACCAAGACAGTGGAAGAGTGGCCAATACCTAAAGATAAAAATGAACTACGAAGCTTTTTGGGAGTATGCACATACTATCGCCGCTATGTACAGGGTTTCGCCACCATCGCAAAACTATTAGCCTTATCGCAAATCTGGCAAGAGGCGTTTCTCTTGGGACTCAGATTCTGAGGAGGCATTCCGAAAACTGAAGAAGGCCCTGTCTAGTGCGCCCATACTTAGCTACCCTCTTGGCAACGGAAACTTTATATTGGATACCGACGCTAGCAATGTTGCGTTAGGCGCTGTTCTGTCTCAGATCCAGGATGGTCAAGAAGAAGTCATTGGTTATTTTAGTAAGACCTTGTCAAAACCCGAAAGGGACTACTGTGTAACCAGACGAGAATTACTAGCAGTAGTTAAAGCAGTGGAACACTTCTACAAGTATCTCTATGGAAGAAAGTTCTTGTTAAGAACAGACCATGCTGCTTTGAAATGGCTGTTGCAGTTTAAGAATCCTGAAGGGCAGGTAGCTAGATGGATTGAACGATTACAAGAATTTGACTTCGACACAGAACATCGAGCTGGGGCAATCCATCGAAATGCCGACGCACTTTCCAGAAGACCTTGCGCTAAGGACTGTAAGCATTGTTCCCGAGCAGAAGAGAAAGAAGTGAAACTCCTAAGAACAACTGTGGTTAATGATAGTTGGCAACCCGAAGATCTTGCAAATGACCAAACCAGTGACCCAGAATTAGGTTTAGTAATTAACTGGAAAAACACAGGCCAAAGACCAACGTGGGAAGAAGTTTGCAGATATTCGCCGAACGTAAAGTCGTACTGGGCCCAGTGAATTCCTTGGTAATAGATAACGGACTACTTCGCCGTGTGATCGAGAGACCGGAGGGACAAGAAGAGAGAAGGCAGATCGTCATTCCAAAGAAGAGGGTCCCAGAAGTCTTGGAGGAAGTTCACAATGGAACCAGCGGTGGACATCTTGGTGTTACCAAGACACTTGGCAAGCTGCGTGAACGGTTCTACTGGGTGAACTGCAAAGAAGATGTTAAGGTCATCCGAGGGCGGGCCATATTGTTAGGTTAGGTCGAGTCCACACCGGTCCGCAACACTGCCCCCTTCTTAGGTACATGCTCGTCCCGAGATGTACACGGTGAATGAAGGTATTTGCAAAGCTGGCCCCTGGTACATTGCGAAGTCTTGTAGAAATAGCAGGCTACAGTTTTCTCTCCCGATCTCAGCTTTGGGTTGTAGCAGCAAACAAGGATCTCGATTCCCGTAAATCTGAACAAGACTTCAATCATGTTCCGGATTGTACGCCAACTCAAACCATCGAGTCCACACGCCAGCTTCGGAATGGCTAATCGTGTAATATTGTTGTTTAGCAAGGCTTCTCTGAGTTCATTTTTTTTATAGATGGGAAACGCCTTTAGGGCCGGAGTGTGGGGATCTCCCTCTCTACTCTACCCAGAGGGCCTACCCACTAAAAACCCATATTTGTCAAACCTCAGTCTCCGTCTCGGAACCGCCCGGGGCATTACTTCAAGACAGAGGGTTGTCTTATGTGTGCATCCTATGTATTAATCGTTGCGCCAACTCTTCCTGAAATTTGGTTTTCATAATAACCCTAAGCATTTCCGCAACCCCTATGCTCTTCTCTTGGTCTTCACCCATAAGTGCCCCGACGTTATCTAGCGTGACCTTGGTGCCGCACCTTGCCTCTGCCACGTCCCTAAATTCCCTCCATCTTCCACACTTGAATAGAGTGTGCGCAGGAGTCTCCTGCTCCTGGCAGTACACACAGCGATCGCTATCTCCTTTGCCCATCCTTTTCAGGTATGTGCCAAAACACCCATGACCTGTGATAGCTTGAGTAAGAAAGTGGTCTACCTCCACCCATCCATTCTTGTGCCACTCCGCCACATTTTCAATAAATTGCTTTGCCCAGCCATCATATCTCTGCCAATCCTCCTGCCATTTCATCAAGATGTTTTCTTTTACTTGCAACCTATGTTCCTTGCCCAGCCTGTAGGTGTCGCATCTTTCCTCTACCTGGTGTACAATGGGCATGACACCAGCCATGCCAGTACTGCCGTTGTCGGCGCAGTGCGGTAGGCGCTCGTAATATGTAAGGCCAATTTCCTAATCATAGATTGCAGCATATTTTGATAGTGTTGATATTGTATATCTCTTCGCCAAATTGGAGCGGCATACAATATCATAGAAGTCACGGCCGATGCCATCGTCTCCTCTCTTCATAGCCCTAGGTCCGCCAACATTGGGCATTACCCGCGACAGGGTGTTAGTTGCACGTGTGGCCTTTTCCACTATTCTGCGGACGTGGGTGGTCATACGCAGACCGCTGTCCAACCACACTCCCATGTACTTTACAGCTTTGCAGGGCATAATAGTCACTCCCATGATATCAGCGCTCCAGCCTTCTAATTTCCGCTGTCCCACCAAAGCAAGCAACTCCGTCTTCTGTTTTGCTAAGCTGATACCCATGCTATCCAGCCTGTTGCCGATTATCAGCGCCGCAGTCTCCACTCTTATTTGCAACATATTGGGCGTTGAGGCTGTGATCAAGACTGCCAGATCATCTGCATAAGCAAGAATCTCGCACCCAGTTCCTATGTCCAACCTCAGCACTTGGTCATAGAAGACGTTCCACAGCGTCGGGCCAAGTACTGATCCCTGAGGAACCCCGCAACTCATTTTATAGGTTTGGCCGTCCTCCGCCTCTATTTTCCTGCATGATAAGTAGGACTGGATAACCCTAATTAGGTACCTGCTGATGCCCATTGACTTCAATTGGTTTATAATACCCCGCCAGGGAGCAGAGTTAAATGCGTTTTTCACATCCAACGTGAGAAGGGCTACGTATTCCCTACTCTTCCAGCTGCGTTGCCTTATCAGGTCGACCTTGTCCACAATTATGTTAAGAGCGTTTATTGTGGATTTGCCCTTTCTGAATCCAAATTTTTCCTCCAGTTCAGTCTCCAGTCTAGCTTTTATTAAGGATTCAAAGAGTTTCCCGCTGGCATTAAGTAGGCATATTGGTCTGTAGTTTATCGCAGATGAACTCTCCATTTTGGGCTTTTCGATCAAAACCAGCTTTCCAACCTTCCACAATCTCGGAAAATGGCCCCGGACTAAGCACCAATTCATAACGTTAGTAATGGACTCCGGATCCTTCAAAGCTGCTGCTTTCAACACCTCTCCAGGTATTCCGTCCAAACCTACCGCTTTACCATTCTTTATGTTACGCGCGGCGCTTAAAATTTCATCCGTAGTAAAAACCGGCACTTCCTCAGTAGGTATATTCAAGTTACCCCATTCAATGTCTGGTCTCGATGGGAAAAGAGCCCTCACTTGTTCTCTGACTTCATCTGCCGGGATAGGAACTCTAGCCCTATTCATAAACTTCCTGGTGACTATTCTGTATGCCCTTCCCCACACATCCGCGTTCAGTTCGTCGCACAGTTCTTTCCATTTTTGCTTTTTAGATCTTGCAATCTCCTCCTTGAGTTTCTTTTTTGCCCCTTTATACTCTTCACCCAGGTTAGTGACGGCCACATGAGTCCCCAGTCTTTTATTTTGCCTCTTAATTAATCGTCTCAAACGAATGCAGTTTCTTCTCAGTTCGGCAATCGCATTGTTCCACCAATATACCGATTTCCTATTACCACCAATCCTTTTGAACAACAAGAATCTATTACAGATTTTTCTTAGGGATTTATCTAGACCTTCCGGCTCAGGTGTTCTCATCGCTAGGCCATATTCCTCAACGTGAGCTGTTACTTTCTCCAGACCATTATACGTTACTTTCCACCCACGAGGACTTTGTTGTTTTCTTACGGATATGCAGCTCCTATCTAGCTCAAAGGAAATGTATCTATGTAAGCTCATATTTTCTACCTCATCCCTCACCCTCTAGCCGGTTATGTGTCTACTAATACCAGCGGTCGCTAAAGTAACATCTATGAGTGATTCTCCGTTGCTGTTCTTAAATGTGGGTGTATTCCCCCTATTCAAAACGACGAGATCGTTGCAACTGACCCATTCCTCGAGTATCCTGCCTTTTTCGTTTATTGCTATCAATGACCCAAATATACTAGATTTAGCATTCATGTCACCCCCAATAATAGTTTCCTTCCTCTTGCATTTAATAAGATTTTCAATGTCCACAAGCAGATTCTCCAGTAACTCACTAGGCTTATTAGGTGAAAAATATGCCGATATTACCATGAAGTTATCAAACTCAACACATACGTAGCCCTCGCCTACTATGTGATTCTTCGCCATCAGCTCCGAATTTTCCAGGCTAAGTTTGATGAAGGCATCTTTGTTTTTATCACATAGTTCGGTTCGTGATGCGAAACTATTAGGTTCCTGCCCCATTACTATATTAACACCTTCTTCGCGCATATGCTGATGTAGCATATCATAAGGCCTATCATAAGTCGCCGATCTCCTATCTGTGTTTACCTGTAAAAATCTTATCGTCATATATGCTAATTTCTGACAAACACCAACATACATATATTTTGACACTCATATAAATCGGACAGACAGGACACTCACAAGGTATAAAATATATAACAGTTAGATTATTGGTATGTACGAAAATATCACAGCCTTTATCACAATGCTTATTTATCACAACTCTTTTTTTAGGAATTTTACCCAATTTGACACCGCTGTTGTGGCTTTTAGCGATCTGATTGGAGAGGTCGCATATCGCTTCTTTATCTTACAATCCATGTGTACCTGCACAATTTGGATGGTGTGTTTCTACCCTTTACTGCTCTGGTTCATGATCTTGCGCCGGTATTGAGTCTTGTTTCTTTCGAGCCTGTTTTAAGGCTACTTTAAACTTCGGGCATCGCCCACTCTTCGCCGCATGGTCATTAATCTCGCATAGGAGGCAATATGCTTCACCGGGACAATCCTTTGCGGCGTGCCCCTCCTTGCCGCAGTTCAGGCATAATTTTTTCCTATCTGGGCCTTGACATTTTGAGGTATCGTGCCCGTACTCCCAGCATTTCCCGCATCTTTGCAACTCAATCCTTCTCTCGATATTGCATCGGACCATTCCAATGGGAATGCTGCCTTTTGTTTCCTTGGAGACGCTTTCACTAAGTGTGATTGTGACCGCCTGCGTATTAGCCATATTGGGTCTTAATTCCCCAATCTTAATATCTCTATCGCCAATATCCCCTAGGTGATCCATTAGTGAATCTTTGAGCTCGATACCCGTAGTTGTAGCGTCGATGCCCCTTATATGAAGGGTACATTTCCTGTCTTTCTTTTCTCCTGCAATTCGAATATTGCGTCCTGTGTTTGCCGCATCGAATGTGCTTTTTAATTGCTCCAAGGCCTCTCTATCTTTATCTGTTGATATGAGGAGATCACCCTCTTTGGTACTCCTAAAATTTCTAACAATGCCTCTGTCTTCACTGGTCTTTAGTATTTCTTTCACGTTTTTTAGGGTTTCCTTATAATCTTTTCCTTTAGATTCAACGATAAGTGCGTATGAATTATACTGTTTACCGGGCTTTTTTGCAGGGGATTTTTTTTGGTTTTCCGGTGGGAATATCCGTACTTTGGTGTTCACCTAACTGAAAACACATTCCGTCATTTTCCGAAGTGTATTCAAGGGTATGCTCCTGGTTTGATGTATGGATATATGTTCCTCTCCCATTGTCTCATTTTTTAGCAGCTGAAGTTTTGACCAAAATTCACCAAGGTCCTTGCCCATCTTTAACTTGATGATCTTTAGTCTTCTCGGGGTTTCTGCCTGTGTTCGCCTCAAAACTTGCTCTAACACTCCCATGTCACCCTCAATGTCCCGGAGATCAGGGTAACGGTCCCTGAATTGTCTCTGGATG
Source organism: Sitophilus oryzae (assembly GCF_002938485.1). NCBI lineage: Eukaryota > Metazoa > Arthropoda > Insecta > Coleoptera > Curculionidae > Sitophilus > Sitophilus oryzae. The sequence goes on along the minus strand of NW_022146179.1, from coordinate 1,062,983 downwards.
CTATTTTCCATCCCCGTATCATTCTCTTCTACCAGTACAGTCTTGACGGCCGCTTCCTTATCATGCACCGGATTACCGGTGATAATTTCAGTTCTTGTGAAAGTTTCTTCATCCCAATCCTGGTCTATGGTATCATTAAACTTCTCAAATGTGTCATAATATTGGATGTCGATGTATTTTTTGGCCTGACTTAGGTCTGTGAGATCTGTCTGGCAGGCTACATCCTCCTTTCCGAACTTGGGATCAGTTTGGACATCTACATCATATGTGGGGATTTTAGGTGAGACCCATCTATGTTCTTCTAGCCAGTTTTTTATCACTGAGCTTTTAAGGACCTCTATATTTCTCCTTATATTCGCCGAAGTTTCTTTGATTTCCCTTTTAGTATTGGAATTCTCAGTTATATATTTCTCCATGTCTTTGCTGTTATTAATGAGGCTTTTAATAGTCTCGCATATACTAACTGCCGTCATGCATTCCACTTTATTGACGGTCTCGATCTGTGACGAATTAAAGGATGTGTCAACTACCTTCCGTTTTTTAACAAAATCACAAGCCCCAATGGAGTTTGATCTTCTTATATTACCAGCAGGGGTCTGCAGTCTTGAAATCTGTATAATTGATTGTGTAAATCTAGTAATTGGAGATCTTCCTTCGGTCTGGATTTGGACCGAATTAAGAACGTTGGTTTGTGAAGTCGCAGGATTGCCCCCTCCGTATCCAACGGGGCAGCCCGCCAACGGATTAGATCCATCGGCGGGGTGGGATTCCCGCAATTGCGGACCCACCCGGAGACCAGCATTTTCCCTATTTTCCATCATGCAACTTTTGTTAAGTTTTAGTCCGGTGCTCCACCTTAGACCGGTTGCCTTCACTACGGCTACGAGCCCGGTCTGCCCGTTTTGGTTCACTCTTAGTCTCTGCGTTCAATCAGGGTCTTCCATAGATTGAGATAAGTCGGCTTACTCGGCGACCATTCCTTAGTGACCAGGTAGAAGATGTGTCTTGCTTGACCATGCGCATTGTCGATTAGCCTCAAGACGCTTCCAATCTCTGGATCCTGTCGGCGTAGTTCTCCGAGACGCCCAAACTTCTCATTGAACGTCACCGCGATTCCTCTGGACATCCGCAAATCTCGAGCCACACAATGAGCGAGCGAATAATCAGGAGGCATGAAAAAGAGGTCTCGTTGATCTTCTTTGGTTACACCATAGCGAGCCTTCTCACTGCTGTTGTATCGGGCCATGAAAATGCCAAAAGGAAAACCGAGGGTAGTCCATTTCAACCGTTTGAGCCCCTACCAAGGCGAAATAGAAGATGGTGCTGGGACCGTGAGAACCTGCAGCTTTGATCCCCCTGATTCGGAGATGTCCTTTGACGATTTCATGGCCCGATACAACAGCAGTGAGAAGGCTCGCTATGGAGTAACCAAAGAAGATCAACGAGACCTCTTTTCCGTGCCTCCTGATTATTCGCTCGCTCATTGTGTGGCTCGAGATTTGCGGATGTCCAGAGGAATCGCTGTGACGTTCAATGAGAAGTTTGGGCGACTCGGAGAACTACGCCGACAGGATCCAGAGATTGGAAGCGTCTTGAGGCTAATCGACAATGCGCATGGTCAAGCAAGACACATCTTCTACCTGGTCACTAAGGAATGGTCGCCGAGTAAGCCGACTTATCTCAATCTATGGAAGGCCCTGATTGAACTCAGAGAAGCCTTGCTAAACAACAACATTACACGATTAGCCATTCCGAAGCTGGCGTGTGGACTCGATGATTTGAGTTGGCGTACAATCCGGAACATGATTGAAGTCTTGTTCAGATTTACGGGAATCGAGATCCTTGTTTGCTGCTACAACCCAAAGCTGAGATCGGGAGAGAAAACTGTAGACTGCTATTTCTACAAGACTTCGCAATGTACCAGGGGCCAGCTTTGCAAATACCTTCATTCACCGTGTACATCTCGGGACGAGCATGTACCTAAGAAGGGGGCAGTGTTGCGGACCGGTGTGGACTCGACCTAACCTAACAATATGGCCCGCCCTCGGATGACCTTAACATCGCATTAAAGAATAGACACCGTAATGATTCATTCGAAGATTCGAGAAGTATCGAGTTCTACTGGAATGGAGTAGTACATACGAGAACAATCGAAACCTTCTCTATGCACCTAACGATCTATGGACTATTCTAGAGACCTTTAGCTGTAGGTATAAAAGCCGGCGGCTGTGGCTTAAAGAGGGCAGTTATAAATAGACAAGTACAGTTGACGCGCTAAAATTCAAAATAAATTCTTAGTTATAAATCGTTTGTAAATAGTTCTATAAGTCTTTTATCGTTATTGTTTTTGTTAATTAGTGTTAAATAAATAGTGTTTAAATAAATTGTGACTTTCTATCCACACGGAACCGACGAAAAACGTAACAATATGAAGATAATTAAATAGGTACTCTGCTTTGTGATCTCTAAGTAACAAACCTCTAAAATCTACGAGGGCAAAGTTAGAGGTCGCCAAAGTCACTCAAACGCAGTTTTTTGCATTTTCCGGGTGAAACCATATTTTTACTGCCGCAAAGTTTTTAAAAGTAAAGAGCATAAAAAAACCTATCAAACTGATGTGTAACTTTTTTTTACGTTTTACTGTTTAAGAGATAATATTGCATTCATTCCCACCTGATTCTCGCGGATTACGGTGTTCACTCGAACTGAGGATCGTGCGCTGAAGGTAGCGTTTTAAGAAAAGAGGTTTTTTGTTCTAAATTTAATAAGAGTGACAAAAACAGATTCCCGTTTATTTGTCTTTTGCTCGCCTCTGAGCATATCGATGGCGATAACAATGAAATTTTGATTTGGTTTGGTGAAACGTAAAAAAGTTACATATCAGTTTGGTAGGTTTTTTATGCTCTTTAATTTTAAAAACTTTACGACAGTAAAAAAATGGTTTCATCTGAAAAAATGCAAAAACTGCGTTTGAGTGACTTTGGCGCCCTCTCTCGAGAATCTTGTCCCCGTTGGTTTTAAAGGTTTGTTACTTAGAAATGAAAATGTAGAGAATTGAATCCTCTTCATTTTTTGTTCCATAAATTTTTTTGTGGGATCCGATGCATGGCACCCATATAGATTGCCAGTTCGCTGCAAGCTGATCCGCATTCTTCCTACTTCCATATCTCTGCTTTTGTACAAAGTTCAAACATAAGAATATATGGAAGAATGGTACCAACCTCTCTAAATTCGTTGCAGGTGGAATCTCGTGATTCTGTACTTGAACGCCATGATGATTTTGTACTTTGATTTGCAACTCTCGGGTATTTTTCGAAAAAATATCCTCTTCATCGTCTGGGTTAGTCTACAAAATAGTCTTAAGCTTCATTCAAAAATTAGTGATTTCAATTAGCGTAGAAGATTGTTCTTGTAATTTCAACGTAAGCATTCAGAACGTCAAAATTAGTGGTAGTTGGTGTTAAGCTTCATTCAGAACAAAGATTCAGAACCTCCCAATTAGTGGAATAAATTAGTGGTTTCAATATGACACTTTATACATTTTAGTTTACGATCATTCACAACGTTTAAAAAAACACAATTAAAATTAACAGAATATCCTAGCAACCCTCTTGCTGTATCCATAAAGAAAGCATAATATTTATCTTATAAAACAATAAACCATTGATTTCTAACCAAAATTTTTCTTGACGGGTGATAATCAAAGGCCATAATGACATTCCTCGCAAATTTTGAAGTGTAATTAGTGGAAAAGCCAAAAGTTTGTAAACTTTTTCCACTAATTGAAAATTACTACCACTAATTATAACGTTCTGAACGCTTACATTAAAATTAGGTGAACAAACTTCTACGGCTAATTGAAACTACTAATTTATTCCACTGATTTCGAGGTAATTCAGAACCTCGAAATCAATGGAATAAATTAGTGGTTTCAATTAGCGTAGAGGTTTGTTCCTTTAATTTCAATGTAAGCATTCAGAACCTCGAAATTAGTGGTTGACATTTTCAATTAGTAGAAAAAGTTATCAAACTTTTAACTTTTCCACTAATTATACTTCAAAATTTGCGAGAAATGTCATTTTGACCTTTGATTATTTTCCGTCAACAGAAATTGTGGTTAGAAATCAAAAATTCATTGTTTTTTTTATAAGCTAAATATTTGGCTTTCTCTATGGATACAACTGACTACCGCAAGCTGTTCCTAGAATATTCTATTAATTTTAATTATGTTTTTTAGATATTGTGAATGATCGTAAACTAAAAAGTATAAAGTGTAATTGAAGCCACTAATTTATTCCATTAATTGCGAGGTTCTGAATGAAGCTGTAGTAATTTAACTTTTGCCACTAATTATACTGCAAAGGTTGCAAGAAATGTCATTTTGGTCTTTGACTATTATCCGTCAAGAGTAGGGTTACCAGACGTCCGGATTACCGGATATAGCCGTATTTTCACTACTCTCGGATTTTTCATAAGCCTCCGGATTTTAATGTTCCCTTTTTAGAAATGTCGCAATAATGCAAAATAATATATTAGTTTTAATAAATTTAGTTATTTAAAAAATCTTCGATAAATTCAGCAGTGTAAATTTATTGTTTTACTTCGTAAATTTTAAGTTTTGAAAGTTATAAATGTATTTTTTTCAAACGTCACAAAAGTATATTTTTGTGACGTGATTGACAACATAAAAAAGTAATTTTAACGCCTAGGCATAAAAGTAAAGCACTTTTACGCCTAAGTACAAAAGTAGGAAAATATTTATTAAACTGACACAAAGTGTCAAATTAAACGAGCGTAACCATAGTTTCACGATATATAATTACTTAGTTTTAAGCTTCATTCAGAACCTCCCAATTAGTGGAATAAATTAGCGGTTTCAATTACACTTTATACTTTTTAGTTTACGATCATTCACAATGTTTAAAAAACACAATTAAAATTAATAAAATATCCTAGCAACAGCTTGCGGTAGTCTGTTGTATCCATAGAGAAAGCATAATATTTAGCTTATATAACAATAAACTTTTGATTTCTAACTAAATTTTTTCTTGACGGGTGATAATCAAAGGCCAAAATGACATTCCTCGCAAATTTTGAAGTATAATTAGTGGAAAAGTTAAAAGTTTGTGAACTTTTTCCCAGTGGTCTACGGAGAAATTTATACAAGGGGAAGCGATTCGATAAAGTTAATAAAAAAAGTCGAAAAATATGTTTAACAGATCACATATAAACCACTACCTAGATTCATATTACTTGCTATGAATTATTAATTAAAAATATTAAAAAGCTTGGTCTCAACGTATAGGGAAGCGCCGCGCCGGCGCCGCTTCCCCCGCTTCCATGAACCACACGCGCCTGCTTTTTCCACTAATTGAAAATTACTACCACTGTGACTACCACTAATTATGACGTTCTGAATGCTTACATTAAAATTAAGTGAACAAACTTCTACGGCTAATTGAAACAACTAATTTATTTCACTGATTTCGAGGTTCTGAATGAAGCTTTATTTATTACTTTTAAATACTTTTATATTATTTGGAACGTTTAAAATTGTTTAACAAATTATTAGTAACGTTTGAAAAAAAAATAGAATGTTCAGCCTCTCCACAAAAAGTAGATATCATTTTTACTCCTAATAAAACAATATACTATTTCATTATCTTTGGTTATAAAGACATTAAAAGAAGGCGTAAAAGTATTTTTTTACAATATGCCTAGGCGTTAAAATGATTTTTTATATTGTCAATCATGTCGCAAAATTTAATACTTTTGTGACATTTGAAAAAAGTTTGTTGTGTATAAGCTAATTATTATGCTTTCTCTATGGATATATACAAGGTGTCCCAGAAATAAGTCCAAGTATTTTAACTGGTAGTATAGTTCAACCCCAGAAACCCGCCTATGAGTTTTTTTTCGAGAAAAAAAAATTGAAAATTCGAAATTTTTTGGAATTTTTTTTAGTTTTTAGTTAAAAAACATAATTTCGTGATAATATGGCAACATAGGCATTAGATTAACTTTACAAGAAAGAAAATCCAGAAAAGATCCAGAAAATTTTAACTGCTATACCCACCCATACTAACTATACAGAGCGTCGGCTACCTCTCGCATGTATTTGTGATGTGTGTCATCAGTGTTTCACAAGTACACGATATATACAAGGTGTCCCAGAAATAAGTGTGCAAGTATTTTAACTGGTAGTATAGTTCAACCCCAGAAACACGCCTATAAGGCTTTTCTTGCGAACTTTTTTTTTTAAATTCGAAATTTTTTGGGAATTTTTTTAGTTTTTAGTTAAAAACATAATTTCTTGATAATATGGCAACATAGGTATTAGATTAAATTTACAAGAAAGAAAATCCAGAAAAGATCCAGAAAATTTTAACTGCTATACCCACCCATACTAACTATACAGAGCGTCGGCTACCTCTCGCATGTATTTGTGATGTGTGTCATCAGTGTTTCACAAGTACACGATATATACAAGGTGTCCCAGAAATAAGTGTGCAAGTATTTTAACTGGTAGTATAGTTCAACCCCAGAAACACGCCTATAAGGCTTTTCTTGCGAACTTTTTTTTTTAAATTCGAAATTTTTTGGGAATTTTTTTAGTTTTTAGTTAAAAACATAATTTCTTGATAATATGGCAACATAGGTATTAGATTAAATTTACAAGAAAGAAAATCCAGAAAAGATCCAGTGGTTCTCAAAATTTCAGCAAAAAATCATTTTTTTGGGAAATTTTCAAAGTAACATAACTCTGTTATTTTGGACTTATTTGAAAAACGGTAAAGAGAAAATATGTTTCTTTTATCGAGATCTACCACCCCTTAAAATACTTGCACTTATGCACTTATTTCTGGGACACCCTGTATAGCCGATGTTAGCCAATATCTACACGATATGTTAGCCGCGGTTACTAAATTTAAATGTCGAAAAAATAAAAATAATACTTACAGTAACATAATTATATCTTTTCGTATTGCCGGACTTTAGATAAATGGGCTTCTTAAACAATAAATTAACAACCAAACCCTTAAAAAGAGTTTTTTAAATTTTATTACATCTTTAATAATTTAATATAGGCTTGGTGCATTTCAGTTGGTTTCAAAAAATTCCGACCGCAGCGCTGTATACGGCAGAAATCAGAAATTTTCGCTATATATTTCACGCCGTCCCGGTTACAGTTCATGTTGATCGCATTAAAATAATATTGAAATCGTGGCTTTGTCACAATATTTAAGCATTTTAGTTGTTTGCTAGTGCATTTATTGAAACTATAAATATAAAACACTCAGGTACGAGGTTTGTGTGATGTAACGCTGTTACGGGTAGTAAAAAATAAGTGAAAAAGAATCCGAACTAGGCATCGTGTTGTGTTGTCACAATTTCAAATGTTAATAAAATTGCCGAAAAAATATTAACGCGTAATGGAGTGCGTAATTAGGGATTTGGGGGTGCAATAACATTCAATAACTCAATTTTCTCGGATATTCAACACTCCCGAAACAACATTTTATAGCTTCATACAGAAGCGCCACTAGGCTTAGTCAACACATGACTTGTGCGGGTTGTATAAAATTGATTTTAACCTCAAATCAATATTATCTTATAGTGACCTCAAGTCCCCCCAAAAGGCTTGAGCCCTCCTAAAAGTCTATGTCTAGTTGCGCTCCTAGCTTCATATGCTTGTGTCTAGCCCCATGAGGCAACTATTAAGCCCGAACAATCACGTTAGAGTTTTTGACCAAACACAAATGAATTAACACCCTCCAAATAACCACGCTAACCAACCTGATTGGTCAAGCTTAATAGTTGCCTGCTGGGGCTAGACACTTCTGCTTCATAGTTTCTCACACCGATTTGATCCAAGGCAAAAATGGATTCAAGCAGTTGGACGAAACAAGTGAGTAAACAAAGTGCTCGTTATATAATCAAAAAATTAAAGACATACTATGAGAGGATAAAATATAATTTGCAATATTAATGGATACTTTTTTAATCAACTAGTAATTAAAATCTAATTTCTAGTGTTGTCGATAAGTAATGTGTTTTATAATGGTACCATCAGATTTAAATGTGAGTAAGATATACATATATTTTATTTAATTGTTAACATTAGGGTAGTTTTTCCAATTGTATATGTGTGGAATTCCACTGAAATGTGTTTTTTGAGTTGTTTTTAAAAAAAATTGATTGTATTTTTGCTCTCTCTTAACGTTGTAGTGTCCTGAAGATGCAAATAAATTTTGCGAAACCTTGACTAATTTAAAACAAAGTTCTGTTGACTTTTTTTCGGTCCTAACCCAATTAAAAACACTGGGAGTAATTAAACTGTTTTATGAACATCTAAAATTATAATTATATCTTTTAAAAAATTTCGTTATAACCGAAATACTCCAGTTATTATGACCCCACTAGCAAAACCGGTGATTAAAACTATGCTCGCTACCGTAGCTGAACTCATCTAAATTTTTTTTTGGCTGGATTAATAAATTATAATACAAGTTAGACCTTCTGAAGATATCAACAAATTTACTTTTTTATTTTTATTTTTAGAATTTTCACAAATTATACTTCGTAACACTTTTAGAATAATTATATAAAAAATTTTAATCCGTATATTTGTATATATCAGTTGTTCACGATATTCTCCGATGGTGGCAGCACCGGCGGAGAATGCCACCAAGCCTATACAATTTATAATACACTCAGATGCAAAAAAAACGCAACGGAGAAATTTTTGGTTAAGTTTAAATTGTTATATTTTTGTTATTTTTAGCCCTATTTTCATGAATTTTTTAGCAAGCTGTAATTATATCAACTTTAATTCGTAAACTCAGCTTTTTATAAACTTTGGTATTTGGCATATTATATAGGGTTAATCGAGGGGTTGTTTTTTTTACGCTAACTTTAAAACACCCTGTGCAATAATTTCGTCTGTGAATTTTCTTAAAATATAATTTTACGGTGAGAACCATGACTCCTGAGCATTTTGTTTCTTGATTCATGTTAATATTGTTAATACATGCTCTGGTTAATTTTTAGGAGCGAAATGAACTGATAACGATCAATTTGCAATTTTTTTTAATTATCATTACTTTTTGATGTAATTTTTTAATATGACGAGATGGTTTTGGACACTGCATAGGATGTTTAGGAGGAGAGTTAGTCACCGCGTCACTGCATTGGATACTCTATACTAAATTTAAAAAAAAAACGTAAAAAGACTAACGATACAGTCCGGGTTTTAATAAACATTAATAACGATAACAGAACTAACGGTATTAAAGAAAACATCTGTAATACTTGAGTATACAAACAGAAAAAAAATTGTAAAAAAGACCCTAATACTTTATATTGCCGCCTTTTGGTGCTATAACCATGCTATAATTGCCTGTATATGTCCGTTCATATACCGTCATTGAGGCTGCATAATATATCATATTGCGTTATGTTTTCCGATTCTTTTTTAAGCTCCAAGCGAAGTTCATTTAATGAAGCTGGTACTGCTTCACGACCTCTAACCCTCCTGCCAAGCATTTGCCAATAAATTAAAAATAAAAATGATAATTGAGAAAATTGCAAATTGTTGGTGGCAAACTCATTTCGCTCTTAAAAATTAACCAAAGCATGTATTGACATGATCCAAAAAATAAAATGTTCAGGCGACATGGTTCTCACCGTAAAATCAAAGATGTAAAATTATATTTTAGTTTTAAAGTTAAGGTAAAAACAACCTCTAGATTAACCCTGTATAATATGCCAAATACTAAAGTTTATAAAAAAACTTAGTTTACGAATTAAAGTTGATACAATTAATGTACAGCTTGCTAAAAAATCATGAAAATAGGGCTAAAAGTAACAAAAATATATCACTTTAAATTTGACCAAAAATTTCTCCGCTGCGTTCGTTTTTTGAAGAGTGAGTGTACATTATTGGAATTTATATTAAAATAAAACTTACTTGCAGAATGATAGCTTGATACCATAAAATAATCTGCATTAAAGAATTAGTCAAAATGTGATGCCCTATTATAATTGGAGCTAATATGAAGCCTATCGCCGAGACTGCATGGGCTATGTTGGTCAGAAGAGGTAGTTTCAATCGAAAATATTGGGCTACCAATATTTCACATTGAGCCATTTGGATTGAAGCTCCAAATCCTAAATCAGAAAATAATTCGGTAGCATAAATACTCATTTCCACGCTTATATAGTATATATTTTTATTATTTTATTCCTTTTTGAGTATCCCCTGTAATATCAGAAACTAGAGATTAGCCAGATTCCAGATTAGCCCACAGTGATTTTCCCTTCATATATACAGGGTGCGTCTCAAAAGTGGCTTACCCCTATAACTTTTTTGTTTTTTTCAGATAAAAAAAAACGAAATTTAGAATTTAGTATGTTGTATATGACATTATATTATACAGAAGCGCTGAGGGGCCAGCTGAGTTCTTTTTATATATGACTATAGCCAGATAATAACCGACTATAGTCAGGGTGAGTTGAACCCTTAGCAATTAAAGATTATGTAGTCTTAGATGGTCTCTATTATATACACCCTGTATATAAACTTATGGTTAAAAATTGAGGTCTAAACTTAAAAAAAATCATTTAAGACTATGCAGTAGGCTTATGTTAGAATAAAAAGTTATCAGTCAGACAGCAAAATATCGGGACTGTAATATACAGGGTGTTAATTAAGTATGTGGCTAAACTTCAGAGGGCGATTCTTTGAGTGATTTTAAGGTAAAAAATTCATATAAACATGTGTGTCCAGAAATGCATATTTTTGAAGATACAGGGTGTCAATGATAATTAAATGGGACAAACATAAAACTGGTCGTACAATAAAGCGGTTTTTATTTTTTTTTGTCAAAAAACCTCCTAGTATCAACGGGAGAGCCTCCGAAAAAGTAGACCCGAAATAGTAAACTAAACAGCACAAGCTTATTCACTTCTTTTTGAACAGCTAATGAAATCCACGTGAAAACCACCTGTTGCGAAATATACTGCTCATGCTTAACATATCCAGGAGCGTCTAAAACTGTATAAATATTATCTGACTATAGTCATTTATGATCTGATTATAGTCGTTTGTTATCTGACTATAGTCGGTTGTTATCTAACTACAGTCGGTTATTATCTGACTATAGTCATATATAAAAAGAAACTCAGCTGGCCTCTCAGCGCTTCCGTAAAAAACTGACAAAATGGCTTGTATCGCGTTTAAAACTATACAAATATTATCTGACTATAGTCAGTTTTATTATCTGACTATAGTCATTTATTATCTGGCTATAGGCAGTTATGATCTGACTATATAGTCATTTGTTTTCTGACTATAGTCGGTTGTTATCTGACTATAGTCGGTTATTATCTGACTATAGTCATATATAAAAAAACTCAGCTGGCCCCTCAGCGCTTCCGTACGAAAAATAAATAAATAAATAAATCTTATTTTTACGTGCGGAATCTATCGATGAGAGATGGCATATTTTTTTGGGTAAAGGTGTGGATCCGGTGGCTGACCTTGAAGCCCATATTTGCTGCCTTTGATCATCGACACTACGCAAGCGCACATCGTCGATATTGCCAAGTTGCTGTTTATTTTCGAATTATTTTTAGTTGAAAACAAATAATGTTTTTTGAGTGTTAATCAGTAATAATAATAATACAAATTCTCTATAATTAATTACATAATTTCAGATTTATCTTGATATCAAAAATTTAGGTAAGAAGGATAATGGAGATTGTGAATTAAAGGTATTATGATTGTAATCGGAGTTGTAAGTAATATAATATTGTAATAATAATAACATTTATTTATATATTTACATTAGAATTAAAAATTATCATTTACGGATTTTTTCTTTTGGTTTTAAACCGATTAGAATTATTTTGAATCATCAATATGACACATTTATTACATCTAATGTAGGCATATATATTTTACCGAAGAATGCTGATAGGATTAAAATAAACTTTATGCTTTATCTTTTTCTCTTTAGAAGGGATATGGTTTGTGTCGTAGAATACATTACAGTAATTTATATCCTGTACTTTGATATTCTTTTCTTAATTTACTGTCATTTCTTTCCTGTAATGCAAAAATCTTGATAATCAGGGTCTATTTTTCATCTGGTCGGGCCCTCTTTTCCAATAAAATTCAAAAATTCAAAAAATTATGAATATTTTACAACCTTTAACGGGCCCCCAGACCACCGGGCCCAAGGCCCGAGCCTTATAGGCCTTATGGTATAATAGGACCTGTTGATAATATGGTGAAGGTTCATTTTTGATCTTGGATAAAAAAAGATTGGAGAATAAATGTTAAGATATCTTAATACTTGCAAATCCTTCCATTAGGAAAAATATTGTTTATAAATCATATATGCTAATATCCTGTACTTTGATATTATTTTCTTAATTTACTGTAATTTCTTTCCTGTAATGCCAAAATCTTGATAATATGGTGAAGGATAATTTTTGATCTTAATAGATTTATACCCAGACCAAGTTAAGACTTAAGTTAGTTTGTGATTTGTATTAAGATATTTCTTATAATTTTTTTATGTCTTTATACCTACTACATATTATTATGTTTTGTGGTGTGGATAATAAATGTTAAGATATCTAAATACTTGCATATCCTTTCATTAGGAAAATATTATTTATAAAACATATGTGCTAAGAAAATCACATAAATTAGGTGTAAGAATAGAAAAACCCTAAGGTTGCAGAAAAATTAATGCAATATACAGGGTTAGTCTTAAATAAGTGCAAATAATTTCAGGGGTAGTATCATAGACTTAAAATAAAATATAGACTACACTATTTACATCTCAACGCGGACAAACAACCTTTTTTGTACACATGTTTACTTCTGGGTACAGTCGACCGAGCCTTCCTCATCCAGCCTATGTTGTCACGTCTTTAATATTATCAATATTTTTTTTCTTGTTATACACATATATTGAGATATTAATACTACAGTTTAATAAAGTAGGTTTTAGTATTCCATAGATGTATTAAATAGTCCTTATACTACTAAATTATAAGTCGGATACTGTTTAATAAGGATAAGTTCTTTACAATATGACAACACCGATTAGAGGCGAGGGAGCCTATTCATTCATTTATTACCTTGTAGTAAGTGTCGCACGTGTGCGGTAAAGCTTTGTTGCCGCTATCTCCCCGGCTGTATTAACGCATTTTCTTAGCTTGTAGTCCTTAAGTGTTTATTTTATTGACTTTTTCTGTTCAAAAACTATAAAATATGGTTCGCCAGTGCCAAATTTGCAAGAAATTTGACTTAAATAATCCATTTAAGTCTTGAAACGACTTTTGACCGGTAGGCAACTCTCAATTTACCCATTGGCAGTCAGTGGCGTTGTTGTAGAAAGGCACTTATTTAGATAATATTTTAGTAAAATGTAAAATCTGATTTTTTTCTTTTACATTACATTATTTACTTACTTACATTGTAACAAAATCATAATTATAACCCTGTTAATAATTAATTATGTTTTTATTAAAAATATATTCCGGTTTATTCTAAAATTATCTTCAGAATCTAAAATAACGTACAAGAATTTTAAAATGATATTACATTATGAAACAAGATTTTTTAATATACCGGGTCGTCTCAAAAGTGTATAACAACCAATAACCCTCAACCCTATAACTTTTTTTATTTTTTCAGATAAAAAAACAGATTTGTATGTTAGTAGGTATATGACATAAATTAGGATTTATTGACGTATGCAATTGTTTTTGGTCTCTTCCTGTTTCACCGAAATGATTACATCTTTTGATTTTTAAAGGCACCCTCGGTATATTGCTACTTTATTCGATAAAAAATGACACTCTGAATAGAATGACTTATCATATGTCAACTTTTGACATTGTCGCTTAAAAACATATCCTATTTTAAATTTCAATCCAGTTTTTTTCAATCCACTAAGTTTTAATCAAGGAGCCTTGGAAATATAGTTTTGATCGTCTAATAGGTTTCGTGTCTTGTCTAGGCCGGTTAAAAGATGTACAAATCGTATTTTTAATCATACATATGTCAATTTTTTCAAATGGAACAAGGGTGACTCATTAGCATATTTGGAAAAAGCATTTTTTATGAATATATTGATACCACACACTTGGTATTTCGAGTCAAATTGTCGTTATGAACCGCGTGTTACAATTACAATTAAACCATATGCGAAAATGTCAAAAGTTGACATATGATATGTCATTCTATTCAGAGTGTCATTTTCTATCGAATAAAGTAGAAATATACCGAGGGTGCCGTTTAAAAATTAAAAGTTATAGTCATTTCCGGTGAAACAAGAAGTGACCAAAAACAATTGAATGCGTCAATCAATCCAAATTTATTTCATATACTAACATACTAAATCTTGTTTTTTTATTTGAAAATATAAAAAAATTATGGGGATGAGCCACTTTTGAGACGCACCCGGTATAATAAAGATAGTACCGAGTTAAATAAATGTAGTTTTTATTTTATCCACTTCCTATCACCTTCCTTGCTTTAATGGAACAGATTTATGTTTTCTCTAATTTACATAATAAGACATCACTTAACCAGAAAAAAAAAAAAATTACAACAATCATATTTTTTTTTCTCTCCCTGTCGCCGATTCTATTATATCTGTGGAATAGATCCTGTTTTGATTAATATTGGGGGTTGTAATGTTTGACTAAAATTAATAATTAATTATTAATTTCAAAATTACCTAATTTCGATTATAAAATTTCTTCTATAACGTGTATTTTATTATTTTTATCCTTTTTGGACTCTAAATTGTTTTTTCTAAACTTTTATTTAAAAAACCTGTCCTAAATCTTAATAAAATATAAAAAGTTTAAATACGATATATTTTTAATTTAACTATAGCTTCATTAAAATAAAAAAATTACCCGGCTATGATACGGAGAGTTCAGGTGTACTTGAGAAACGAAAGACAGTGTTGTGTTTCTCGGCAGAGTCGTCAGGGAACGACCGTTACGACAGAGACAACCTATCTATCGCTCGTGTCTCACTCGTTATAACCTAAAACAATAACAAAACAATAACAAGACAGTGTCTGACCGCATGTTCCAGCTATTTATGAATGAGATGCTCAGTCTATATTTTATTTTAAGTCTATGGGTAGTATATTTCGACCCTAGGAGCACGTCTATGAAGTTTTTTTTCGCTAAAAAAAGATGTTCAAAATCGTGCATTTTCTTTTAAATTTTCCTGTATATTTTTCGAAAACTTTTTAGAACTGCCTGTTGTTCACCGCAAATTTTCTCAGGGTATACTTTTTTAATCTCTGATATTACCATAGTTACGGTTTTACTCTATGGTTACGGCAATGCCTTCTATTAAAAGATCAGCCTGCGGGCGAGATTTATGACGTCACGCTAGTTAGATATAACGGATTAATAAATATGTTGTAGAATACATGGAAAACATAATTATTCCTCAGATTTTTGGTTTGTATTTTAAAAATGATATAGTTTAAATGAAATATACATAATATACAGTACAACTACAACATATATACCTATTTATAGTAATAAATACTTTGGCAAATAAACTATGAACCATACATATGCAGCAAATGTTTTACAATGTACAAATAATGTATAGGTACATAAGATAATGGGTAAAATGTAAATATATTTTAAATTTTGGGGTTTGAAAATCGATCTAATTTAACAAAAACATTGAATATCTACTAATAGTGATGTATTATTATTTGCATTCACAAAATTTATATGTATATTTTGCAAGTATCAATGTTCGAAAAATTATATTTACAAATAATACAATATTATCTAAAAAGGCGTCAGCGATGGCTATGAAATGAAGATCGCTGGCATTTTATATGTTAAATTATTCTAAAATTTTTGATTTTCTTGGGATTTTTAGGTTCGGGAAAAACGCTGATTAAGTTTTCATTTGGGTTTTCATTATTTTTATTTGGTATAAAAAAACGTTTCGGCTAACTATAGCCTTCACAGTGTTGTGTCATATGAGAAAAATAGTGTCGAATATAATCCAAAAAATTACATATACAATATAATTCACACCTCATAATGTTTACTGCAATTAATAAACTAATATAAACTTATCAAAAGATGACCACATATTTTTTAAAATTATTATTCTTAACACTAAAATTATCTACATTGACTATGGAGTACGCAGTAAACATTATGTGCGTGGTGTGCATATTTTATATGCAATTTTTGGATTATATTCGACACTATTTTTTTCATATGACACAACACTGATGGAGGCTATAATGTTAGCCGAACCGTTTTTTTTTAAACCAAATAAAAATAATGAAAACCAAATGAAAAATCAATCAGCGCGTTTTCCCGAACCTAAATTCCAAGAAAATCAAAAATTTAGAATATTTAGAATCAAGGTTCAAGAATATCAAATTTTCCAAGATAGTAAAATTCTAGTTAATTATTTTATGTGTACAGTTATTTAGGGAATGTCATCGATGTTCATTTCCAAGCCAACTAGACGCCGATTTTTTTTCGATGATACGGTATAATTCTTACGTAAAATGTAAATAACATTAGACCAATTAAAACAAAGAAATATGAATTTCTTAGTATTTTTAGTAACACCTTTATTCTTAAAACTTAATTTTGTATTATGCAAATATACCAATTTTATTGTTATTTTATTCATATTGTATTCAGCCATCACTTAAATATTTGATATTAATTTGGTATTATAAATAATCAATACTATTCATTAAAAATTACTGAACAAATATATGTTATGCTTAACATACATTATATATTATCAAACAAAAACACATTCTTCTTTTAAACTGTATCAGTCTTGTCTTTACAAAAATCTTTTTTAAAATTTGAACTCAAAATAATAAATAATAAATAATAATAATACACATATTCTTTATTTTTCCCTAGATCATAATACCTACTTACGTGTTTGAATCTATCGAAGCTGAACCAGCAACATTTGGAGTGGAGATTCCACAATATGAATAAAATAAACATAATTGTCCAGTTTTCATTAATACCATCATGGGAGAATATTATTTTTAAATTTATTAAAGATATTTTCAATAAAATTCTCTTGATTTATAACTCGTACCCACTTTTCTTGCTCTTCCGGACACTTTAGGCTGCCTAGTATAATAACTATCCTTAGTAACCATCCTTTCCACCAGGAACACAACAAAAAGATGAGGCATAGCACCAATAACACACTCCACTTAAGCTTTATTGATGAATTGTTAGAGTCTTAAAAACACACACAAAAAATCACGATAAGTAAAAAATGTATGGGCACTTTTAGGTTAAATCACTTGCACACCGTGTAATTTTTAAAATTTCTATTTTTTTGTGCGAAACCGAGAGTGACCATATATCTGGTAGTAGTTTATGTCACTTCAACACCAAAATAATTAGTTTTTTGCACTACAATAATAAATAATACCAAAAATCAAAGAGTTAAAAACAAAAATCAACCGACAAAATATGAAACGGAATCTAACCCAATATCTAAGTATGTACAGCTGATGAAGTAAACAAAAGTCCGCCCGTAGGCTGATCTTTTAATAGAAGGCACTGGTTACGGCAATAAAAGGGATGCAAATGCAGAAAAAATAAGGAAAAAATCCGGTGGCTCTCAAAATTTTTTCAAAAAAAATTTTTTTTTAAAATTTTCAAACTTAAATAACTAGGTTATTTTGGACTTGTCTGAAAAATGGCAAAGAAAAAATATGTTCCTTTTATCGAGATCTACCAGCCCTGAAAATATTTGCACTTATTTAAGACTCACCCTGTATGTTATATGTATAAGCAGAATTAAACAAGGTATCTATTAATTATTACTGATTCGACAGTTATAATTACGGAGGCCTTTTTAAAGCCTACGTAGGTTTAATGGAATGTTATAAAACCTATTATGAACATGATATGGGGCTACAGCATTTAAAAATTCAAAAAAAAGAAGAAACTTGGACACATCCCTTTTAACTTTCTAAATTTTTAATAAAGCACTTTTTAAACGTAGCATAATAATCTAGAACAATTAGATTAATTATGGCAATCTAGAGTTTTATTTCTATTTAATTTTATTGACTGTGAATATACGTAATAAAGCGTGCACGTGCTTTGTTAAATATTAAAATAATAATATAAATAATACTAAAATAATACTGGATGATCGAAAAAAAATGGCGTCAGCGATGACTATGAAATGAAGAATCAAGTTCGCTGTCATTTTATATGTAAATTTATAAGGGAAATGTCATCGATCGTCATTTCCCAGCTAACTGGACGCCGATTTTTTCGATCATACTGTATATATTGACAAAAAACGCTGAAAAACACATTATTTGTTTTCTACTGAAAATTTCAAAATAACCTGCAATCTGGCAACATCGACGATGTACGCATGCGTAGTATCTGTGATTAAATGCAGCAAAAACTCGTTTCAAGGTCCACACCTTTACCTTTTTTGAAACACCCTGTATACTTAGGTTCTTATAGGACTGTGGGAATACTCAAGACATAATTCAAATTCAAGATAATACCACAATAATAACAAAAAATATTTAAATTCAGATCTAGGTTAGAATCGGACTGAAAGAATCGATTCGGAAGTTCTGTATCGATTCGATTTTGGCCATTGACCATCCCTATAATATTTTCTACATGTTTTCTACTTAACACCCCGACAGCCCCGACTCTGAAGCCCCGTTCTCAGAACAGCGACTGTCGCCAGCGACACGTCAAGAGGACCAATGAGATTTGTACAAAATTCAAACAGCTGTCAATTTTAAATTTAGTACAGCTCCCATTGGTTGTTTGAAATGTCAAACTGTGTCGCCAGCGACACGACGTCGTTCTGAGAACGGGGCTTGACTCTAACTCACCTGCGACGATTCCAGCCAAAATATAGAGATAAATTTTGCCTGATCCGGTCATTCCAATCCATACGAACAGCAATCCAGCACAAGTCAAGCAATTACCGGCTGTTGCGATCAGTTTTGGCCAAGTACTCTGCGATATAAGGTGTCTGCTCGCGGAATCTAATAACACAAGTAAAGCAAACAGGTTGCAACGTGTTGGGACAAGTGTTTTTATTTAAATCGGTAAGAATAACCGTTCTGTAGCTTTTTTATAGCCTACTTTATTTTTTTATATGTAATAATTTTGGGAGAAACTCAAAACATGTGATCTAACAGGATTTAACGGGTTAACCTCCAAAAAATGTAGTGATTATACTGGTTGTGTAGGTATTTCATTATTTTCATTCTTTTTTTCAAATTTTTTATGTTGAGATGTTACGAATTAAATTATGGTTTTATTATATAATAATAAATAAACGACATCATACGGTTTAATTTGTATACCATACCTACCTATATTAATAACAAAAACTGTTTAACTGTATGTATGGCTGTATGTTTTCCACAAATGTTCGAAGTATTTTGTTTTTCATGTAACTTACAACAAAACGATCCGAAATGATTGAAATTGTTGGTTATTCCGCTTTTGTTCATTTGGTTAAAATAAATTTAAGAAATTCAGAATTCAGATATTTATCATGTTATCACCTATTAGGTTATCACAAATCACAAGCGGCAAAACAAACGAAAAAGTAAATAATGTGACTAATTTCTTAAAGATATTAAATTAGTTTTCCATAAGGGTGCATCCACACTATCCTAGAAACGGCGTATCGGCGTAACGGCGTAACGACCTTGAATATATTTCCAGTAATTCTATTAGCTGAAAAACTCATCTGTCAGAAATTTTATCTGTCAAAAATTTCAGCCAATAGAATAACTGGAAATCGATTCAAGGTCGTTACGCCGTTACGCCGTTTTTAGGACAGTGTGGATGCACCCTGAATCAATTCAAAATCAATCAAAATTCATCTGTCAGAAATTTTATCTGTCAAAAATTTCAGCCAATAATAGAATTGTTGGAAATCTATTCAAGATCGTTACGCCAATAATGCCGTTTCTAGGATAGTGTGGATGCACCCTAAATACCCTAATAGTGAGGGTGCATCCACACTATCCTAGAAACGGTCTATGTAATTCTATTGGCTGAAATTTTTGACAGATGAATTTGACAGATAAAATTTCCGACAGATGAATTTTTCAGCCAATAGAATTACTGGAAATCTATTCAAGGTCGTTACGCCGTTACTTCCTATACGCCGTTTCTAGGATAGTGTGGATGCACCCTAATAGTGAGACTAAACACAACGAAATAAAAAAAATTGGCGCCGGGAGGCACGTATAGCCGCCCATACTAAAATATGTTAATAAAAAAATTGGTAGGCAGTTCTTTTAGTTTCAAAGTAAAGGAATTTTTCAAATTTTTTTTTATCTCAAAAACTGCGACTTTGACTGATTTTGATGTTATTACAAATTTTGTTGCAAATATTATTCCTAATCTTAAATTGAAAACCGCGTTTCGCTATCTACTGTAATTTTAGAGTTAACGATTTTTTTAAATGTTTAACCCCCTCCAATACCTCCTTACCAACCCCCCACCCCCACCACACAAAACTAATGGCCAGATTCTCGGGTGCCACAGTATTTTTGTGCCAAATTTGGTTAAACTCGGTTTAACGGTTTTTGAGTTATCGTGTTACAGACAGACGGACAGACAGACAGACAGACACCATGAAAATATTTTGTATTTAGGTCATTTATGACCCAAATAACTCATTTTGAGTGAAATTAAAAAAACATTTTTTGCCGATCTCAATAGCCTACCATACCTGTTGCTATGGTCGGCTAATAATTGGATTTAATTTCTGAAGGTTTTCTAATTTAATTTTTAGCCGACCTTACCAATAGCCAATAGGTATGGTAGGCTATTAAGATCGGCAAAAAAAAGTTTTTTTAATTTCACTCAAAATGAGTTATTTGGGTCATAAATGACCTAAATACAAAATATTTTCATGGTGTCTGTCTGTTTCTTTGTCCGACTGTCCGTCCGTCCGTCTGTCTGTCCGTCTGTAACACGAACTCAAAAACCGCTAAACCGATTTTAACCAAATTTGACACAAAAATACTGTGGCACCCGAGAATCTGGCCATTAGTTTTTGGTGGGAGTGGGGGGTTGGTAAGGGGGTCTGTGAGGGGGTTAAAAATTTAAAAAAAAACGTAACTTCAAAATTACAGTAGCTAGCGAAACGCGGTTTTCAATTTAAGATTAGGAATAATATTTGCAACAAAATTTGTAATAACATCAAAATCAGTCAAAGTCGCAATTTTTGAGATAAAAAAAAATTGGAAAAATTCCTTTACATTGAAACTAAAAGAACTGCCTACCAATTTTTTATTAGCATATTTTAGTATGGGCGGCTATACGTGCCTCCCGGCGCCAATTTTTGAATAAGCTTTTTAAAATAAATAAAAATGGTTAGGTTCATGTTAGGTTATGAATTGGTAATAGCATCAGTGTTGCCACAAGCTTATTTTTCATCGGGGTAAATTATCACGAGATAGCGGGGTAGAATTCTTCTAGGGGTAGACCTTGACCGAGCCCAGGCCATTATGAAGGCCATTAACGTCAGGTTTCGTGGGAGCTATGTCCACTAAGGGACCTTCTTAAAAAATATTTCTAAACTAGTTGAAGCCTGGCGTATCCGCCACGAGATCAGGAAAAAAATACTTTTTATTTTTTTTTTAATTAAATGAAAAACAAAAAATCCGGCGACGACAGTGTTTCGAAGAGCCAGTTAGCTATCTTTCAGTAACAAAAGCAACTTCCTAGAGCAAGTCGTTACTTCAGTGGAGACGACACAGATAAACATTAGCATTTTATATATGTAGATATTGATCTATATAATTTAAATAATTTAATACGATTTATTTTTTGTTTAAATTTTTATTAAGGCGCGCTCTTACGACTCGTGTACTTGTCAAGTATTTTTTATTGGCATACAGGGTCTGGCGAGAATGCGGCGCGGCGTAGCTCCTATAATAAATAACTTAGAAATTCTGTACAGGTGTCCGACGCACCCTTTATACCCTGTATACCAATTACAAATGTTTGTCAAGTACACGAGTCATGAGAATCCGCCTTTATGTTATGGCGCATTTTCACGACTCGTGTACTTGACAAACATTTGTAACTGGTATACAGGGTATACATGGTGCGTCGGGCATCTATATAGAAAGTTATTTATTATCAGAACTACGCTGCATTCTCTCCAGACAATATATGCCGATAAAAAATACTTGCCAAGTAGACGTGAGAATGTGCCTTCAGAGGATTCTCGCCTTCAGACTTTCACGACTCGTGTACTTGAACAAACATTTGTTATTGGCATATACTTGGCCATGTCGTGTGAGCGGTTTACTTGTGCAATTATTTGTCACACGTAAGCTAAGCGCCAAGCTTGTTGCAAAAAAATGTTGTTTACAAAGAGACTTGCCAAGTACGCAAATATTGGTATACTTGCCAAGTGTACAAGAGTCGTGAGAATCCGCCTTGAAAAAATACGTAAGTTCATAAAAATAACAAAGTCAGTGTAAACGTAAATAAATTAATAATTGATCTACTTTCTACTTTGCTGAAATTTTTCGATGGGTGATAATTTACTTTACCACTGATATCAATCACTAATAAAATCCTCTAACACAGTTTTGCCAACTATTTCAATCATTGTGAATCGCTCCGTGTGAAATATTTGAGAAGATCTATTTTAGAAATATACAGGGGACTCACCAAAAAATGTCCAACTAGCAACGAAAAATAAGGGTACATGTAGAAGTGTATTGTCCCACAGTAAAGGATTCTTTCCAACTAATGTGTTGTGTTCAATTCGGTCAAAAGCCAGGAAAATTCCAAAACTAACCAGTAAGCTGGGTATAAGAGCCTAAAAATGTATATAGAAAACTTGTATAGATATTTTATTCGCTATAATAGATAAACTATAACTTGTCCAGCTAAAGAGAGAGAATACAATACAATTAAGTTTACTTTACATTATGACAGATAAACAATTCTAATGTGTAACTACCTCCCATACATTAAATATTTTTGTCCAGTGAACAAATAAACTGTCAATGTCACAGTCTACTTGATCATAAACACAAATTAACTTATTCATAAATATTTTTGATCATAAGTATTATAGGTACCTACACTCACCGGCACGAAAAACGGGCACCTTAAAATGTTCATGTATTTTAAAGTTTAACATATTGTGTTCCAGTGGACCGATTTTGATAATTTTTTAAGTAATTTGTAACTGAATTATTTGACTTTTTAGTATCTCTTTCTTAACTAAAAATGAAAGTTTGGTTTGGTTTGGTTTGGCCATCTGTCAACTATACGAGGAAAAACAAAATGTGACATTTTGGTGAATTTTTGAATCACCCTGTGGGGTACATTAACAGAGCAAGGGATTTAAACATCACTTTATCACCTAAAGCCCCATACTCACACTTCGCTCCTTCCTCTGCTTACTTACTCGCGTTACTTCCTCGCGTTCCTTCGTCCCTTCGTTTCCTTCCTTCGCCTATTCGATGCTTGGAAATTAGTCAATTATGCAACAACACACCACAAAATATTTTTAATATAGCAGCTACATGTTTAATACGAAATATCTAGTAACCTCTAAAATTTTTAAAAAATCCGAAAGGCGCATAATTTTTATTTTATAAAACTGCAATTCTTTTTGTCGTGTCAAAAAATAAAATTGAATTTTAATAATATATATTTTTTTTAATAAATCCGAATATTTCAGTATCATGTACAAAGGTATATCAGTATGAATGTACAAGGCGAGTCAACAATAAAGAGTTTATTATGTAATTTATATCGAAACCAGAGAACCACATTTTTATTAAAGAAATGCTAACTTCATGTTAAAAGTATCGGAAACAGACGCCACCTAGGTGTCGCCACAAGCAGTCTAGCTAAATTTGAGGGGGAAATTGAGGGCGGGCCTTAAAGAGGGGAAATTTTAAAAAAATATTTTTATAAGTATCACTGACTTACTGTTTAAAGTTAATAAACATATTTTTTATTACTTTAATATAATTTAATGTATTAAAAAATATGTCTATTAACTTTACACAGCAAATCAATGATATTATTAAAAACTTATTATTTTCAGAGAAAATTCATAGTAAATAAATTACACATTAGTAAACAATATCATTTATTTTTTAGAGCTGCGATTTATATTACAATAATATTGAAATATATATATTTTTTTAACAATGAAAAAGAATATCCCGGAATCTGAAAAAGAAAGATGATCATTTAATGACTTAAATTAGTTCAAAATACATTTTGCAAATAACTAGTGAATTGGAAAGATAAACATACTATTAAAAAGACATTTTAGTAGTATGTTATCATCTATTTACTGATAATACATAAGTATATAATAGGTAAATAACATGCATAAGGCACTATGATCACTACCTGTATCATGATAACACACTAATATCACAAAAAATATATGCTAATTTAAATTCCTTTAATGATCTAATGAAACACTATCTAGCCTCAATGCATGCCATTCCAAAGGCAAAAAAAACTGTTATACCAAATAAATATAAGCTGAATAAAACATAAACCAAGCCAATGTGCATAAACAACCAAAAAATGCATCAAAAAATACTTTTATCAGATCATACCCTTGGATATATTATGTATTTTATATATCGCACATCCCGTTCAAAAGTTTACTAACTCAAAATAGAGAATATAGAGAACATTGTCAGGAGAAGTAAAAGAAAATTTAAGTTAACGCAATATGCTCCTTTTTGCATATTAATGGCCAAATAATGTAATGTTGATTTAATAAAAATTTAACTGGCATCCTTCTGAGGTATAAATCAGATTAAAAGGACATTGTTTTTGTAATAATTGTTTGTTCTGTAAACATTTTTTGAAGACAATACAGTTTTGAACGGGCTGTGCGATATAAACAAGGATCTTACTATTATTTGAGGTTATAAAGTATTTAAATAATATAAAACATAATCAAAATCATTTTTCATCATAAATTATAGAGGTACTTACGTGTTTTGATATTATTATCAGGAAATAATACGTTTAATTAAACAGGTACGCTGCCAGGCAAGTTCTATCGGCGGGTCTTTGCAAAAGTTGAAATCTAAAAATACAAAACTACGTTTACATCTTAGTTGTATTTACGAATAAAGTATTTGTGTGTAATTTCTGACTTACCAGTTAATTGAATAATCGCATTAAATACATCCAAATGGTAATTTAATATTGTAAAAAGCAAAATTGTTTTAAATCACTTGCCAGGACAGCCGGCCAGCTTCTTTGTTGACAAAATGGCCGCGGTATCATGATTTAAGCAATGTGAGTGACAAAGAAAGCCAATGCCTGGCAAATGTTGCTTTCTTTGTCGTTTATCCTGGCACGTTTAAATTTGACTGTTGCCTGTTTTCCCATACAAGTGACACCCCGTGATCGAAACCAGGGGTGACAGTGAAATAGGAAAATTGAAACAGTCATTAGTGCTTCATTCCTGTCATTCTCCTCTCACGACAAGTATGGCCGCCTAGACAAAGATAGCATTGTTTTTGTCTAACTATTGTCTAACTTCACAGTTTAGAATTGACAGATTTCAGTTTCAGAGACAACTTCAGATTTGTTCTAGAACAAATTCGAAAATTGTGTCGAAAATATTCGACGCCATTTTAATTCATTCCGTTTAGTTTCGTTTTGGAAGTTCAATTTAATATTTCGGCTGAAATTTATAATTATAAAGGTAATAAAGTATATAAAATATATATTACATGAAGAATCCTGGAGAAAATGACGTTTCTGCCGTAGTAGGTATGTCCCATGTATATGAAAAATAGGTAGTAAATAAACACTGTTTTTACATTTTTTAGATGCAAGAAAATGGTGTTATAATCTCTTTGATCGGCGATTTTTTTGAAAATGGAAACAATTTACAGCAAGGTAAGATCATTTTTAACTATAGCCAACATCATTTATCTCCAATATGTGCGATTTATTGTCAATAATGCAATAAATCGGACTGATAATCTGATTATGTTATCCGACTAAAAGTCTCTTTTTGCTTCTTTTTGATTTATAAGCCAGGTCTCTTTGGGAATAATGGACGCTTTTTTAAACAGTATATTTATATTTTATACCTATTGATATTTTTACATTGTTAATTTTAGTATAAAAAAATTTGTTTTTCTGTTTTCAGGTTTTTGTATAAGGCTCCCGTTTTCATGTCCCTGTGTCCGTTTTCTGTCCTTGAAGTCTGCGAATACGTGTGTTTATTTACAAATTACTGTAAGTCATGCTTATACCTTAACTAATTTACGTTAAAAGTACATATAATTAACTAATTGGTATTGAAACAATACAATCCTCTATATTTTTATGTTTATTTAGTCACGTTGTTCCATACTTCAAATAAATATATGTGAATAAATTATTTTTTGGTTTTATTTATGAAAAGAAAAAATACAAAATACATTTGAACTGAAAGAGGGCCCGCCATTAAATAACCGGAAACGGAAGTGAAAATTAAGCCATCATGTCCTTATCATGTCAACCTGTCAATTGGAAAAATAGTTCTCCAGACGACAACGAAGGCTTTCGGTGGCGTATCGTGTTTCCACGATTTAACACAGAGTTGACACTTTCTTTCTAGTTAATTGTTTTATGATCTGAAACCATGAAATATGCATACTAATTAAACGTTAATGATGTCAATCTCTATTTCTTCAGATATTTTTGTAAAGGCATCATGCACACTATTTCTATTTTTTTATTTTTGTCGCTACGATTACATAAATATGGACATGCCTTTTTTTGACAAATATGAAGACAATATTGTTTTTTTCTTCTATTTTTTAGACTATTGTGTGTGAATTATTTTTATATCGACTGACGATTGCTAGATGTACAGGATGTCCCATTTTTGTGTGTTTTATGGGGTTTCTGGTTTATGAGTACAGATATAAAGATGCTGTTTTCACATCATTGTTCTACTTATTATGAAACTAAATATGCTACACACGTATTTATTCTAGCCTTCTTAGTTCAAAGTTATTTCTTATTTTTTTCTTTTACTTTTTATTTTTTAATTAGTAGAAATTTTTGCATTTTTCGATAACTTTGTATCTCGATTATCTTATAACTTATCAAAAAGGTGAAAAGGGTCAGTGGTGGGCTGTGGGTAAGCACCCAATTTGTAGATAAATAAAATTTCGGTATATATGTATATACCTGTAGATTTAGATGAACATCCTAATTTTAATAAAAGGAGTTTCCGACAACCGCATAGTAAATACCCGGTATAATACCGGGAATAGAAATATACCAATATATAATATCTACTATATAAGAAATATTGTAGATATACAGTTTGACAAATATAGGAAGAGACTTGGGGATAGCACCGGTCGCGCACACGATAGAGAGAGAACGCATTCGGCGGAAGAGAGATGCAGTTACGCTACGAAAAATCTGATTAAAGCAAATTTGTGTGCTGTCCACTGCGCATCGAGGGGCGTCTCTTATTTTATATTTCTCACGTCTCTAGCTATACTTGTTAAGTTGTACTCGTATTCCTGATATTACTGGTATTATACCGGGTATTTACTATGCGGTCGTTGGAAATACCTTTTATAAAATTAGACTGTTCATCTAAATGTACAGGTATATACCGGATAAATTCTTGATTGTGTTTTGTTCTACCCATTGAGTACTTACCCACCGCTGCCCCTGTCTCTGTTTTTCAGGTAGAGAATGGCAGTGAAAATGAAAGTGGTTCTTTCGTTGGGAGCTGTCTATTTCGAAAAATGACTCAAACTTATTGTTTTTTAAACAGGACACTATATATTATTTTTTATTTTATTTGCCTTGTTATGAGCTTTCGAAAATTATAATATACTTCTATATTTATTTATTTAGGGTATTGCTAGTTCTGCTAAACGGCTCTTATAAAATAAGAGCCGTTTATTTAACTTAATTTTTACCAGATAATTTTGCTTTGCATCGTGATATTTTGATAAACTACACGGAAACTGAACTTGTGCTGCTTTTAAATAACATGCCAATAACCAACATTTTACGTCGAATAAATTAGTTGATTGTTTTGATTGCGTAATTTAAACCGGCCGACTATGTAATAAAGTTAAATAATGCATTTTTACCCCGTTTATGAAAATAAGTATTTTAGAAAGCTCGAACAAGGAAAATAAAATAATATACAAAATATCGTATTTAAAAAAACATATAAGTTTTAGTCAATTTAAAAAAAGACAGATTCCAACGAAGAAATAGTTACGTCACTGCATTCTACGTGAAAACTGTACGAGACCGTTTTCACCTTTTCGATAAGTTATGATACAAAAGGATCGAAAATGCAATAATTTCACATTCGCCCTGTATTTTAGGAAGTAAGAGAGCTAGGACATATCTGTATGTAGCATCTTTAGTTTCATAAAAAAGTAACAGCGTAATGTGAAAACCGCATCTTTGTATCTCGACTCATAAACAAGAAACCCTGCAAAACAATACGAAAATGGGACACCCTTACAGACGTACTGCCAAATCAAGAAATCAACTACGAATGAAATCCAAGATCGATTTATATATTTTATATATTTTAATATTTTTTTGTGTTTGTGATAATTCCTTTGCTACTTCCTCCAAAAACCGACAGTACGTGGAAGGAGCGTTTCGAGGAAGTAAACGGACGAAGTAGCGTTTTGACGAAGGAGGAAGGAACACACAGTCGCATAAAATCGACATTTTCCCATAGTAAATATATGATTTTTGAACGAAGGGACGCGAGGAAGTAACGCGAGGAAGGAGCGAAGTATGAGTATGGGGCTTTGTGTGTCTTTTCTCGATAGTTTGGTTTTTGATTCATCTCAATAGCATTTTTTTGGAGATATTCGCTTTTAAAGGAGACACTTAACATTTTTTCGTTTTTTTTACTTTAAAGCCATGACTTTGCTTTTGGTCTTAAGCCCCATACTCACACTTCGCTACTTCACTTCGTTCCTTCCTCACGTCCCTTCGTCCAAAAATCATATATTTACTATGGGAAAATGTCGATTTTATGCGACTGTGTGTTCCTTCCTCCTTCGTCAAAACGCTACTTCGTCCGTTTACTTCCTCGAAACGCTCCTTCCACGTACTGTCGGTTTTTGGAGGAAGTAGCAAAGGAATTATCACGAACATAAAAAAATATTAAAATATATAAAATATATAAATCGATCTTGGATTTCATTCGTAGTTGATTTCTTGATTTGGCAGTACGTCTGTACAGGGTGTCCCATTTTCGTGTGTTTTGCAGGGTTTCTCGTTTATGAGTCGAGATACAAAGATGCGGTTTTCACATTACGCTGTTACTTTTTTATGAAACTAAAGATGCTATATATGCAGATATGTCCTAGCTCTCTTACTTCCTAAAATACAGGGCGAATGTGAAATTATTGCATTTTTCGATCCCTTTTGTACCCTAACTTATCGAAAAGGTGAAAACGGTCTCTCGTACAGTTTTTCAAGTAGAATGCAGTGACGTAACTATTTCTTCGTTAGAATCTGTCTTTTTTTAAATTGACTAAAACTTATATGTTTTTTTAAATACGATATTTTGTATATTATTTTATTTTCCTTGTTACGAGCTTTCTAAAAATACTTATTTTTCATAAACGGGGTAAAAATGCATTATTTAACTTTATTACATAGTCGGCCGGTTTAAATTATGTAATCAAAACAATCAACTAATTTATTCGACGTAAAATGTTGGTTATTGGCATGTTATTTAAAAGCAGCCCAAGTTCAGTTTCCGTGTAGTTTATCAAAATATCACGATGCAAAGCAAAATTATCTGGTAAAATTAAGTTAAATAAACGGCTCTTATAAAATAAGGGCCGTTTAGCAGTTTAGCAGTACCTAAATAAATAAATATAGAGTATATTATAATTTTCGAAAGCTCATAACAAGGCAAATAAAATAAAAAATAATATATAGAGTGTCCTGTTTAAAAAAAAGAACATAAGTTTGCGTCATTTTTCGAAATAGACAGCTCCAAACGAAGAACCACTTTCGTCACTGCCATTCTACCTGAAAAACGAGACACGGGCGGTGGGTAAGTACTCAATAGGTAGAACAAAACAAAATCAGGGTATCCGGTATATACCTGTACATTTAGATGAACAGTCTAATTTTATAAAAGGTATTTCCAACGACCGCATAGTAAATACCCGGTATAATACCAGTAATATCAGGAATACGAGTACAACTTAACAAGTATAGCTAGAGACGTGAGAAATATAAAATAAGAGACGCCCCTCGATGGGCAGTGGACAGCACACAAATTTGCTTTGATCAGATTTTTCGTAGCGTAACTGCATCTCTCTTCCGCCGAATGCGTTCTCTCTCTATCGTGTGCGCGACCGGTGCTATCCCCAAGTCTCTTCCTATATTTGTCAAACTGTATATCTACAATATTTCTTATATAGTAGATATTATATATTGGTATATTTCTATTCCCGGTATTATACCGGGTATTTACTATGCGGTTGTCGGAAACTCCTTTTATTAAAATTAGGATGTTCATCTAAATCTACAGGTATATACATATATACCGAAATTTTATTTATCTACAAATTGGGTGCTTACCCACAGCCCACCACTGACCCTTTTCACCTTTTTGATAAGTTATAAGATAATCGAGATACAAAGTTATCGAAAAATGCAAAAATTTCTACTAATTAAAAAATAAAAAGTAAAAGAAAAAAATAAGAAATAACTTTGAACTAAGAAGGCTAGAATAAATACGTGTGTAGCATATTTAGTTTCATAATAAGTAGAACAATGATGTGAAAACAGCATCTTTATATCTGTACTCATAAACCAGAAACCCCATAAAACACACAAAAATGGGACATCCTGTACATCTAGCAATCGTCAGTCGATATAAAAATAATTCACACACAATAGTCTAAAAAATGGAAGAAAAAAACAATATTGTCTTCATATTTGTCAAAAAAAGGCATGTCCATATTTATGTAATCGTAGCGACAAAAATAAAAAAATAGAAATAGTGTGCATGATGCCTTTACAAAAATATCTGAAGAAATAGGGATTGACATCATTAACGTTTAATTAGTATGTCATATTTCATGGTTTGGATATAAATTACATAATAAACTTTACTCTATTGTTGACTCGCCTTGTACATTCATACTGATATACCTTGTACATGATACTGAAATATTCGGATTTATTAAAAAAAATATATATTATTAAAATTCAATTTTTATTTTTGACACGACAAAGAATTGCAGTTTTATAAAATAAAAATTATGCGCCTTTCGGATTTTTTAAAAATTTTAGAGGTTACTAGATATTTCGTATTAAACATGTAGCTGCTATATTAAAAATATTTTGTGGTGTGTTGTTGCATAATTGACTAATTTCCAAGCATCGAATAGGCGAAGGAAGGAAACGAAGGGACGAAGGAACGCGAGGAAGTAACGCGAGGAAGTAAGCAGAGGAAGGAGCGAAGTGTGAGTATGGGGCTTTTAGTCAGCAGACTTAGAGAAAATAGTGTTTATGAGTTATTTAATGTCACTGTCTTTGAAAAATCATAATATTCTTGTCTGTTAGTTACTCGAGCAGATATGGTTTTAAGTCCAAAAGTTGCTCTCTACCATGATCAATTAAAGCAGCAATAGCCGATACTGCGCAGAACTTAAAACCAACTTAAAACTATCTCTACTAAAGTAAACGAGTAGATTATTTTCTTTTATCTATGAGTAAACGTTAATAAACAATAATAATATGACTTTTCAATGACAGTGACATTACAAAAACAATAAACACTATTTTATAATTGTGTTGATGAGGACCCAAAATCAATGTTAAAATTATTGTAAATCGTTACTATCTTATTCAAAAACGAATATCTCCAATAAAAATAAAGCTTCTGAGATGAATCAAAAAGTAAACTATCGGGAAAAGGCGTAACTAGATGATGCAACGATTTTTTAAATTCCTTGCATTTTTAACATATTCCACAGAGTGTTTGAAACTTTCACCAAAATATCAACACTTTGTTTTTCATCGTATAATTGACAGATAGAACGTTTCATTTAGTAGGAAATACTAAAAAGTCAAATAATTTAGCTACAAATTGCTTAAGAAATCATCAAAATCGGCCGACTAGAACAAAATATATTAAAGTTTAAAATACATGAATATTTTAAGGTGCTATTATATTTTAAAGTGAAATCTGTAGTTTGGCTTTTTATTTCAAATATACAGGGTCCGGCAATCGGCAATAGTGCGTCGGGCATATGTAGCTCCTAGAATAATAAACTTAAGAATTTTATTTAAGTACAAACCTAAAAGTATGTACGAGGATATATTTCAGGGAAATATTTTAACTTCTATAGGGTGGCTTAAAAAAGTGTGAGTAGATCGGGATGATTTTTTTTAACATTACACTTTACATAATCCTAAAATATGAGTAAACATATTTCGGTAATTTCAGAGATAAAATAATGTGTTTCAACCTTCCTTAAAAAAATATTACAAATACAAGAACTGTCCTGAATTCAAAACAATATTAGGATTTGCTTTAGATGGTCTATACTTACTTTGCTATAAATATCGTAGTCTTAAATCATACACGGTGTTTGTTTGTATGTTGTGTTATGTTCAAAATTCTACGCCAAACGTTCTAAAATATAAAATAATTTTTCTTTATTTTTTTAAATGGAACACCCTGTGTATTATTTTTTTATTAGATGGAGAGTTAAAAAATGAACATTTTTTGTATTTAAAGTACATTATGTATTTCAAAATTTTTAATGGTTTTGTAGATACACGCAGTATTATATCATATGGCTCTTCCAACGGTAAAATACGAGAGAAAAATCATTAGGTGGCTTTGATAAAAATTTACTGTGGATCTGGATAATGCCATTTGAAATATAAAACAGCGAATATCTGCGAAACCGTTAAAAATTTTGAAATACTTTAAATACAAAAAATGTTAATTTTTTAATTCTCTATCTATTGAAAGATAATTTACAGGGTGTTGATTTGAAAAAACTAAGAAAATTTATTTTATATTTTAGAAAGTTTGGCGTAGAATTTTGAACATCCTGTATGATTTACGATTACCGTATTTATAGCAAAGTAAGTACAGACCATCTAAAGTAAATATCTAATATAATTTTGATTTCAGGACAGTTCTTGTATTTTTAATATTTTTTTTAAGAAAAGCTGAAAAATATTATATTTTTTATTTATTTATTAATATCTCTCAAACTATCTAAACATATTTACTAATATCTTAGGATTATGTAAAGTGATCTGAAATGAAGCCAAAATGCAATGATTTACAGGGTGTTCCATTTAAAAAAATCATTCTGATCCATCCACACAAATAGTTTTGTTGTTTTTTGAGCCACCTTATAGAAGTTAAAATTATTTCCTGAAATACATCGTAGTACATACTTTAGGTTTGCACTTAAACAAAATTTCCAAGTTTTCTATTCTAGGAGCTACAGATGCTCGACGCACTATTGCCAGACCCTGTCTTTTTTCTTTTTTTTCTTGAATGCCGTGTCTTGAAATCATATTCTCTCGCAGGACATATCTATAAGTATCGAATATTACGCCGAAAATTAATTTTAATTTTTAATATACAGGGTATACCGCTTTTTAGTAGCAGGGCATTATTAGTTTACAGAAAAACTTATTTTAAGAAGAAAGAGTTCATTACTTACTTGAAAAAATAGAGATGCTAGGAAAACTACCCATCCATATCCACCATCAGGTATTGTTGGGCCCAACTCTGGTTGAGTCGTCAAAACGTTGTCTATAATCATATCGCCGTCATGTTCAGGAGTTCTTTCAACTCTTTCTTCCATTGTTCAACACTCTTTCGTTATTTTCTTCAACAAGAAGCACAATTTGTTTAGTTTTACACCTATCTATTGGCTGCAGACCTTCAAAAAATATTCGAAACGTTTTGTATAAGCTGCAATATGTGCTAATTACTTATGGAAATATTTTTAAATCTAATTAGATCATTATGGCGTTGTTGTTATATATTTGGCTACGGGATTTTGCATATTTAAAGAAAAAAAATTAAAGATATACCAACTACTCACTGAAAAAGTATTTAGGTTTAAATAGATTTATAAAAATAATAATACAGGGTTCTACAAATTCGACGTACGAGCATTGGTATCTCGGAAACCGTAATAGATACGAAGATGGTTAAATTGGGGCAAAGTTGCGCCTTGAGATGTTTACCAAGATTTCATCAAAAAAATTCAAAAAATTTCATGGCTTACTGAGTTACATATTTGAAAAAAAACTCTTTTTTTTTTAAATTCATTTTTATTTTTTCCTGGCGTTACTTTTTAGAAAATCAAAAAATTAATTGCACATTCTCATAGCCACTTTATTAGGGCTATCTGATAGTATTTTTAGATTTTCAAATTGGTTGGTAATTTGTGATATACAGAGGCCAACTTAATTATTTTAAATACGGACCTGCATTTTTTATTTCAGGTTTTGAAAGAACTCGGTCTCCTGAGTACAATGATATGCCACACTTAATATTTTTTTGTTTCGGACATTTGAACACAATGTATTCAAACTAATTTCACGTCCGGCTCTATTTTTTTATTCATAAGCTATAAAACTTAACAATGACGTGGGGTAAAACATTGAATACGGAAAATCAAGTGTAAAAAATAATATAAATTAAAGAATATAATATAATATAATATAAACAATCAAATCATTTCCCCGGAAGATGGATTGGAAATGGTAGGGCAGTATAAATGGTATAATGGCCAGCGAGGTTCCTGGACCTGTCGCCAAGGCTGGTATGGGACATTACTTGACGTCATTTGTAAAAGTGAAATCAATACATCTCCACATTTACAATAAAAAGTACAAACAAAATGCATTCGGAAGTATAAGAAGAAAGTACAAAAACCTATATTTAAAATTGAACGAAAAATAAATTTCTGCGATAGGAAGGGTGGTAACCCTTTCGAACATGTAGAGCATTAGAAACTAGTTTGTAGAAGTTGTTTTATTTATAATAACTACGATTAATATTATACATATTATTAGATTGCACACTGAAATTTCAAATTCACAATAAAAAAAGTTAAAAATCTTTAAATTGCTGACCTGGATATTATTTTTTGAATCTTCCAAATCAGATAATTAACTTAAATAATTTAAAAAACCAGAGTCGGACCTGAAACTAATTTAAATAATAATTAAATAGTTTTGTTGTTGTTAAGGTACGCAAAGCAAAAAAAAAGTATAAAGTGTGGCATATCATTGTACTCAGGAGACTGAGTTCTTTCAAAACCTGAAATAAAAAATGCAGGTCCGTATTTAAAAAAATTAAATTGGCCTCTGTTTCTCACAAATTAGCAGCTAACCTGAAAATATAAAAATACTATCAGATAGCCTTAATAAAGTGGCTATTGGAAAGTGCAATTAGTTTTTTGATTTTCTAAAAAGTAGCGACAGGAAAAAATAAAATTGATTTTCAGAAAAATCCGTTTTTTCCAAAAAACTCAGCAATCCTTGAAATTTTTAAAACTTTTTTGATGGCATCTTGGTGAACATCTGCGCAACAAAGCGCAACTTTGCCCCAATTTAACCATATTTCTATCTATTACGGTTACCGAGATACCAATGCTCCTACCTCGAATTTGTACCACCCTGTATAGTCCCTCTAATTGCCATTGGTAAGAACCATCTAATTTTTAGGTAAAGTCTGTCCAACAAGTCAGGGAAAATTTCAACAGATGACAACAAAAAATAATAGAAAAACAATTTAATTGTGCATCAAAACGACAGACAACTGCCCCTGTCAAGCATTCTCTCGTATAGGACAGACTATACACAATTTTCATTATGTGGAAACTTAAAAATTGTGGAAAAGTTTCCAGAGGCCACGTTGCCAGTCGTTTAAAATTTTATCGCTTTCTGAGAAAAAAAATTAAAATCAGAAATTTTTCTAAATCAATTAATTATTGATCTTTTTAACTTTATGTTTTGGTTTGGTTTGGTTTGGTTTGGTTTACACATTTTAACAAGAAAGGTGAAAATATATTATTGGCTGGTTTAATTAAAATTACAAATGACTTCTGTTAAAAATAAATGTGAATCTATACCTGATATTTAATCATATGTCAGTTACATATATGTGTAGGTGTTCTTTTTTGCTGTACATCTATATGTTCCTTTTTTTGGGTACCGAATTACGAACATTTACCGCTGAAAATCATAACTTTTTCTATAGAACACATAAAATAAAAATTCACGCCCAATAAGCAGGCCTAGTCTTTGATCTACTAAAGATTAAATTAGTCATGTTATCTTATCTCTACCCATGGTAAACTCATTTCATTTACAAATACTTGGTTATTGTTTATGGAGGCAGTGTTGTCAATTTTGTTTTGTCTACAGCTATAGTTATTATTACAGATATATAGGGTGATTCACGGCGATATCACTTTAGATGTTTATGGAGAACCGTTTATTTTTTTTGAAAATTTGGATTTTTATATAAAGGCACTTGCTACCATAGCTTGCTACATTTTTCTAAAATATTTTTAGCATTACAGTGTTGCCGCATCATTCGAAAAGTGGTATTATCTTAATTATTTTAAATGAAACACTCCGGTCGTTCCATCTGAAAGCGCTGTAAAGGCTCCTTCTCCATCTGTCTAAATTATTTTCAGCATTTCAGTGTTGCCGCTTCGTACTAAAAGTGATAGCATCTTTGTTATTTTAAATGGAACACTCGGTATATTATTACATTTTTGGAAACTGCTTTTATATCTCAATTTTTCTGTTATACTAACCTATACCTATCTCTAATAGTTTTTAAGATAAAAATAAAACATGCGTGTAAAATTGATAGAAACATGATCGTGAATAAGCATTGGTAAAATCATGAATTACATTTTTAAAGTTGAAATTTGGGTTATAAGTTAAGTGAAGTCGATATATTCGATCTGTCTAAATAAACCAATTGGATATTACACAGAGAGAGAGCAAAAGTATTATTTATTTCCGTTTGTTATAAAATTACTCAAATCTTTGTTATTTTAAATTCAACCCTATGAATATTATTCAAAAAATGAAAAGAGTAATTGCTTTTCAACGATATATCATGTTCCTATACCGAAATCTTCCGGTTTCTTAGTAGTAGAGCTATTTAAAAATTAATGATTCTATTATTATAGTTTCGTTTCAAGAATTTCGTTACCATGACAATTTTAGAAATTTAGCCCGTAAACTTTAATTGATAAAATACCGTATGATCGAAAAAAAACGGCGTCCAGTTGGCTGGGAAATGACGATCGATGACATTTCCCACATAAATCTATACCAATATATAAAATCCATAAGTGACTGACATACTGATTAATCACGATCCTGCTCAAACCACTCAACGTAAGAAGCTCAATTTTGGCATACAGATTGATTCTAGGGTGTAGAGGTTCGATAAGAAGGGGTTTTTCGAAATTCCAGTTCCAAGAGGGTGAAACCATCCCTCAAATATTACAATATTTTTTATTTAAAAAACGGTCAAGTTTCCGAAAAAACGCTTAAAGACGTATATTTTATTTTGTTTTTTTTTACATATTTTAAGATTTTTTAAAAATGTATACATGGTGTTTCGAAATATCTGGTCATTGATTAATCACGATCCTGCTTAAAGCGCTTGACGTAAAAAGCTGATTTTTGGAAAACAGATTGACTTTAGGGTGTAGAGGTGCGATAAGAAGGGATTTTTCGAAACTCCAATTCTAAGGGAGTGAAACTATCCCTCAAATATTAAAATATTTTTTATTTAAAAACCGGAGAGTTTTTCGGAATATCTCTTAAACACGTATATTTTATTTTGTTGTTTTACATATTTTAAGATTTTTTATAAATTTATACAGGGTGTTTCACAAAATATGACCATTGAGTAATCACGATTCTGCTTAAACTGCTTGACGTTTAAAGCTGATTTTTGGCAAACGGATTGACTGTGGGATGTAGAGGTTCGATAAGGAGGGGTTTCTCGAATCGCAAATTCCAAGAGGGTGAAAACGCCCCGCAAATATTACAATATTTGTTATTTAAAAAACGGTTTGTCTTTCGGGAAAACGCTTGGACAAGCATAATTTATTTGTTTTTTTTACATATTTTGAAATTTTTTAAAAAATCATACAGGGTGTTCCAAAAAGTTGGGTAATTTCTTAACCACGATTCTGCTTAAACTGCTTGACGTAAAAAGCTTATTTTTGGCAAACGGATTTTTCGAAAGTCAAATTCCAACGAGATGAAACTACCTCTCAAATATTACCAAGTTATATAATAATATCGCCATATTGTTTTTTCTCATTCTGACATAAATGTGAGAAAATTTTTATCATTTTGTATGTTAATGGAAATTCTTGCTTTGCTTTATCATCACCATTATAAATTATTAATTCGACGCGAACGAAGTCGCTGGTACACGCTAGTTTACATATAAAATGACAGCGATCTTCATTTCATAGCCATCGTTGACGCCGTTTTTATTCGATCATGCGGTATTTGTCATTTCAACGATTTTCTTTAAACCATTTAAACGAAACAATAATTATAATTGAATTATTATCTTTTAAATGGCTGTACTGAAGAAACCAGAAGGTTTAGTAATTAGAAGATTTGAGTAATTTTATAACAAACGGAAATAATTATTTTTTCTCTTTCAATTGATTTAGATAGATTGGATATGAAGGCTTTCCTTAACCCTTAACCTATAAACCAAATTTCAGCTTTCAATATACCGAATTTATGATTTAACCTATGCTTATTCAAGATCATGTTTTTTGTCATTTTTTTCTTAATAAACTTGTACTTGTACTAAAAGTGGTAACAAAGTTGCTACCACTTTTAGTATGTGTTACCACTTTTAGTATAAAGCGGTAACACTGTAATGCTGAAAATAATTAGATGAAGCAGGTGCCTTTATGCAAATTGCATTTGTTTCAAACTGCATTTATTTAAAAAAAAATCACCGGTTCTCCATAAATATCTAACGTGCCATGGCCGTGAATCACCCTGTATACAGGGTAGTCCACTTTTTAGTCGCAGAATTTTTCTTATCTTATACTGCCAAATTAATTGTTCATTTTTTAAAAATCTTATTTTTCCAAAAATAAAATAGTTTGAAACAAAACTTTTAGCGTATGAGTTAGTTTAGGTATAACCTTCCAGTTGGAATTAATTAACTTTATTAGGTTTAACAAAAATAACAAGGCGAAAAACAATAAGAATTACAAAAAGCTGTGTACGTTACAACCCGAGTTTAAATATTTTTGGTTACAAGTTACAACGGGCAAGATAAATCTACCTACATTAGGGTTTTATCGAAGGGACCACGCAGGGTCGCGCTCAAGAAAAATAAACACTTAAGCTGTCACTCATATTTAAACCAGACATAACATACCGTATTCCGTGAAACACTTGTCGATAGGTATCGGGACAAACTGTCACATGCATAACACCTCGGTTTCCAAAAGAAGACCTTTTCGTAAGGAGGAAAGTTCTTGCAGGACATTTC
Source organism: Sitophilus oryzae (assembly GCF_002938485.1). Lineage (NCBI taxonomy): Eukaryota > Metazoa > Arthropoda > Insecta > Coleoptera > Curculionidae > Sitophilus > Sitophilus oryzae. The sequence goes on along the minus strand of NW_022146179.1, from coordinate 1,023,307 downwards.
TTGCTATCTAAACCACTCATATATAAACCATAAACCAGACATAACAGACCGTATTCCGTGAAACACCGATAGGCCCCTATTGCCCATTATATAACAATTTATTTATATGTATACCGGGTGCGTCTCAAAAGTGGCTGCACCCCTATAACTTTTTTATTTTTTATTACAGAACGAGATTTGGTATGTTAGTATGTGACAAAAATTAGGATTGACTGACGTATTCAATTTTTTCCGTCACTTTCCTGTTTCACCGGAAATTACTAAAACTTTTTAATTTTAAATGGCACCCTCGGTATTTTGTTATTTTATTCGATAGAAAATGACACTCTGAATAGAATGACATAGCATGTGTCAATTTTTGACATTTTTGAATATGGTTTATTTCAAATTGCAACATGCGGTTCTTAACGACAATAATTTGATACGAAATACCAAGTGCGTGGTATCAAATTATTCGTAAAAAAATAATGAGTCACTTTCGTTCCATTTGAAAAAATTGAGATATGATTAAAAATACGATTTGGGCATCTTTTAACACCGACCAGGACAAGACACTAAAAATATTAGACGATCATATCTATTTTTCTAAGGCTCCTTGATTAAAAATTTGTGTTTTTAACATAGCCATGGCGCTCTAGATTGAAATTTAAAATACAATTTTGTTCTAAGCGAAAATGTCAAAAGTTGACATATGATATCGTCCTATTGCTGCCACAAACAACCAAATTCAATCACTAACTATGTTTTGAATCGGAGAATCGATTGCAAATGTCATTAACTACGATTTCTGGCTATTTATGTTTTATTTTAATACCGAATAGTTACTAACTATAACATCTTTATGCAATGCAATTCATCTTTAGACGCATTTTTCTCGGAAGTAATAAAAAGTAAGTTAGTGACTTTTGGCAGCAATGGGACGATATGTCATTCTATTCAGAGTGCCATTTTCTATCGAACAAAGTAAAAAACTACCGAGGGTGCCATTTAAAAATCAAAAGTTGTAGTCATTTCCGGTGAAACAGAAAGTGGCCGAAAACAATTGAATAAGTCAATCAATCCTAATTTATGTCATACACTAACATACTAAATCTCGTTTTTTTATCGGAAAAAATAAAGAAGTTATAGGGGGTGAGCCACTTTTGAGACGCACCCGGTATGCTATTGCCAAGCAAATTGCATAGTTTGTAAAATATAATTAGTAATAAAAGGAACCTCGCTGTAGTTTAGGTAGGGTGCAAAAAAATATAATTTATAATTAGGGTGCATAAAAATATTTAAAATCTCGAATAAACTACATAAAACAAATCGACTTTTTATTTTAATCTTTTTTTAGTTAAATCGGATTTCCATAGTAATTAACGACTCATTTACAATCTTTGTTTACAATTTATTAGATTTTGTAGTTTTTGCTTTAGCAAAGAATTATTGGCAATTGGCTAAAGCTCCATACTCACTATGCGTTGATGCGTCGATGATATTTTTCGATAAATTAATATTTAAACTTTATAACTTATAACAGCAAGTTATAGGAATATTTTTTATAGATACGAATAATTTTGTACTTTTAACAGTTATTTTTCGATTTATTATAAATTCTTAAACAAGTTCATTTTTTTGGATTTAAATCCCCATTAATAAAATTTAAAAAGTCGGCGATTTAAATCAAGTTGAATTAAATCTTTGTACCCTGATTTTAGGTACATGATGGGTACATGTATGTAAGACTTATGGATTATTAAAATATTTGTTTTTAAGAACTGTACTATTTTAAATTTTAATGTAAAAAATAAAAGGCAACAAGACAGAATTATTCCTAACATACTCTATTAACTGACTATCTTTTTCATCTAGCCGGTCTGTCTAAAATCTTAACAAAAACAAAATTATCTTAAATGGTCTACGAAAAGGTCCATAAATAATGCACGTGCACACTGGTGTTGATGCAAGCCAAGCATTGTCGCTGGATTCTTGTGTCGCTGTATCCTAAAGAAACCTTTGTATACTCTGTTTTTTTTCTCAGGTAAGATTTCGACAGACGATGACAGAAGAAAAGCAGATGACATCCCATACCAATCTATTTATTTTACTAAAAAAAGTTTATAAAGAACGTTAATTAAAAAAAAAAGGTTATAATTTTGTGTCAACTTTTGTTAAATACCCTGCGTTTTGGAAGATTTGATGCGAATTATTACGTGTGTTTTGTGTCTTTTGAAGTTAAGTGGAGGAAAAATCAGTGAAAATTAACTGTAGACCCAGAGCACAGTTTGTGGTTAATACTCGCTGCCCAGGCAGAAAGTCTTATACACCAATGGAGTTGCCATCGATAAAGTTTGTATACCATTTCGTCGTAGATAAGTGCATCTCGTATATGGTAGAAGGATCAAACTAAATAGTAAAATATCAACATCACACGATAGGTAAATAATGGATTTTAGTACTGTAGAGATAATGTCAAAAGGTGTCAAAAGGTACTGGTTTAAAAATTAAGATTAAAGAGTGAGTGAAATAACCTTTAAGGTATAAAATTTGGTAGGAGTTATTATTAATAAAATAGTTTGTTTTATTTACCTATGTTGTTTTATTTATTCCTGTGGAATATTACAAATTTGTATTTGTACATAAGTAATATTGATAAATATAATCATAAATGCGGGTAATTTCATAAAGCTTGAAAGTAAATAATAGTTCTTGGTAACATTTGGGCTCTGCGGTGGAACACTAAATTCACCTATTTTATTAATAAATACATACCTAGGCTTAAAGATTAGTGTATATAAGTTATTATAATTTGTTTCTGTACCAAATAAACAATATTTTGTTTAAAAAATATATTTAATATGGTAATAATTATCAAATAAACACATAATAAACATGAACGGCCTTCAAATATCTCAACTGTCGCCGATCCTGACACAGAAATTATGGTGCAATGTTGCCGGTTTTGTTTTTAATTTATACTACCTTTTTCCTAACGATTTTATTAAACTCTTAGTAATATATTTTTTTGTTATCATTTAATTTATTTATAACTATAATATGTTAATAACATATTTAATAAATATTATTGAAGAAGGAAAAGTTGGGTTGCCTATAATATTTAGATAAAGAATAATAGATAATTCATTGTAAAAAATCTATTGGTATTGAGTTGTTTAACAATTAAAGAGTTGGAGTATTTGAGAAGATTTTTAATTAGAGAGCTGGTACATTTGAATCTCTAGAAATATATACCGTATGATCGAAAAAAAAAACGGCGTCAGCGATGGCTATGAAATGAAGATCGCTGTCATTTTGCCCTATAGAATTTATATGGGAAATGTCATCGATCATTAAATTTCCCAGCCAACTGAACGCCAAAGCGCCGTTTTTTTCGATCATAGGGTAGTATTATAATATAAATTGGAAAACAGCTGTTTGTAATGTAAAAGATTATTCGCCATTTTGTCAAATGGCAAGCTTAAAGATATCTTTTGACGTATTTATTAAACCGTTATTTTTAATTATAATAAGCAATAATAATGACATTAGCAGTTAATTAAATTTCTATATACACAGGATGGCCCAAACCTGGTCCGGAAACGTCGGCAGCATATTCTGCAGATAAAACTAAGTAAAAAGTTCATGCTCGTGTATGGTAACATATCCCTAGAAGCTTACGATGGGGAGTTCAGGGTGTAAGAATTTTCATTTTTGTTTCGATTTTTTTACCAAAATACATCAAATTCCTCATATCAAAAAACTTCCAGACACCAATTTTCATCTAAACTTTGACGTTACTTCACAAATTATTTGGAAAAATTCGAAGTAAAAATAGGAAACTTGCTTTCCCTGTATCTCAAACTAAAAAAATCTTGTTTTCATATTGAAAAAAAAAAAAGATTTTTTACTTATTTTTATCTGCAAAATATGCTGCCAAAGTTTCCGGAATACAGATCGGACCACCCTATATATGAGCCGATGAGAAGCAAAGTGGTGTAAGTCAATTTTTTGTTTAAAGTGAACTAAGTCCATATCTGAAATCTAGACAATAGGTTCTGTTTAATGGCAAAGCGGTGCAAGTCAGAAGTTAAAACGAGGGTCAACAGATGGCAGCAAAATTCAGTTTGTGACAGAGAATAGGTACATTAAAGAAATGCTAACTTCATGTTAAAAAATGGAAACAGACGCCACCTGGTGCAGCCTGGCAGTACTAGCTAAATTGAGGGGAATTGGAGGGGCGGGGCTTAAAAGAGGGGAAATTTTTTAAAAAATATTTTTATAAGTATCACTGATTTACTGTTTAAAGTTAATAAACATATTTTTATTACTTTAATACAAAGTATTAGTATTATCTATTAACTTTTACACAGCAAATCGGCAGAAATATTGACCCAAAGACTTATTATTTTCAGAGAAAATTCATAGTAAATAAATTACATTTAGTAAAACAATATCATTTATTTTTTAGAGCTAGATTTATATTACAATAATATTAAGGAAATATATATATTTTTTAACAATGAAAAAAGAATATCCCGGAACACCAAGAAAAATAAAGATGATCCAATTAATGACTTAAAATTAGTTCAAAATACATTTTGCAAATAACTAGTGAATTGGAAAGATAAACATACTATTAAAATACATTTAGTAGTATGTTATCATCTATATACTGATAATACATAAGTATATAATAACATGCATAAGGCACTATGATACAACTACCTAGTAGTTGTATGAAAATATTTACACTAATATCACAAAAATATGTGCTAATTTAAAATTCCTTTAATGAATCTAATGAAACACTATCTATAGCCTCAATACATGCCATTCCAAAGGCAAAAAAAACTATTATACCAAATAAATATAAGCTGAATACAACATAAACCAAGCCAACGTGCATAAAAAACCAAAAAATGCATCAAAAATACTTTTATCAGAACATACCCTTGGATATATTATGTATTTTATATATCGCACATCCGTTCAAAAGTTTACTAACTCAAAATAGAGAATATAGAGAGCATTGTCAAGAGAGAAGTAAAGAAATTTAAGTTAAGGCAATATGCTCCTTTTTGGATATTAATGGCCAAATAATATAATGTTGATTTAATAAGGAGGCTTTTTACTGGCATCCTTCTGAGGTATAAATCAGATTAAAAAGGACATTGTTTTGTAATAATTGTTTGTTTTTGTAAACATTTTTTGAAGACAATACAGTTTTGAACGGGCTGTGCGATATAAACAAAGGATCTTACTATTATTTGAGGGTAGAAAGTATTTAAATAACATAAAACATAATCAAAATCATTTGTCATCATAAATTATAGAGGTACTTACGTGTTTTGATATTATTATCAGGAAATAATACGTTTAGTTAAACAGGTACGCTGCCAGGCAAGTTCTAGCGGCGGGTCTTTGCAAAGTTGAAATCTGAAATACAAAAATACGTTTACATCTTAGTTGTATTTACGAATTAAGTATTTGTGTGTAATTTCTGACTTACCAGTTAATTGAATAATCGCATTAAACACATCCAAATGGTAATTTAATATTGTAAAAAACAAAATGTTTTCAAAATCAACGCCAGGACAGCCGGCCAGCTTCTTTGTTGACAAAATGGCCGCGGTATCATGATTTAAGCAATGTGAGTGACAAAGAAAGCCAATGCCTGGCAAATGTTGCTTTCTTTGTCGTTTATCCTGGCACGTTTAAATTTGACTGTTGCCTATTTTCCCATACAAGTGACACCCCCATGGTTTGTGAGTTAATCGGCGGATACGTTGACAACCAAAGTGACGTACGTCGACTTACACCGCTTTGACGGTACACAAATGCTAATTTTAGATTTTTTTTGCACTGACAGTGTCATAGTTTGGGTGTTTTTTTATTTATTTCAATATATTTTTGAGTGTTTTGTGCACCAGCTTGTTCTTCGTGGTTCATTGGCGAATTGTAAAGATGGATTCGGACAGTAGTGCTGCAGATTCTTTCGAAAACGAGAGCAGCGTTGAAATTGTTTCGGATTCCGACGAAAGCACCGGTAAAGCTAGATTTAAAATTATTAGGTGTACGTAATATGATATATAACTTTTATTTTGAATTTCTAGAATCCACACCCACGACTGGCAAAGTGATAATAGATCTTCTAGAAGTAGAAAACGCCAGAGATATGAATGGAAGCGAGAGGCTCAGAAGAAGGCACGCAATTTTGGCCAAACCTATGTTACTAGTAAAGGGAAGGTTGTTGCTGAAAAGAAGTTTTCCGCTAACTTTGAATGCAAATGTCGAGAAAAAATGTGCAAATAACATACAAGAGGCCTTACACGCAAACTTTGTTTTAAAACTTTTGGGACATGGGATCGTTTCAAACTCAAAACGCGTATCTATGTGGCCTAGTGCAGCAGACATTACCTTCTAACAGACGCCCAAGAAATTCTTCAAGACCGCCCAAGCAGAAGATTAACCATTACCGTTTCCAGGTAGAAGGAAATAGTGTGTCGTTTGCAAAAAAATTTTCTAAATACTTTACAAATTTCTGATGGGAGGCTAACTCGAGCTCTAAACAAGGTAATGCTTGGAAAGCCTGCTGGGTCTGATGATCGTGGACAGCGAGCTCCAAAAATAAAACTTCTGTGGAAGCAAATGAGCAGAACTTCTCAATCATATCAATTCATTTCCTTCATACCAATCCCATTACACCAGGGCTCATAACCCCAACAGACGCTACCCTAGCAGAAAAATTTAAATTTTGCGCAAAATGTACAACCTGTGCCCCTTACAGACGTACGTTTAATAATTCTTTTAATTTGCATTTTCATAAACCCTCCAAAGACACATGCTGCAAATGTGATTCTTGGAAAGTAAAACTGGAAGCATCGCAGAATGAGCAAGAAAGAGCTACGATCAAACAACAGCATGAGTTACACCTAAGGAAGGCAGAAGCGGCCAGAGAATCCTTGAAACGAGATAAACTGAAGGCACAGCAAGAGGAAGGCTTTTATGCATTTACTTTCGACTTAGAAAAAGCCCTGCCATTTCCAGTTATATCAACTTCACTGGCATACTACAAAAGAAATATGTACGCATACAACCTTGGTTGCCACGAAATGGAAACTGATCTAGGTTACATGTACGTTTGGAATGAGACGATTACTTCCAGGGGTTCTCAAGAAATCGGTTCATGTATCTCCAAACACCTCCAGACTCGAGCTTCAACATGCAAGCACGTTGTGGCCTATAGCGATGCATGTACTGGACAAAATCGTAACATCAAAATAGTGCTTTTTTCATGCTATTAGTGAGCAGCGAAGCGAATGAAATTGACGTCATAGATCACAAATTTATGGTTAGCGGACATTCATTCTTACCAAATGATTCCGATTATGGTTCTGTGGAAACATACGCCAGGAACAAAACCATATACGTTCCTGAAGACTGGTGTAATATAATTACACAGTGTAGAAGACATAAACCATTCCACCTGACTAAAATGTTCAGAAAAGATTTCCATTCAGTAGAGCTGTTGGAGAAAGCCATAACTAGAAGAACGAAGAATGAGAACAACCAGCCAGTTAATTGGCTCAAAATTCAATGGATCAGAGTTGTGAAAGAAAAGCCTTACGTATATTATTATACAAAAGAAACGCTTTCCGAAGACTTTCCATTTGCATGTATAAATCTAAAACCCAAGAAAGGTGGAAGACCTTCACTTCTTTCAAATATACCGACTACAGATCTGTACTCTGAGACACGACCAGTGACAGCGGCAAAAAAAAAGGACATGTTGGACCTCCTTCCATACATACCCCCCATTCACCATGACTTCTTTAGGAATTTATCCACGGCGCCAAATACGAACGATACAACTCCATTAATGGATATTGAAGAGGAAGAAGGAACCGAACATTAATGTTATATTTTTTTCGTTCTACTTTGTGATAATGTATTGTGATAAATTCTTACATTTCTACATTAAATAGTACTTAAAACAAAAAATAATGTACTTTTTTTTTTAATTTTTTTTTTGGAGCCTTTGTAACTAGAAGAAGGACTTCATTGATAAGCAAAGTGGTGTAAGTCACTTTGCGCCCGTATAAAACAAAAACTACATCGATTTTTAGTATTCATACAACTTTACAATAAAACTTTAGGGTGTTGTTACAACATCCCTTTGTACTAAATTTTGGTTTTATAATTTGGGAGTTTATTATTTACACAATTGCAAAACTTTGTGTTTCTCAGAAGTACTATTACTTGACTTACACCACTTTGCTTTTTACCGGCTCATATTATATTCTCTATAATAAGACAAAAATTTATTTGTCACGCATATTTTATAGATTTCTTTTCGTCGTACCGCATAGCACAATTAGAGTACCTAATCGAGAAAATTAAAACTTAAAACTATAATTCTGGTGTGGAGACTCCAGGAGAGTCTCAGATACTACCCTAGAAGTTTTAGACCTCTATCTCACCCGGAAGTGGTCGTACCGCCGAACCCAAACAGAGTAAACGTCAAATATAAAACTTAAGCTAGACGCTTTAAATTTGGTATGGAGGCTCCAGGAGGGTCTCTGATACTACCCTAGAAGTTTCAGACCTCTATCTCACCCGGAAGTGGTCGTACCGCAGAGCCCAAATAGAGTAAACGACAAAATTGAAACTTAAGTTAGAAGCCTCAAATTTGGTATGGAGACTCCAGGAGGGTCTCTGATACTACCCTAAGAGTTTCAGACCTCTATCTCACCCGGAAGTGGTCGTACAGCAGAGCCCAAATAGAGTAAACGACAAAATTAAAACTTAAGCTAGAAGCCTCAAGTTTGGTATGGAGACTCAGGAGGTATAAATACTACCCCACAAATTTCAGGCTTTAGCTAAAGTTTTCAGGCTTCGTCGTTACTATTTGAACTTACGCGGCGTCGGAAAGATGGTCTGAAAGCAGAGGTATCCATCCTGGGGTCTCCTGCAAGGCAGGCACTGGTACATATTTGTTTCGTTTACTCTGTTGGGCTTTCTGCGGCCGACTGCTTTCAGCGGGCTGGGGCAATATACCAGACGAACTTCAGCAAGTTTGTTGTTTGTTGAGCTCTGCGTACGACCGCTTCAATGAAGATTAAACCTGGGGGCCATCTGAACCCTCACAGAGCATCCATACCTGGAGCTTCTGGCAAGTTTTTAATTTTGTTGTTCTACTATTTGAACTCTGCGGTACGATCACTTCCAGGTGAGATAGAGGTCTGAAACTTTTTAGGGTAGTATCAGAGATCCTCCTGGAGTCTCCATACCAAATTTAAAGCGTCTATCTTAAGTTTTATACTTGACGTTTACTCTATTTGGGCTCTGCGGTACGACCACTTCCGGGTGAGATAGAGGTCTGAAACTTTTTAGGGTAGTATCAGAGATCCTCCTGGAGTCTCCATACCAAATTTAAAGCGTCTAGTTTAAGTTTTATATTTGACGTTTACTCTATTTGGGCTCTGCGGTACGACCACTTCCGGGTGAGATAGAGATCTGAAACTCTTAGGGTAGTATCAGAGACCATCCTGAAGTCTCCATACCAAATTTGAGGCTTCTAGCTTAAGTTTTATATTTGACGTTTACTCTATTTTTTATTGGTTCTGCGGTACGACCACTTCCGGGTGAGATTCAGGTCTGAAACTTCTAGGGTAGTATCAGAGACCCTCCTGGAGTCTCCATACCAAATTTGAGGCTTCTAATTTAAGTTTTAATTATGTCGTTAACTCTATTTGGCCTCTGCGGTACGACCACTTCCGGATGAGATACAGGTCTGAAACTTCTAGGGCAGTATCAGAGACCCTCCTGGAGTCAGTACCAGCATTTCATATATCCATGTACTAGTACGTAAAAAAATGTTTACTCATCTGCCACTATAAGTTATTAAAAAATCTTAAAGTGATTAGTTTTTTACAAATAATATACCTACTTCGTATAATAAAGAAGCAAAATTTTTAATAAATTGAAAAGGTATTATTTTGATACCAAATCATCAAGACTCTAAATAAATTATATGTATAATTAATTCTTACAACTTGTCTTTATTGCTCCACATCTACACATAGGTATACAGTATATATGTCGGATTGTCTTTTACAAGAGGAAAAACTTTTTTATTGTCGACATTTTGAGAAAAAAGAAAAAATTAAAAAAAAATTTTTTGCTTATTCGAAAATGAATCCCTTTATACTTTTCAAAATTTCCGTACCGCTTTAGAAAATTAAAGAGAAAAACATGAAAATATTAGGCTAGAATATTAAATTATTATTTTTTGTTAGAATTTTTTTATTTTTATATTTTATATACCATAGAAACGTTTTGATTTTTTAGGACTTAGAAAGATTCAACAATATTTTCATGTTTTCTTTGCTTCCTTTGCTCTAAACGGTATGGAAATTTGAATATAAGTATACGGATTACAGGATTAACCATTTTAGAACAAGCAAACATTTTTTATGAGGAATGCATTTATCTCAAAATATCAATAATAAAAATGTTTTTCCTCTTGTAAAGCTAATCGAGATGCCTGTTCTACTAGTACCCTAGTACCAAGAATAATACTTAATACCTATTATTCTTTGCTAGTACCCTTCTGTCGCTTCTAGTACAATTATATTTATTTTATGAATATCATATGCAACCAATGATTCACTAATCTGGGGCAAAAGCAATATATTTTTTATATTTGATAGTATTAATTATATTATAGCAATTTAATTAAGTAAACGATTGAATATAACAACTACTGTGTTAGTAATTGTTTATTTAAAGCCAGTATTTTGATAATTTCTAGAGTTTAAAATAAAATAAAAATCTTAAAGGAAAATGAAAACATATCGGCAACATGGCACGAAAAATTGTAAATATAGATGGCCGATTTACCGATTTGCTTAATATCAAGGCTTATATTTCTTAAGTATTATCGATAATTTATGTAACAAAGTATTGTTTTTCGTTGACACAAATGATTTATATACACTAATATTGAAAGCTAGGTACTGTTCAATTCGTGAGGTTTGGAACTTTCGTCACAGATTGCTATTCTCTCTCTTATCCATGTTTATCACATGAAATGGAAATTTTGTGTCAAAAACGTAAGTCCATTATATTGATTACATCATTATTTTATTTTTTTTATATACTGATCACATGCTGATCCCTATTATTACGGATAAAATATTTATGTCCTTGTCCGATAAGCACGAATAGAAAAGGACAAACACCGTGTTTGTATTACCCGCCGAAATTGAACAATACGGAACGCCGACTGTCAAAGTTGTCGTTAAATTTTAACGGCTTTCCGATAGTTTCCATGATTTTTTCAAAGAGGATTTTTTATCACTTTTGATATTTTGTGGGAGATTTTCATGTTTACTGAGTTGACTGTGATTTAATTTGTGTTTAAAATTCCGTCCCGTTTTAGTGAAAACGAACAACGGCTCATATTAAAAGTTATCCAGTATTTCAAACTCGAAAAAATGCTGGAAAACCCCTTTTGCCTGTGTCGGCTGTTTACGATGTAATTGGACAACTAACTAGAATTAACATTTTTTTTAACTAAATCGAAAATATTCGCGTGTTTGATAGAGAGCATCGGAGGCTTTAGGAATTTCACGCATGACTGTGTAAAAGAATCAGTCTCAAATAAGTAAAAGATGAAGAACAAAAAGCAGCAACAAGTCATAGAATTGCTTTGTCCCGTGGAATTCCTGCTTATAAGATACATGAACATACAATTAGAACAGGTATTTATTCAATGTATGCTGCAGGTAGGCTACAATAAATTTATTATTGTTTAATATTATATATATCTAATTTTTTCACTGTATGGGATTATATAGGGGAACATATTACATTACAAACTTTGCAAAGCAAACCTTCAAAACATTGATGATGTTCAGTTGTCTCTGACTATGTTGGGGAAAGGACTTAAATATTTGCAGTTTAGATGGCAAAGTTGCAAACATTCTAACAGGAAGCCCCCAATGGAGCAACCATATATTGCACAAGAAGAGACTGCAATTTTACGACAATATAAAGAAAATCAAATCTCTGCTTGTTCTTTCAGACCAGTATTTCTTGATGAAACCTGGATTTACAGTAAGGGTGGATTTAGAAAGAGCTGGCAAGATGGCAGTCTACAAACAGTTCGTAAAACATCTGGAGAAGGAGTAAGGTACATGTTTTTTACATATTCATTGGTTCACTTATAGGTCAGTTAGAAGATGGTTAGAAGGGAACAAATAGAGATACAAACAATAATACATGATAACTGTTAAGTTGTTTCTAGTAAGTAACATATGAGCCATGCACTGCACAACTCAGTTAACTCCACTTTTAAAAATTTTTAAATTTAAGTGTAAAACCAATTGTAATATTCAAACAGTTTTCCAAAAAATAGACAAATAATAACCTCTGATGTTTGGAAAATGTTAAGTTATTAATATACCAACTGGATTTATACAATTTAAACCCTCAAATATGACCACATTCATCAACTTAAAACGAGGAAAGGGGGCAGAATTACCAGTAGAAATTTTGTGATGGAAAATCGCTAGGCTCCATGCCAAGGCCGTTTGTGAAAAGTGATTCCTAGTTCTTTCTCTCATTACAGATCTTAGAATTGTAAGCACAACAAAACACCATACTTAAATAATAATTGTTTCAAGTCTTTAAAAAGCTTTTTACAGCACAAAATACAAAAAAACACACAATTTTTAGGAGCCAATCACAAAATTTGATATTGGCCCTAGATGTCGATTACGCGTCCCCTCTCTTTGCTTGTCTAAGGTGCATGAGCAGTAAACAGCTGATATAACGATAATGTTTCTAACCTAAAGAGTGAATGCAAAGAAAAACATAAAACGTTACATCTGCATAGCAACAAGTGTGCACCAATAAATGCATGGGATTATATCGATTACATTGTAGTTTAACTGTAAAGAAATGTACCTTGTACTTCATTTTTGGGTATGTATGATAGTGATTTTTTAAGGTATATTGTATTGCATGCTGGGTCAGAAGATGGATTTGTGGAGAATGCTAGCTTAGTTTTCAAATCAGGCACTAAATCGGGTGACTACCATGATTCAATGAACTCGGCAAATTTTGAAAAGTGGTTTGAAGAACAATTAATTCCAAATTTAGGTGATAATTCACAATAAGCTCTTAGGAATTATATTATGATTTTTTTAAAATTATATTATGTTTAATGGGAAAATCTAATATTGTCTAATCTAAAATTTAGATGAACCATCTCTGATTATAATGGATAATGCTCCATACCACAGTACCCTTTTCGAGAGAACTCCAAATCAGAGTTGGAGTAAGGAATCCCTGATTAATTTCTTGCAAGGAAAGGGAATTCAATCACCACCTCTGGCAATGAAAGATCAGGTTTGGAATATAGTCAAGCAGAATGTTGCACCTAAGAAATACAAGTAAGTCAACAAACAGTCTTATTACTTTGACATGAATGCAATTGTATATGCGATATGTTGATTTAACATTATAACTTTATTCCATTGCATTTATTTGGCAGACTGGACGAATTACCCAATGAGAAAGGACATCGTGTGTTGAGACTTCCTCCATATCATTGTCAGTACAATCCCATCGAGATGGTATGGTCAGAATGCAAGCGCTACTATGATGCCAAGATTAGTGCCATTCATCCTGTTACAAGTGATGCAGTATTAGGTCTTTGGAAAGAAGCACTTGAGAAGGTAGATTACATGTGGTTTAGATTATTTTATATTAAAAGAAAGTTTTTATTTTAGGTTACACCAGAGAAATGGAAGAATTATATCAGACATACCAATAGCATAATCGATAAAGCATGGGCCCAAGAACAACTGATTGATGCCTCCGATATTCTACCTGTAATTATTGACACGAATGATTCCGATTCAGATGAGGACAATTATTTAACTGAGGGAGAAGAAAGTGTGTAGTGTTTAGTGTCTAGTATTATTTTTCATACATATTGTTTTATGTTGTACAGTGTGAGTCAGTGACAGAGTATAGAGTAAATTTAATTAGTAAATTATGTAATACGTAACT